>NC_071354.1:171216160-171527910 GCF_943734655.1 Sabethes cyaneus | reverse complement strand
TATAGATCAATTTCAAATTTTAAAAAAAAGTTGCTCACCTTTACGAGCAGGACAGTGAAGTTGTGGTTCGCCAGGATGGTATACAGATACAGGTATACAGGTGTATACGGTTAAGTTCAAAACCTGACCGAACGCGATGTTTCCTTGTTAGTGGGCACGAGACAGAATAGATACAAAGCCGATTGATTGTACTTCGAAGTAGGTAAGACTAACCCAACTAAAATTTCCTTGTTAAGCTTCTTTATAGAATCTGTAAATTAAGAAAAACTAAACTATTCTTTATATTGCGGATATTCCACCTTTTTAGACTCCCACGCGAAAATGATTAGCGTGGTTGTTTTCCACACATGGTTATTTCCCACACATGTTTGCAATTTAGCAATTTGAACCATCAGTTTTTCGTTATTGTCTCCCCACTGCGCCCCTCCTTGCTTGACAAGCATATTTTCAACGTATTTGGTAAGTACAGGATAATTATTATTAAAATATGAATTTGCGTAGGACTCGTAAAATTGCTGCAAGACACAATACTTCTACTATTTATTTATTATTTCGCTTTTCGCCCCGGACATGCATACATGGGTTCGAAATAGGCACTGATGAAACTTGCAAGTCAGAGGCGAAATGCGTATCAGTCAGCAGTGTTGAGAAACTCATAGCAGCAAAAAACTCAATGAGATTTCATACACATGAAATTTCAACCTTGATCACAAGCGCTAAGCTCACATATGAATTTCTCTCGCTATTATACGTGATGTCTCTGTTGCTATGCGATGTGAACCAAATTCAGCTGTGAGCATTTTGCTTGATTCATCCACAGCTGGCGTTTCATACAAAGAACCAGGGAGTAAAAGATAATCTATCGTCAGAGAAAACATCAGCAGCGAAAAATGCCGCACACATTCATGAATTGAGATGGCAAACATATTGGCGGAATTTACATTTTTCCTACGCGGGAATCGACATTTTCTTAACTAGAAAGTTAAAAGCCTAATAAGAATTAGATAAACATGTAATTTAAACGTGTGCTTTAGTTTAACTTTGCAATTTATTTGGAGATTCATTCTCTCACGCTAATTCACAGCTACGTATCGCACGAGAGAATACCTATGCTGTTCAACAACGAATTTGTCTGTATATGTGCATAGCTCCGGGTAGCAGTTGAAGCAAAGCAGAATGTGATCAAGCGGGAAGCAATATGTGTGTGTTTTGTGCTTCTTGCTATGAAAACATTAAATCAAGTTGACATGATTCACAGTTGATTTTGATTTTTGATCAGTTTTGAGATTTTGATTTTTTACCATCACTGTCAGTTAGAATAATAAACAAATCAACAAAGCAATTGGGACTGAAATAATGGCAATAGACCCATGCGATGAAAAAGGACTATGGATTAGAAACACGGGACGTGGAACTGCCGATATCTCAACTTCCATGGGAGCACTCGAGTGCTTTCCGACGTACTGAAGAGTCTCCGATTTCACGTCACAGGAGGTGTACTAGAAGGGCTCAACGAAGGGTACGGACGGATCAGAGACGGACATAGCTTCTGCCAGAGCTGGGTACACTGGTACCTACAACTTTCATAGTGATTCGCGAGATGCGGAAACGGGTAACTGGGGCCAATCCATCCTCGAAGGGCCGGTTCTGCAACATAAGCATCATCATCGTGCACAGTCCTCGCCTGAGAAGTACCGATGACGACAAGGAGGAATTCTACGCGCAGTTGAGCGTGAATACGATCGCTGCCCAAAACATGACATCAAGATCGTCGTCGGGAATTTCAGTGCACAGGTCGGCCAGAAGGAGGAATACACACCGGTGATTGGAGAGCTCAGTCGTACACCCACGGATCAACGAAATGGGACTATGACATAGACTTATTTGCCAGCTCCGAAAGCATTGTCGTGCCGTACTAAGTGACACCTTCCAGCATAGACTCCTACATAAGTACACCTAGAGGTCACCAAATCATAGAGAACCACAGATCGACCACCGACTGACGGAACTTCTCAGACATCACTGGTGTCACATGCTATCGAAGAGCTAGGTTGACTTGGACCACTACCTAGCGATGGTTAAGATGCGCAGAAAACTCTCCGTTGTGAACACTATTCGGTACCGACGCCAATTTAGGTCAAATCTCGCGCGGCTGAAGCAGCTACTTGAAGCTGTTCAGCCGGTAGAAGACGAGCTGGACGAAGCCCTTCTCGAGGACTGTTGGAATACCATCTCAACAGCCATTAGCAATGTAGCGGAGAGCTCCATCGGATACATGGCACAGAATCAGCAGAACGACTGGTTTGACGATGAATACTTAAAACGCTGCGGGCGGCCAAGATGCGTAGTACCACATGTCAGAACGTGGAAAGACACAGACAGAAAAAGATGCAGCGTAGCCAAATCGTTCGGGCGAAAAGCCACTGCCTGAAAGTGCAGGAGTATGCGAAGTTGGAGCGGTTGCATCGTTCTCAGGAAGCGCGAAAGTTCTACCAGAAATTGAACGAATCCAACAAAGGCTTTCTGCCGCAAGCCGAAATGTGTCGGGATAAGAATGGTAGTATTTTGATGAACCTTCGTCCGTACGCGACCGAAAGGTGGGAGCAGCACTTTAAAGAAAAGCTGAATAGCACCCCCAAGTAACAATCTGGGTTTTATTACACTCTTATGATGGCATTAAAGACCAAAATTAGTCTTGAAGACCACCATAAGAGTACAATAAAACTCACATTGTTGCTTGGGCCCAGACGAAGAACCATTTCCACGGTACGACAAACGGAGAAGAGGTACCAGCCCCAACGATAGGCGAAGTTAAGTAGACCATCATGCAGCTAAAGAACAATAAATCGGTTGGTAAAGCTGGTATCGGAGCAGAACTTATTAAAATGGGACTAGAAAAGCAGACCATTTGCCTACACTGGCTCATTGTTAGAATTTTCGATACAGAACAGCTACTGGAGGAGGGGAAAGATGGGGTTATTTACTCGATCTGCAGGAATGGCAACAAGATGAACTGTAAGAACTATTTTGCTCTATAATCATTCTCAATGCCGCCTACAAAGTGCTGTCCTAAATCATTTTTCGCCGACTATCACCAATTGCGAATATATTTGTGGGAGTTTATCAAGCCGGCTTCTAGACTTATTTATTTATATATTGTTATTACCGACAAACCTACTGCATACTAGAGATGGCGCTGTTGGCACCGTAGTTGTTCCGACGGAAAGGCAGGTTTAGTAGGATAGCCTCCGCAGTGATCAAGGAGGTGCGTTTAGGTTGATTTGACGAAGGATGGTAGGGCAGTCGATGTAGGATGTCAGGATATCCGAAACAACCATAGCGCGTGAAGTTCGAGAGTATCGATTCGGCTGAGTGCAATGATTTGGTCAGAGATCTGGCCAAAAAGTTAAAACTCTCCAAGTCTTTCGTTTAGAGAGCCAAGGAACGGGAGGGACTTGTGCTGCTCAAGCCACAAGTACGGAAGGCCCATCGAAAAATACTGGGCTATCATAGAAGCATCTCAAACAGGTCAAATCGGAGGAATACATGAAGAAAAAGTTGGCTTCCGTACAGAAGAAGCTGCATCCAGATATTGTACAGAACCTTATGAGAGGAGTTAAGCGTAAACTGCGAACATACCACTATGATATTGAAGTTAAGTTAAGTTGAAGTTGAAGTTATATTTTATTATCTGAAAGTTTGAAAAGAATCGGTCGATTAGGTAATTTTCTACAGAGTTTCTTTCGCGGTGCAATTTGATGTGGGGCACCCTTTAATGCAAGAAACGTTTTTCCTTGTTTGGACGTATCTGCGCCATTTTAGCTCCCTCCCTCAGTTGGTTTCTATGGCCCAACAGCCAGTTTTCTCTCCGAAAATCCCTATGATGAAGGAGAAACAAAGCACTTTTTCTTGTTTTTACCCGCTTGTCACCCAGCCACTTGTAAAATGCTATCGGTCGAAATGCCAGAGAATCGCAACCCCTTTTGCTTATATGGACTGCCTACCTTATGAGGATCCATTTCTCCTTTTGTTAACCCCCTGTTCTGATTTACTTATGTCAAGAAATATGTATGCCAACGCCAAGTTTGATGGAGAAACGTTCAGGCGTTCCCGAGTTGTGGTAGAACATACAAACTCACGTTCATTTAGATAGATAGAAGAAGATATATAAAGCAATAATTTTCTCTAACAGTAATATACAAATTGAATTTTTTTAACAAAGAAAGATTACATTTTACTCTTGCCACTCTACGTTATACATTGCATGTTTGTATCAAATTGTTGTAATTTGTAATTTATTGCTCAGATATTTTTCAATGTCTAACAGAGAAGTGTTGTGATAATTGTTGTTGTCTTCGTGCTTTATCAACTTTTTGTAAGATGTTGTATGTTCAATACATAGAATAACTGTTTCATTGCTCATCTCATCTGTCTGCTCTGTATTTTTCTCCGAAGGCGATGGTGACCCACGGTCGCGTGGAACTACTTGCTCACCCGTTGAGCCAGAAATACCTGCAAATGAAGTGGAACTCCTACGGCAAATACTTTCATCTCGCGAATCTCCTGTTCTACAGCGTATTCTTGTTCTTTGTAACGCTGTTCACCTCCCAGCTAATGCGAAGCAATTTGGCTACACCGGGCGCCTCCGGAAATGTTAGTATAGCTCAACCTGTCTGTGTTTATGCTACATTTATGCTATATTTATGAAAATTTATATTTTTTATGTTATTGTTATCATTCGATCAGCAACTTAAATTTTCTAAAGCAAACTCCATTCACAGGAAGGCGCAGCTGAACAAGTACTGAGCACTATCGCCACTGAACATGACTCTCCGGTTTTGGCAGCCCTTTCGTCGTCTCGGTCAAGGCCGCAAAATTACGTCCCCAATTATTCCCCGAACAGTACTCAAGCCACAGTAGAGGAAGCGATGGCTGTTACAACTACGGCGATGGTATCCGGAATAGCGATAATCGTGTACATCTTCGGCAATGCCGTCCGCGAAATGATACAGGTGTACCAGCAAAAGTGGCACTATCTTATCGAGCCGATCAATCTGATCTCGTGGATTTTGTACTTTTCCGCCCTGGTCACGGTGTGGCCAATGTTCACCGACGGTCGGTGCTACAGTGCCAACTTTTCCGCGGCCTCGGTAACGGTATTCTTGTCGTGGTTCAATTTGCTACTGTTTCTGCAGCGGTTCGATCAGGTAAAGGAAAATATGGGCCTTATTCTGTAAGTCACGTCGAGCAACTCGCCTCGACTGAGTCACTGTCGAGTGTCGAATGCAAGGAGAACGGGCTGCTTACAAGCATACCTTGTTGAAAATTATTGACCAACATTTTAAAAATAACTTTAGATTAGTTTTGTATTTTCATTTTTGTATTTTATAGATTGGCATCTATGTTGTGATGTTCTTGGAAATTCTTCAAACGCTTATTAAAGTATTGACTGTGTTTTCGATACTAATTATTGCGTTTGGACTCGCATTTTACATCCTACTATCAAAGGCTACGACGGTAAGAGACATTATAAGATTTAACAAAACCGTAATTAAGACAATAATTTAGTTTTAGGTTTCAGTAATGTCTACCCAAACAGAAACTCAGTAGTCGCCTCAATTCTACATTCCGATCGGGCCCGTTCCGATCAGAAACGTCCCGATCGATGTGTGTTATAGCATGCGTTGATTCCGATCGAAGCGCAATTTCTGATCGGATCCGGCTCCGATCGGTATAGAGGCGATTATATAAATATTAACAAATTTAAATGTTAACAAAGATAAAAATCATTTTCACATTATTCACATTGTTTTTAAGAATATTCCCCGATGCTGTAAATTGCATTTTCTCATCCAACAGATTATCAACCCACAGGCAAACCATTTATCGTTCTCGTCAATTCCGATGTCGCTGGTTCGGACCTTCTCAATGATGTTGGGTGAAATAGATTTTCTTGGAACCTACGTGCAACCGTTTTATAGCTCGGAGCTACCCTTCCCCATACCGTCGTTTATAATCCTCGGTAAGACTCTCGACACTCTTTTTTTTTGTACAACAATCGAATTTTATCCACAATCAACTCTACACAACAGCTCTTTTCATGATACTGATGCCGATTTTGCTGATGAATTTACTGATTGGTTTGGCGGTCGGTGATATCGAATCGGTTCGCCGGAACGCCCAGCTGAAACGGTTGGCCATGCAGGTGGTACTGCATACCGAGTTGGAACGGAAACTACCCCAGATGTGGCTTGAAATGGTTGACAAAATAGAACTTATTGAATATCCAAATGAGAAAAAGTGTAAACTTGGATTCCTCGATTCGGTCCTTAGGAAGTGGTTTTGCAATCCGTTTACCGATGACGGCAGAGGTAGGATTAATGAAGGACGATGGAAAGAAACGGTAGCTCGTTAAAGTTGTTTTGGTTTTAGGTGGTGTCGAGTTTGTATTGGATAGTCACGAGGACTATATGGTGACAGAATTGGAAAAGCACAAACGGAAACTCCGCGAAATTGGCTCTGCCCTGGATATTCAGCATCAATTACTCCGATTGATAGTGCAGGTATGGCATTTCTATTATAAAAATCGTCGGTGAAGACGTAAATGCATAGTATTAATATTTATTTCTTTGTACGCTAAGAAAATGGAAATCAAAACCGAGGCGGACGATATGGACGAAGGGGTAACCACAAGCGATCTCAGAGGATTGACAGCGCTGGGTAACAACCGTTCTGGCACATCCCGTTGGTCTTCGCCAAGGATACGAAAAAAACTACATGCCGCGTTAAGTTTTAATAAATCTATTGGCAAGTAAGCCAGCATGACAGAGCATCAAGAATGCTTGAAAATCTTCAGCAACGAGTTTGGATTCTATTTGCCAGGGTGTGCGAATCGAGCGGCGAAAACCGGAATATTCAAACAATTCAAAGCATCAAGACTCATCCACTGATTCAATCATTTAACTGTAGTTACACTTAAAACCAGAAAATTTGATCTATTTATATAGAAGCTAGGAAGAAAAGAAACTGCAAAGTTCAGTTTCAAATCTTGATTGTTTGTCAAACTCTCTCATTAAAAACTCTTTTTGTCTATGTACAAAATACAAATTAAATTTTGTCTTCTCTGACAAATGAATTGAGTGTAATATATGTGTTCAACAATAAAAGGAAGCAAAAAGAGTGTGTAGCTTACTTTACCTTCGCGGCCAAATCCAGAAGAATCTATCCAAGACCGCCTCTACATCCATTGGTCTAGGGTTGGACTGCAATCCTCTTATCATCACTAACACTCGTATCCTCATCGACAGACATCCAATCGGAATCGTCCGCCTCTATACACCTGGTATATTTCGTGATTCATGTACCTGCGCCACACTCCTTCTAATTTGCTCCCAGGAATTGTTCGCTGGGTCCTAAGCTCAAAAACAACTAAGCTCGTCGGTCGCCCTACTTCAATGGAACTTCTACGTTTCATTAACTTTATTGCAATGACAGATCCCCATAGTAGCATATTCGAAAGGACTTGCATGTAATAATAAACAGAGCACGGGATCCAAAACCCCACAGGAACTATATAAACAGATTCTCTCTTCCATAATTGTTTTGCTGGAATTTTCATCATTAATGCCAGTAGCGGTGGCTGCTAACTGATTGAACCGAAGACTCTACGTTTATTACCGTATGGCGTATTTATATATAATAGCTTATTGTTAATACATCTAGCGAGAACCAGCGCCGTAACGTGCGGTAGATCAGACTGGCCTCCATCAAGGGCGCTAGCTCTTGGGGCGCCGAAAAGGGCCTGTTCGTACTATCAGCTCCAACCCGAAGCGAAGAAGTTGGACACGGTAAAGCACTTCGTATCCGCCGAATATAGCCAATCTGGCAATTACAACATCCTTCCTCGTGAGAAAGGCGAAACCGTTGAACGGAAACCTGGTTCCGGCCACCCGACAGTGCTACGCGGCCGTAACGTGCAGCTGAAACTGTAGATAAAGACCGAGAGCTATGTGGTCTCATCATTCCGCGCCTTGGGCCGGGAGGTCGGAGGAATCGGCTAAACGGAAAAAAAATCCGGGGCATGGACATTTTTATGCAGAAGCGTCACTCGATGCTGTCTGTATCTGAGAAGTCGCCCAGCGAACGGCTGAAATTGCTGGTGGAAACTTCTTTCCGGCGAAGTATATCTTCCCAAAGAAGATCCTCTGTTGTTTTTCGTTTGGGGTTTACGGTGAACGAGAATATACGAAGATACAGTACGAAGATACAATACGAAGTACCTACCGTAAATTGCCGCCTTCATCAAAAATTATCACGCAAAGGACGTGAAAATCTTTTGGCCGACCCTGGCCTTGGCTCATCATGCCAAGAGAACACTAGAGGAGATGAACTGCCTGAAGATATACGTTGTACTGACGATAACCAACTCTCCCAATGTTTTCCAACTGCGTTCATGATGCCGGTCCATTGCTCTTCGACGGTTCCACCAGGTCGCAATTCCGAGACTCGGAATTCAAGTTGTTCGACAAAGGCACAGGACGCTTTTCAAACGGCGGATGTCATAACTTAACGGCATCTAACTTTCTTTTCTCGTCGCATCATTGAACACGTGCGACGCACAAACGTATCATAGCGATAACAAGATGATTCGGCTATTGCTAGCAGTTGAAGCTCGGCCTTCGACGGAGAGAAAGCAGATTCTAAACTTCTCCAAATAAGCCTCCACCAGGGTATGAAATGGGGAAGGCAAATGAGCGTCCAATATAGCTCTAGCCATCCCAAGCCCCTACCTAGCGCCTCCACGTGGCCATACCTGGTAATGCTCTATTGAGTAGCCAAGCTAGGAGGTGCGTTGCTGGCTGGTTCCCGGCTGCCTGGTCTCAAAACCGCGGTTTTGGGCAGACGGCGGAGCCACACGGCCTACCTAAAAGGTAAGCCTAATAAGTTATTTTAATTATTTTTTTCGTTTTAGCTTATGAAGCATCTCCTGCTATATAGTAAAAACTGGCCAAAACGAGTTTTAATACTGCACATGGATACCAGAATGAAAAATTAAATTAACTTTTAAAAATTAAAATTAAATAAGAAGCATTTATGGAACCCAAAGGACGCTACTCTATTCCATACGAAGGACTGCTGGTGAGATTGTTCTATTTTTATCATTTATACCACATTTCATCTTAATATCATATCATATATTAACAGTATTATTATTGATATCATAAATGTGGAAGGCTGGATGACGGAGTGGATTGCCAACCTGAATCCTTAAGGTCTGAAGCAAATATGGCACTTCTCAATTCAAAACAAACAAACCATCACGTGGGTTAAAGTTGGTATAGCGAAATTGATTATTACATGGAAGGATCCTAATGCTGGAAGGCGACTCTTATAACCCCGGAATGCGCACAAGTGCCTCTGCTTGTGGGTCCGCCCAATCCCTTTTGGCCCTTCTGTAACAGCATTAGTGTGAAATTCATTTGATAATCAAATTTGGATCTACTGTAATTCTACCCACATACATTGGCAAGTCCTTGAAATGATGGTGGCTTTCCCCTACTACTACTACTACTACTTCTCCAAATAAGCCTCCACCACGCAAAGGCATGCGGGATTCGCAACAGGTTGAAAAAACAAACAACAGGGCCTTAGCGCTCATCCAGGAGCCGTGGAAGTACAGGGAGGATGTAGAGGCCAATAATACAACTTGGAAAATTATGTTTGATTTCAATGTACAGAATGTGTGAATATAATCATAAATCCAAAAACAATTCACTTTGGCCCGATTTGACAACTCTTTGCTTTGACTATAGCCTGGAGACGGTCAAAAAACGAATCGCAAGTTGCCCGAATGTGTCTTTAAACTCCTGTATCTTACATCATACAGGAAGCTCCTAACGAACTCAAACGTTCCACAAAATAAACCGCTATCACAATTGCAAAGCTACTTAGACTGGATGAAGGTTACCGCTACCCTTTGCAATAGTTTCGCTAATATCTCACCGATCGACAGTTGATGGTTGGCCGTTGGAGACTGTCGGTCCGATAGCTATCTAGCTTCTTCAGATATACCTCAAGGCCTAGCCCTAGCCCTCTGATTTTTCTACTTTCGTATATGCAGATGATCTTTCCTCTTGAGTTAGATACTGAACAACTGCGTCCATTTTTTTTAACTATTGTAGGTAAGATGCAGATGATCTTAAAATGTATTTCCGAATCCGTTCGATTGACGACTGTCACTTACTTTAAGATCAATTCGAAGCCTTTGCCGTTTGGTGCAATGTGAACTGTATGATAGTGAACCCAGAGAAGTGTTCAGCAATCACATTTTCCCGAAAAAGAAATAATCCAATGCTGTTTCGTTATGAGTTCGAAGGCATAGTAATTGAACGTGTTTCGCATATCAAGGGCTTGGGTGTTATCTTAGATTGACAGTTAACGTACAAGCAGCATATCTCGTATGTTTTTGCCAAAACCTCAAGGTCTCTAGGCTTTATTTTTAGAATTGAAGGGGTGAGAAGGAAAGGGGTGTAGGGGGATTAGGGGCATAATGAGCACACGGGGCGAAATGGGCACCCCTCTTTTCTACGAAAGTACGCATTTTGTAACATCATATGGCATGCGAAACACTGCTGTAGGTACTACAATATCTATTTATCAAAAAATGAGTGATCTCTACTTTTAAAACACGGAGTTATATTAAAAAACTCAACTTGGTTTTCAGACGCTGAAAAAATTATAATTTTGGTGCACTACCAAATAAGCTTTTACGATCATTTAAACAACTTAAACTATCAAGTGCACACTGCAACATGATGTATACATTAAATCTCAAATTTCACCTTCATTGAAGTTTTGATTTCATTCTATAATTAGTGTAAAAACCCACTTTTACTTTAACTACTTGACTGGGGGCGAAATGGGCACCCTTAGGTGGGGTGAAACGGGCACAATGTCACATTAACTAACCTGTCAGTTTCTTTGTTTATCGCGTCAATGCTTGTTGACAGTGATGGTATGAATATGCCAAGAAAATCCGGAAGACATAATTGGTCAAAAAAGGCCTTGCAAGTGGCCTTGACCACTCTAAGGCGAGACGGAATACTCACAAAACAAGCCGCCAGGTACCACGGCATTCTGTGGCAGACGTTAGCTCGGTATGTGAGGCCATACGAGAGGGCAATCTCGGGGCAGAAGGTGGACCAAATTGATTCCTTCAAAACTGTTTTCGCTCCCGCTGCATAACAGGAGCTGGTGGTTCATATTTTGTATATGGAGGTTCGATGCTACGGTATTATTACCCCTGAAATCAGAACCCTCGTATACCAGCTGGTAGAGGGAAACGGAAAAGCATATGTCTTCAACACTAAAACACAGCTAGCTTAAGCGTCATCCGAAACTTTCTTTGTGTGCTCCAGAGGCAACCTCCGCGGCTTAATTACCTTTAAGTTGCTTGCGGTCAACGCCGATAAAACTGCGTTTTGACACGTTTTATGTCTGCGTATGTATGGGTGTGTATGTGTATATGTGTATGTATGTGTTTATGTATGTGTATAAGCATGTGTGTGAGTGTGTGTGTGTATGTGTGTGTGGTTGTTGTTCTTATATACACCCTTCAAGCATGTGTTTATAAGGGTGCTCATTATGCCCCAGGGGGTGCTCTTTGTGCCCCACACACTGACCGATTTTTAGTTTTTGAAGCATAAGTTTAAATTGCAATTTTCGTCATATCAATTATTTTTCAATTTGTTAACAGTATGCCTTTAATTATCGATAGTGAATGTATGTTTTGCAATGACGACACTTTAAAAATTCTATCATTTTGGGTGGTTAAATCAGCCAACAAGTTAGGGTGCTCATTATGCCCCTAATGCCCCTAAGTGACAAAATAGAAAAAATTGAGATAATGGTAGGAAATGATACTTTGAGCGTTGTTTTATGTATGCTAGAAAATTCACGTTAAAATTTTACCGTTTAATGACTTTTTTTAGAATCATGAAAAAACAGCAAAATAAAAGTTGGTTTTCACTTGGAAGGAAAGGAGTGCATAAGTGCACTATATGAGCAATGCCAGCTCAACTAACAAAACGGGTTGTCTCGAATATTTTTTATTGGGATGAAATTTTGCTGATATATTGAACGCTACGGAAGGATTCATTTTCCATGAAACATAATTATTTTCGTCTGGAGTAACCTTTTAAAAAGGCGTAATTATAAATAAGAATTTTTTTTTTTTTTTCAAAATATATCTTGAAAACTACTTATTTGTTAAAAATGACGTCAACGGAAAAGTTGAAGGAAATTAAGTGTATTTTCGAAAAAAAATACACTGAAAGAAAAAACTTTGCAAAATCAAAATATAAAGAATAAAACGTGAATTATCTCAAAACATGTCCCCTCAAATTCGTTTCATCTTTATTAATGATAAGTTAGAACATGTTCTAAAATCTGGCGAAAAGCTACTAATGGGCACTCTTTCAAATTTTTTGTTTTATTCTGACAAATTTTTCAACAATTTCCAAATTTTACTTATTTTTGTAAAATTAAAGAAAACATCAAATTCTTCGCATAACAAATTGAAAAAATTAGAGTGCTCTAAGCAGACTACCACTATGGCCGAGAATAATTGAACAAATTACGTCATATAAACTTATTTCTTAGGTTCAGCCGTTCTGAAGTTAGGCCATTACAAATATTTTATGAAGATTTTGATTTTAAGATGTCAGGCCACTGAAGGCGATGGGGGGGGGAGCGAGAAACAAACAATGAGATTTTTTTTATTCAGGCAAATCAGGGATTACATACAATTATAATTCTGGGAAAATCGATGTCTAACGATGTTTCCATTTCCGAAAAAAGCGATTTCTTAGATTTCTAAGATCATGAGCTATGAGTAGCGCAAGATACAGCCCACACAAGTACATTACATGTACGCTGTCGCCACTCAGTGAGACACTTCTGTACTATTTTCCCTACTATCAGCAAGGCTGCTATTACTAAAACCGTTTTCCCGAAGAAAGTAATATTTTTAGTTACTCATATCATGATATATAACGTATACGTATACGCTAGCCTCGCCGATGATAAAATTCTGAACTATTTTTCATACCATTTTGAATGTGACAATCACTTGTATAAACTTCTCGAAGACCACTACTTTCTAGGTAATCAGTAGCGTAAGTTACAGCGTATACTGTAATATTACATATACGGTAGTGAGGCAATTCTGCACTATTTTCTATACCATATGCAAGACTGCTATTACCCAAACAACTTTCCCTAAGAAAGCAATACCTTAGGTTACATGGATTATAAACTATAGCAAATAAAACGAGTTCGCATACACACTAGCGCTGCACGTTGAGAATATTCTGAACTATTTCCAGTGTCATTTCCGAGATGACAGTCATTTGAACAACCTGAACCCGTAGACTGCAACTTTCTAAATAGTCAGTAGCGTAAGATACAGCCTATACAAGAAGATTGCATCTGCACTAGCGCCACATAGCGAGAAAATCCTGCTGCCTGCTCGCTAACCTACCTTTCAATGAAGACGATTGTAATATGATTCCAAGATTTGCACTTGCACCCTTTTCACTCCAAGTAGTAATTCACTATAATCGCTTGGAATGAAAGGGGTACAACCCGAGCAAAGTTTTAGAGCAAATTGAATACAAAATTTGATATCTTGATGTACAGCACTCGTGCGCTAATTGCACGTCCTCTAGTCGCACCGTCTTTTAATTGCACGTCCGCTAATTGCACGATCGTGCAATTAAAAAACAGTTATCTGTCAAACTACACGTGGTTTCACTGGTGGTTGCTATAAACAAAAATGCAGCGTTGCCGACTGCAAACTCTTTATCTCTGCATTACGTAGATACATTACAAACAAATTCATGCGAATTTTGCTAAACTTTGACTAATTGAACACATATTCATCAAGCTTTTAGTTCGTTTGTAAAAATTTAAATGTTTTTCCCAAAATTTATCGTATGTGTGAATGCATGTGAAGAGTTCTGTACAGTGATAACGCATCACGTTTTACAATAAATATTGGCAACCATCGTGCAATTAAAAAACGAAATTCGCTAATCGCATCGCATCATTCGTGCAATTAGCGAACGAGTGCTGTAACGGATTTTGAATACCCGGTGTGATTTCATTTTGGTCGACTTAGCGGTTAAAATATCAAAAGTGATTGCAAAAATTCCACGCCGTGAAATTAAATTGAATACTACTTTTGTTATCAAAAATATCAAACGTAATACTAATCTTGCTGTTACACAATATTAATAGGAAAGCAGAATTAGTTGTCATTTTACTATCATGTCATCATCGTTGTGCTATCATCATATAATTTGAACCAACCATTTTACTAGAAAAAAATTTATGTGAAAATAGATTAATTTAAATATTCAAGGTTTATTTACATCATATATAGAATCTGTCAACACATTTTCTTTCAATAAAAGTGAAAACAAAATGATAGCAAAGTCTGATACATCATAAGTGCTATCACGACTAAAATACACAAGGCTTGCTACTCCGGCTTGCTACTCCGCGACCAGCTATTTTTTGTGACGTTGGTAAGTTCGATGAAATAAACAAACCGTTTTTTCCCATTCATCTCCAAGTGATTGTTTCCACCGCCGAAAACTTTTCTACTATGTTTCCTTAACAACCCAATGCAGTTTTCAGCATTATGAATGGAAAAAACATTTACCACGTGCAAAACAATTTGAAGCCTACTACAATATTTACGCCGACGAATTTGATGATGATGGCACATATTATGTTTATCTCTAATGAGCTAGCCTCCTATATTTAAGTCGTGAGTGCTATTTTGAGTTGGTAACAAAACATGTTTTCTAGTTGATATCAACTACAGAATATGTAATAATTTTGATATACTTTTGTTGTCAATCCTTGAAGTGCATAACTGAGAAGGAAAGGGGTGTAAGTGCAAAAAACATTTTCAAAACTATCTTATAAATCCCGAAAATCAAAGTGGTTTTCCAAGATTTCAATAGAATTTAATGAAGTAAAGCTAACACAATCATAGTGCGTCATTAGTTTTCTATTATATAATCTGACGAATTTTATAGACGAACTTTGGATCTGATTTTCTCGAAATTTACTTTTTGTCACTTACACCCCTTTCCTTCTGACCCACTCAATTGTGAAACAACTCTCTGGTAAACTGCCTCAAATCGTTATAATGCTCGCTGTTGCGATCATTCTGGCAGTCTTAGAACCTCTTCGTGTTCGTAAGGCTACCTACAGAGCATTGTTTATTGCGAAAAGCCTACAAGGTACAATAGATTTAGCTATTTTACAGACAGCTGCGACAATGGTTTGAATTGGTTACGCTTCGAGTACCGGGTCCTGTACAAAGGAATACAGTAAAGATTTGTGTAACGCGGTGGGTGGTGCTGTACGCCCATTGCGATATCTCAGCTGTCCATCTATACCTATAAAAATGGATTTCTGTCTGTCTGTCCTGTGTTCCTTATAGAATCAAAAACTACTGAACCAATCGGCGTGAAAATTTGCATGTAGAGGTTTTTGGGGCCAGGAAAGGTTTTAGTGATGGTTAGAGACCCCTCCCCCCACTAAGAGGGGGGGCTGCCATACAAATGAAACACAAATTTCTGCATAACTCGAGAACTAATCAAGCAAATAGAACCAAATTTGGCAAGTGGGTGTTTTCGGTGACAAGAATTTATTCTAGGGTAATTTGAGACCCCTCCCCTCTTTATAAGGGGAATTATAACTCCTCTCCCCTTTAAGAGGGGGGGTTTCCATACAAATTTCCTCATAACTCGAGAACTAATCAAGCAAATGGAACCAAATTTGGCATGTGAAGGTTTTCGAGGGCAAGAAAATTTTCTATGTTGAATTAGGACCCCTCCTCACTTTAAGAGGGGGGGCTCCTGTACAAATGAAATAAAAATTTCCTCATAACTCGAGAACTAATCAAGCAAATGGAACCAAATTTGGCATGTGTGTGTTTTTGAAGACAAAGTTTTTTTCTATGATGAATTGGGACCCCTCCCCTCTTTAAGAGGGGGGAGGGGCTCCTATACAAACGAAATACAAATTTCCTTATAACTCGAGAGCTAATCCAGCAAATGGAACCAAATTTGGCATGTAGGTGTTTTTGGAGGCAAGAATGTTTTCTATGATGAATAAGAACCTCTCCCCACTTTAGGAGGGGGGGCTCCTATACAAATGAAATACAAATTTCCTCATAACTCGAGAACTAATCAAGCAAATAGAACCAAATTTGGCATGTGGGTGTTTTCGGTGACAAGAATTTATTCTATGGTAAATTGAAACCCCTTCCTCTTTATAAGGGGAATTGTAACTCCTCTCCCCTTTAAGAGGGGGGGCTTCCATACAAATTTCCTCATAACTCGAGAACTAATCAAGCAAATGGAACCAACTTTGGCATGTAAAGGTTTTCGAGGGCAAGAAAATTTTCTACGGTGAATTAGGACCTCTCCCCACTCTAAGAGGGGGGGCTCCTGTACAAATGAAATACAAATTTCCTCCTAACTCGAGAACTAATCAAGCAAATAGAACAACATTTGGCATGTGGGTGTTTTTTTTGGTGACAAGAATTTATTCTATGGTGAATTGAGACCCCTCCCCTCTTTATAAGAGGAATTATAACTCCTCTCCCCTTTAAAAGGGGGGACTTCCATACAAATTTCCTCATAAATCGAGAACTAATCAAGCAAATGGAACCAACTTTGGCATGTGAAGGTTTTCGAGGGCAAGAAAATTTTCTACGGTGAATTAGGACCCCTCCCCATTCTAAGAGGGGGGGCTCCTGTACAAATGAAATACAAATTTCCTCCTACCTCGAGAACTAATCAAGCAAATAGAACATTTGGCATGCGGGTGTTTTTTTTGGTGACAAGAATTTATTCTATGGTGAATTGAGACCCCTCCCCTCTTTATAAGAGGAATTATAACTCCTCTCCCCTTTAAGAGGGGGGACTTCCATACAAATTTCCTCATAACTCGAGAACTAATCAAGCGAATTGAACCAAATTTGGCATGTGTGTTTTTGGAGACAATTTTTTTTTCAATGATGAATTGGGACCCCTCCCCACTTTAGGAGGGGGGGTCCTATACAAACGAAATACAAATTTCCTCATAACTCGAGAACTAATCCGGCAAATGGAACCAAATTTGGCGTGTAGGTGTTTTTGGAGGCAAGAATTTTTTCTGTGATGAATTAGGACCTCTTCCCACATTAGGAGGGGGGGCTCTAATACAAATGAAATACAAATTTCCCCATAACTCGAGAACTAATCAAGCAAATAGAACCAAATTCGGCATGTGGAGGTTTTTGGAGGCAAAAATATTTTCTACGGTGAATTAGGATCCTTCCACACTTCAAGAGGGGGGGCTTCTACACAAATGAAATACAAATTTCCTCATAATTCGAGAACTAATCAAGCAAATGGAACCATATTTGGCATGTGGGTGTTTTTGGAGGCAACCATTTTTCCCATTATGAATTAGGACTTCTTACCTTTTTAGGAGGGGGGGGGGGCTCCCATTCAAACGAAATACAAATTTGCTCATAACTTTAGAACTAATCAAGCAAATAGAATCAAATTTGGCATGTGAGAGTTTTAGATGGCAGAATTTTTTTTCTGTGGTGTATTACGACCCCTTTCCCTTTTAAGAGGGTGGGCTCCCATACAAATGAAATACAAATTTCCTTATAATTTGAGTACTAATCAAGCAAATGGAACCAAATTTAGCATGTAGGAGATTTTTGAGTCTTGAATTTATTTTATGATAGTTAGAGACCTCTCACCCCTGTGGTAGGGGGATATGGACTCTCATACAAATAAAACAGAAATTTTTGCGAAACTCAAAAACTAATCCAACTCGAGAAATTCGAGACTCTTCCATAAAACATTAATCAATAACAAGACCACAAAAACTATCTATAGTAACACTAGATCATTCAGGACGAGCCGGTCGCGAGTGTTGCCGGTGTCCCGCCGTCGGAAGCGCCGCCCACTGGGGGGCTTGCAAAACTCGAGAAGTGACAAAGATCATCCGAGATTCATGATTTATGTACAACACAGGTTAATTTGTGGCAATACGAAGTTTGTCGGGTCAGCTAGTTAACCAATAAAGTTGATTGTTGGTACATTGTTAGCATGTGGTATAACCTAGTCAACTGCAAAAATTAACTTTATTGGTTAATGGACATTCAAATGTCACCGAGTAATTTATATTCAGCCTTATTCGACTTATTTCGAACGAGTTGTTTTTCCCATTTGATTTTGCTTGCGGAATGAGGAATACCATCTAGTTTCGTCCGAAAAATCTATCCGTCGGAATGCAGAATAAAACTGAATATGATGACAAGCACGACTCGCCAAGAGTTGCTACTCTAGTGTAATGCATTTTCTGAGAAAAATTAGATGAAACTTCGTTGTCTGATCATACGCACATTATTTTCATTTGATAAGGTTGGCACAAAACTGACGATGTACAAAACGCTAATCAGACCGGTAGTTCTTTACGGACTTGGGACAGTAATTTTGCTTACGGAAGACATACATGCACTTGCCGTTTTTGAACGAAAGGTGTTGTGGACTATTTTTGGCGGAGTACAGACGGAAAGCGGAGAGTGGCAGAGACGTATGAATCACGAGCTACAGGCACTGCTTGGAGAGATTCCCATCGTACACCTGGCAAAAGTTGGGAGACTACGGTGGGCCGGCCACGTCGCAAGGATGCGGGACGACTGTGTAGTGAAATCCGTTCTCTTCAAAAATCCCACCGGCACCAGGAATAGAGGGGCTCAACGTGCTAGATGGCTCGACCAGGTTGAAGCCGACTTGCGTGTATCGAGACGCGCAACGAATTGGCAACGAGTAGCCCAGGACCGAGTACAATGGAGAGGAATTCTTGATACGGCAAGAGCCACCCCGGCTCTCGGCTGAATAAGTAAGTAAGTAAGTAAGTACGTAAGTAAGTAAGTAAGTAAGTAAGTAAGTAAGTAAGTAAGTAAGTAAGTAAGTAAGGTTGGCACATCAATTAAAACCGAACTCAAAAATTTTAGGTGATGTTCACCACAACAGTGGCGAACCACTTAAAAAAGTTCAATGCTGCTATAGACGTGCTCTGGTGCAACAGCTCAATTTGCTGGAAAACCATATATTTAAACATAATCTACCACCACATATTGCACTTAACGGAATCATACGCTGCGTTGAAATCTATGAACGGATCTGTGTGGAGGAACAAATGCCGGAGTATTGGTTGAATAGCCTCATTCACCTCATTTTTCAAAAAAAAAAGACATCGAATTAAGTGTGTAAAAACTATCGAAGCACGACTTTGCACAATTCTGCCTATATGGGGTGCTTTCCAGTATCCTCGATCTGTAGACTGAGGCCTTTAGCGGAGTTCGTCGTCGGCGAGTACCAAGCTGGTTTTTGTGAGGGTCGCTCCACGACGGATCAGATGTTTACCGTGCGTCAGTTACTAGACAACTTCCGGGAGTACAATATCATCTGTTTGTAGACTTTAAGGCGGCGTAAGATTCAGTCAAACGAAATGGGCACGGTTCAATCAGGTAAAAATCATTTATTATGGTGATACATTAGGCAATAAAAATAAGGCCAATTTGTTTTTAAACTCAGATTTTTGCTTGGTTTTATTTTTGTCAATCACTAGAAGAATATTCTCGGTTTCACAATTATGCTCAGTTACATCGGGTATTTGTCTGTATGCTTGTATTTAATGTCAGTTTTTTTGTTTCTATCTGCGCTTGTGTCGATCGCATCATATCGGTTTATTTCACTTTAGCGTGCAACGAATACTTTATCTTGGAATACAACTTTCTCATCACGTACATTTTTCAAGTGAGTGTTCGCTATTCCGGCGACTGATGCTACTAAACTTCATCCTGAATCTCAACAATTGGATTGCTACAAACAATGCGCAGCTTGCGGCATTTTCGGCTACAGTAACTTTTATAGACCTGGTTCGAAAAGCGCTTCAGCGATCGTGATAGCTGCGGCTGCATCCTAGATTGGCATAACTTGAACTTTGTGTGTATGTTTGTGAGTTAGTAGGTACATTAACAATCTTGCTCATCTGATCGTGCTTTTTTTGTCCAACGTGATAAAATTAATTCTCTGTTTGGATTGCTCAGAGAAAATCATTGAATCTGATGCACAGTATTGTGTTTTTATGCTGTAACTACACAAAGAGAAGCAATTATTTTATTCTGCAGAGGTTTACAATTTGCCTCACAACAATGCTACTACATTTTTTTCTGGTGAAATACAATTACATTTGAATGTTGGTTTTATAGTTTTAGTTAGATTACTTAACGATACCGAGAATTTAATGATTAATTTTAAAGTTGCTTTATTTTGCTTACATTTGAGAGAATATATTATGCTTTAGTTTCATTAAATATTGTTGGTTGTGTCTAGCTGACGGAACAGCATAAACGTACACAAATACCCATAAATTACTAATAGATACGTGAAAATGTGCACTCGTCTTCCTGGAGTATCGAGTACGAAAAGAATCGCTCCGCAAATGAATGATTGCCCGAAGGCAGATTACTTTTGCGCATCTGTCGGTGCAGGTCAGTACGAAAAGCCTGGACGACACAGAATCAGAAGCACCCGAGTGCACATTTGCTAGAAATATTGGTTTTTCTGCTTTGAATGTTGGTGATTATCTTCTTCTTTTTTTTTGTTTGCTTTTGTAGAAATCGTTTTCGATTAACGCTTTTTCATGGTTTTCTATAGTTATTCATGCTTCTGCATATTGCGTTACAGCAAAACATAACATATTTAATTTAATGAAGTATAAAATAAAAATGTCATGCTGCATCATATTTAGAAATATACACTAAAGGGATATGATTTAACGTAATTACTCAACAGTTTCAGTAATTAGGGAATAAACTAAACCAATAAAAACTTTTGGTTTTGCGTTGCAGCATTACAACTGTTAGTATGATGAAATATTAAAAGTTGATAGTATGAAAATATAACTAGCAGTATATTTTGCTCACATTGTGTATAATCCAGAATAGCTCTGATAAATCTGCACGAAAAACGTTGGTTCAGTTTAAAAGCTTAAATTCGGGGATGAATCTGAGTTTAAAGTTTTAGTTTTTTGCATATTTTAGTAGCGTCCACCATAGCGACCGGAACGGTTGCCCCGTCCACGTCGGCTATTCTTGGCGGGAGTCTTCTGCTGCTCCTGCTCCTTCTCGGGCTTAGGTTCCTCCTTAGAGGAATCGTCAGTCTTGCTGGCGGCCTCAGCGGAAGAAGCGGTGGACTTATCATCCGCAGAAGCGGTCGCTTCGCCCTTGTTCGCTTCAGCGTTCTCCGTCTCCATTGGCTCCAGCTGCGATTCGCTGAGCCCGTTAGCGTCCTCACTCTTGCTGTCGTCAGCCATGCTGGCGTCGCCAGATTCTGTGAATGGAACCGAAAATAGATGAGAATTTAGTGACATTGTTACTTTGAAAAATATTTAAATCTAAAGCACTGTAAGCTGCACAAAAGTAGATCTTTTGAGGCGTACAAAATGCTGACCTTCACCTGTGGCCTCAGACGGGTCGTACAGCTCGGAATCCTTCTTCTCGGCGTCTCCGTTCTCGTCGGTTTTTTTCTCTTCATTAGCCAACTTTTGCTTCTTGGCGGCTTCAGCCTCTTCCAGAGCGACGGCTGCACGCTTCTGCGAGATACGCACCTCCATGGCTTTTTCATTCAAGAAGCGAATGAACGCGCGGTAATGCGAATGCGTGCGGGCATGGATTTCACCTGTAGCCTCTGTATCGAAATACTTGTGACAAATGCGGCACTCGTGACATTCGAGTTTACCGATTAGGCTAATACCAAGCGCACGATTCTTATTGTACCGTGGTAGTTTGTTATCGATCTCCGGAGCGATCTCATCACCCGGTTTGTAGTCCAAGATGCAATCGGCGCTTTCTTCGTCCTTGGCGACTTCGTCCTCCGGGACGTCTTCTTCCATTTTGGATTCTTCAGCCGCTGCTCCTTCTTCTGTGGTCGATTTTTCGAGAGCCGATTCCGAGTCTGGCTTGACAGCTTCACCGTTCTCGCCAGATGCGGCACCGGATGTCGAGGGTTTTTGTTCAGTTTTTTTCGCTGCCGAAGAGGCAGCATCTTTATCCTTCTTCTTACTTTTCGGGGCCGTTTCTTCACGAATGTCTAGCAATTCATCATTAGCAGTGGAGATGACCAATTCTGGAAAATAAAACATGCAATACATTAGAACATGCTTGCACATGCACATGAGCGCAAGAGGGGGGTGCTACATACGTTTTGCTTTTTTCTCGATGTCAAGTCGGCTTGGTTTAGTCTTGCAATTCTTCATATGAACTACAGACAGCAGATGGTCATCGTGTTCAGTGCGGTTATGGAACTCAAGCTCGCAGTCATCGCACTTGGGATGCAAGAATTTTTTCAGATCCAAATGTTTCTCGGAGCGCCGATGTGCGATGATGTGCCCGTAGAAGAAGAGCTCGCACATCGGGCAGTACTCACGCATCTTGGAGTAATTCTTGGCCTTACCCATGCGCTTGAGCCGGTCAATTTCGATCGTCTTCAACTGTTCCGCGATCCGCGCTTCCTGGCGCAGCAATGTCGCGCGCATACGATAGCTCTCCTCGATGCTCTCCTTCATGACCCGATGGGTACGACCGGTAATGTGATTCTCGAACGAAGTTGCATCGTACATGTGCTTGTCACACATGTGACAGTACAAGTACTCATTCGAGACATCAGCGTACGGCGATGATTTGGTCTGCTGCTGCTTGCTGCTGCTGGCATTGCTTGAGTTGCCGCCCTTTTTGTTTGCTCCCTGCTTGTTGCTGTTGGCGGCAAGGAGTGCGAATTCCCGATCAGAAATCAAATTAATTAATGGCAAAAAAAATTCAAAATATTCGATTGATTTAAGGAGTGTTCTTTTTCTTGCTTCACCTTCTTAAAGTGTCTCAATTACGAATTGCTTATGTACAGTACGTTTTTCAGAAATGTCACGCTGCGCTGTTCAGTACACAACGATGTAATCATCCCGTGGCACAACCCTGCTAGAGAATTCTAAAACCCGGTAAGTTTTCGACGTTTGTCAGAGTGCCAACCAAGAACAAAGTCGTCGCTTGTCTTCCTAATGTGAGTGCACAAAATTGCATTTGCAATATCATTTAATTCCGGTAAAAACTTGCAACACAGAAATGTCCGTTTCGAAATCATCGATTTTGAAAATATTAGTTATATAGGTATGGGATCAAGTTCTGGGATTTTCAATAACCATTTTTATATTTTGACATTGCTAGCTATTGCTATGCAGGCTTCCCTTCTTGTTATCCAATTATAATAAAGGTCAAACTATTTTCTGTTTTCTTTACAGTTCGCAATAACGCGTTAACAAGAAACCAAGTAAAAATGTGTTTAAATTTCACTGACTCAGAATTGATCCAAAAAATTCTACATGATCAGGTGGGAGTGAATGGAGCGACATCTTGACTCTAACAAACTAATTTTGGGAAATTAGTATTCCGTTAAATATTGTTTATAAGCAGTAGCTTATACTGAGTTGTATTTTTTGGTTGACATCTAAAAAAACAAATTTCAACAAAGCACTGAAGAAAAGCACGAAAAAATATTTTAAAATCTAAGATTCATCAGAATTATAACATCGAATTATTTGTATTAAAAAAGCGTAAACATAGAAAATGTGATTGTTTACCACACTAAACTTTCCACTGAGAATTTAGAATCCAATTAAGAAAAGTGAACAGTCGTCTTCGTAGAACGACAGCATTTTAGTTACATCATTTTGGGACAATTCGTAGCATACCTAGAGCACGCTATCGAGTCCCTCGACACACCGTTTATGGTAGTCTCATCATGTAGGTTTTTGTTTCCTATATGAATTGATAGGTTTGGTTATTAGCTGATTAATGACTATGTACCTAGCTACTACTAACCAAATGTATATCTCTATCTGATTATACCAATAATGCCAATATTGTAGTGAACGAGAAACTCTATAGAACACGGAGCATCTACTTGCATATGACTTTAGGTAGATGCAGTTAGAAAATAGAATTTGTTGATCGCTAACTAGATTTTGCAAGGTAATCTTAAGCCACATTTCGTGCGTATCCAATTAAGTACTTATTTTTAAATCAGTTTCACGATCGTATAAACCCTGATAGCTGGTGTTGCATCATCAACAGAACAATTACTAAAGAAACCAATTTTGGAAACATGTTCATCAAAACACAACGAAAACGTGAAGTATATACGGTGCAAAAACACGAAAAAATAAATAAATGTTAGGAAAGCTTGTGAACAGCAGGCAATAAAAGCGAATGAACAAGGTGTGTAATAAGTTGATAGGAATAACTAAATAGCAAGGTGGTTTGGGTAGGAATAACATCAAGCGTAAAAGACATATGATGTGATGAAACATGATGTGCCATGAGTAGTAGTAGTACAACGGTGATTGTAATAATCGTACTGATTATAAAAACGCTCAATGATTTTCCTTCTTTTTCACCTAAAGGAGGAACAAGAATATAGGTACAACTGTTATCTTACTTGTATTACCTGTTCTTATTTTTATTACTACTATTACTAGACTGAATTGGATTTCGTCTTTGATATCCAAGATTTAACCTTGAAATATAGTCATTCTGAAAAGGATAAACCGATAAAAGAGAAATATAGGACACAAATTAATAAGAATTTGGTGTAGAAAACTGCGTTGAAGAAGATATAATAAAAAACATTCACTACTGCAAGAAACGAGGGGAAAATATTTTGACGAAGAAAACCGAACCGAAATTGAAAAACAAAAACACATCGGGAGAGGAAATAGAACTTGATTGTGACATTTTAGGATAATGTAAATTTTCTGATCTTTTTCGTTTGCCTAGAGAAATGTAGTCGCAATAAAACTATAACGCTCCTATACTCGATATACTATTTGTTATTTGAAAATATCAACGGCAATCCAACTGTCTGTCTATATGCTAATGAACAGGTAAAAACGCCCAAACGATTGTCTATTCTAACTTGATTTTTAATGCTAGAAAAGCAATGTGATTCCCAAACAGTAAAATAGTTAATTTGTAGCTATACATGAGCCTAGGCAGAACCTTTTTATGACATCATTATATCAGGTACAGTGAATACTAATCTAACAGACTAAATTGTTCAATTGAGTACTTTGGAAAATGTATCGCTGTATGTAGAATATGTATTGTTGAACTCATATTTGTTGCACTTTTGGCGAAGCAGTTAAGATTTTAAACAAGAATTTTAATTTAAGAATCTAAAGTAATAAAGCAAGTTCCTCTATTAAAAACATTCTCTCAGTTACATGAATATACATGCTTCACACATATAGAGAAAGACCAATTAACATTGAAATGAAATAAAAGACGAAGAAAATTAATCGATATGTGTTCTTATCCAACACTTTCAGAAATATTTAAATTACAATCATAGTATCCCGTAACTAGCGTAACAATTGCTAGTTGATCAAGGTCAACATGCATACACAGGATCGACATCTTTCCTCCACAGGCAACCGGCGGTGTGCATCATGAAGTGACTCACATTAGGTAAGCTAAACAATAGTAGAGTTCATAATGGCGATCCTGCCAGGAATTATTTTATCAAACCGATAATCTGGAATCTGAATCAGCTAAGTTGGGTTTAGCGAGGAGGAATGCATCCGCATCAATGAAAGTGGTGGATGGTACATATCGCGCAAAAACGAAATAATTCTACTGTTAAGACACATAGGCACTTCACTGTCCGTCAAATATTCGATATGCACAATTATACCTACTAGATGAAAAAGTTTACAGTAAATTATGAGAATTAGATTGAAAACAAGGTTAATAGAGCTCACTACGAGCTCAGGATTAATTGTTATATAGATGGAATATGATCAATTAAATGTTCAGGTCAAACTTGTTTCTGTATGAACTTTTCAAAAGGTCCTAAGCAACAAAATGCACTTGATACATCTGCTTTGCATAAATCGGTTGTTGGCGTCATCAACTAATCGCTAAGTAAACTCGCGTTTCATCTTCTGGAGCCGCGATATTCAAAAGAGCGGAACTTCAAAGAGTAAATCCTCAATATTACTCGGGTCGTATTCAAACGTTACGTGAGAAAACATTTCTAATTATCAATTCTTGAAGATACATTATAGAACCCTGAATGAGGTCCTGGTGAGAAGAGGTTAATGTGTTAACTAATGAAAGATCATCCCGTTTTGGAACAACAAACCTGCTTCAGTTGCTTGGTGCCTTTCGAAATTTGTATACATTGTATATACAACGTGTATTATATATTTGTGTAACAAATTTGGAATCACATAGCCGAAAGGGCGGCTCTGAGCTGTTTACCGAACTATCGATGAAAACCGGCGCATATGCAATGAGAATTTAGTTTAGTTACGAAGCTGATAAGCAAAACGTTCAACACGACATTTGAACATTGCTTTAGAGATCTCAATAGATCTCAATGCACCGACGCATATGCAATAAGAATTTAGTTTAGTTACGAAGCTGATGAGCAAAATGTTCAACACGACGTTTGAACATTGTTTTAGAGATCTCAATGCACAATGCACACATTATTTCTGGTATTGATTCTTGATACTGAATTAGCACCGGGAACAATGTGTTGGTACGAAGGGGATTTGAAAATAGAGCGCGGTTGGCTTGGCAAGCATTATTCGCAAAATTTTCTCATTAACTCGTTCATCTTTAGCATTGAACAACTTATGCATATTGCTTGTGGTGCGTGTGGTGTGGGCTTGTGCGCGCATCGCAGTACGGTGGTTATTCTTGAATTTGGTTCAATAGGTAAATTGAACGAAAAGTTTTCGGTTTGTAGCTAAAATTCAGAGACGAGTTTGCTGGTAAAGTAAATCGTCGTATGTTTGATGCTTAAAATATAGTATTGATTTGTATTTTTCGCTGGTTGAACAGGTAGCCTAATTCCCCACGAGTAGCCACTGCAAACAGTCAAGTGTGTCCATTTTCCATCGAACAGAGCATTTTCAAAATTATAGTACAGGTTTGGAGTGAATAGTCTCGAAATTTCATGAAATTACGGATATTACTTAAGGTCATATTAATGAAAGCAATATTTTAAAAAGCTCAAGATCTCCTGTTTTCCCAGAAAACTTCCAAATAAATTTTCCGATTCTCTTCTAGGACATCGTCTATTTTTATTTCCCTTCCCAAATATTTATTTACTTCAAACATTCATTTTTCAGGAACCAAGCATCGCAGAGTACTTTTTTATGAAAATGTAGTAGATTTTCTTAGCTATCCACGAAAAATATTACAGTAGGATTTCGAATTTGGCAACAAATGCGTGTCGCCTATGTTGCCAAAATCGAAACCGTGCAAAAATCGAGACCCTTTTTTGATATGAAATTGAATGTAAGTATGTTAGAAATTTACTAAATGTTATTAATCAATGATTGCAACCATTTTATGTTTACAAAATCCGCCAAGAGCTATCCGTGCGGTGCAAGTAAGTTTTTGGCGACTTGCGATAAGACGTAGTCCTACGGCAATAAAAATATTACTGTTCGAAACATTCTATAATCGCAAACTTTTTTTTTCATGAACACACTTAGGGCAATATTTTTTCGTCATTTAAAGTATGTATGCGGAAACTGACTGATATTTAAACATGTTTGGAAGTAAAATATTTTGTGTTGCCAAAAACGGATACTTTTGTTGCCATAATCGAACCATGCCAATTTCGAAATCCCACTGTATATGGAATTAATTTTCCTCAAAATTTTCCACTAGCATGAAAACGCTTTTTTTTTGCTTGAATAAAAAATCGCCCAACACCTCCCCAACACCGGAAGGAGCTTATTCAAGTTGGACAAATTGCAAAAATTATGCTCTAATTCTAGGAAAACTTTCCAAATATTAATAAGTCTGTAAATTTCGCTTAACTCTTCGGCCCTTACGTAATAGCATTAATTTTTGGTTTCACTTGATTCCTTGCAATACTTTCTGGTCTCTGTTGTATATGCAACAAGGGTAGATTCACGCAATCGTCAAAATGCAGGTTGCTCTTATTTTGACTGCGTTAGGATAAGATTAAGCTTCGCAGTTGGCTTCGAGATATGACGCTGGCCTAATAAGCCAGTCGTCATATGTTCGAATCTCGGCTGGGAGAGGCTGTTAGAGTCAATAGAATCGTAGCAACTGGCCCTGCAATTGTCCTGTACTCTAACAGCTGGCTGCAAAGTCTGTTGTATAAAAACAGAAGGTCAAGTAGGAATGTAGCACTTAGGCTTTGCTTTTTTAGGATTACATTAGGTTAACTCCGCCTGCAATGACAGATTTCGAATGAACCTGAAACTATTGAAAACCAGAGCAGAAGTTTCAAAGTTCCAAAAAGGACTTTCTGGGCTATTACGTAAAAACTGGAATAATTAAATCCCTAATTTATTATACACCCAATCCGTACTACGAAGTAGATGACGGAAATAGCGGTGGGGGTTAAGAAATATTCAGCTACAAACAGAGCCCTCAACAGTACCTCTGTCCCTACTGCATTGGTTGGGTCACTGATGCAGCAGTACTTTTAGCAAAGCATTTAAAGAAGATCTAGAATCAATAGTCGGAATCTTAAAACTGTGAAAATCTCTGATTCCACACGGTGATCTGAGGGATATGTCGCGGCGGATGAAGGTGGTAGTTTTAATCCGAGACTCGCCTTGCGAACGCCAGCAACATACTGCTTTGCTTCTATCACACTGACTGAGTAAATAACAGTCTATCGGCTCGCTGCTAGAAAGAAAGAGCATCAGCCATACAAAAATAATATCGTCGCATGGGAAAATATTTGACACGTATACAGGGAGAGATAGAATTTGGAGTATAAAACAAAATTAGGTATTAGACTAACTCATATAGCGAACGGCAGTAGTTTAGTTAGCAAAACAGTCGGGTACTAACCGAAAAAACGTGGGTGCTAAAGGTTACCCCAAAGGAGCGGTTCTTTTACCCCTGCTTCGATTATCTGGTCGTTGAGCTTCTGACTAGCTTAGAGCCAAGTTGTATGGGTTATCTAGGTATAACCACCACCCCATGAGTTTTTAGGTTATAGTTTTTCACAGATTATTTCTTACGTTTTGAGTTGTTTTACAACCAAAATACATAGCCGATCAGCATTGAAGAAACATTTCGCAAATGAAATTTAAGCATTTTAGTCGAAAAAATCTGTGAAATTCGATATTTTTTGCATGCCTGATTTATAAAAGATTATTAGATTATTCTTCAGTCTACTTTGCAAAAAAGCAGTCAATTTTTTCGACTATGAGGTCTGTAGTAAACACAGTTTAGGACTAACAAACAGGTGTGTATCCAGTCCCTTAAATGGAAAGCAAGGGTCTTCTTAAGAATCTGTTACAAGCTTCGTATAAGTTAAAGACGTCAGTAGGTGAAGGTGAAGGGATAGGGGTGCGGGCGATTCTCCCACACAGTCGCTTGTCGTTTACAGACATGTTCCCTGAGAACCATAATTTTTTTTCTTAGAAAAACTTTCATTTAATATTCATGAGATCGGTTTTACCCTGACAGGGTGTCGATCTTACGCGCACTTGTGCGGATTACGCTCGACGGGACAGTTTTCTTTTTCATAATAGGGCCATTGCAAATTATTTTTAAAGTTTTTGTCACCTACCCTCCCCCCCCCCCTTGTAAATTGGCATGAAAAATCGAAGGGCAAAAAAATAATTTGTATTGTAGGATATGAGTTGATTTTTTTTATAAAATCAATGGTCTGTGGGTTCTACAGCCTGAAAAACTCGAAAAATGAGTGTACGAGTTGAGTTAACGCTTCTAGCACGAAACAGAAATGGAAATTCAAACAATGGAATATCCGAAAATCGTCCAGAAACATTTTCTTTCGTTTTTGTCCTTTTTTCCGTAGATTTTTACTTGGAAAATAATAACGAATATATTAAAAGCAAGAATAGATTTGGTTTTCACATTTAAACTTTAAGTAAAAACGCTTTTAAAACCCTCTTTTGCTCGAATAAAAAAATCGCCCAACACCTCCCCCGCCTTCAGTAGCCCAACACCGGAAGGACAAAAACTTTTTAAAATATTTGGAATGGTCTAAATCAAAAACATTTAAAATATGTATCTAACAAACCTCATGGAACGAAGAATCAAGAGTTAAACTAAGATTCTGTGAGGTTTCCTAGTCGATAATTGGCATAAAAATATAAAATTTCTGAAAGTTGATACGGGCGATTGTACCCACAGTTCCCCTATGCTTTGCTTTAATCATCACGATTCGTACACTCTAAAAATCGACACGTCGCATCCACGTGAAAAATCATGTAAACCTCTATACAGCAACTAGAGTGACTATATCCAGAGTGGCGACAATGTCAAAATTGGAATGATAATTATCTGTCAGTGTCATTCCAATCGAGCAGACGACCTATCCAACGCGTATAGGAAAGAGAAAGAAAAACCTTAGAAAAACCGCATTGCATACATTTGGGATGACTTGTCGCCACTCTGTATATAGTCACTCTAACAGCAACTTACATGACCTTCATGTACAGTGGGATTTCGAATTTGACAAGCTTTAAATGATAATTTCCGCATACAAGCTTTAAATGACGAAAAAATTGATACCCGCAGTGTGTTCATGAAAAAAGTTTGCAGTTATAGAATGTTTTGAACAATCTTATTTGTATTGCCGTAGGACTACGTCTTACCGTGCGTTGCCAAAAACTTGTTTGTACCGGACGGATGGCTCTTGGCGGACTTTTTAAACATAAAATGGTTGCAATCGTTCATTAAAAGTATTAAAAGTCAATTTCTAACGCATTCAATTTTTTCATATCAAAAAAGGGTCTCGATTTTGGCATGGTTTCGATTTTGGCTACATAGGCGACGCGCATTTGTTGCCAAATTCGAAATCCTCCTGTACTAGTTAATGGGAAAGTTGATAGAATTTACCAGGATCGCAGGTAAACTGGTTAGTATGAGTGCGAGTTACCAATAATTCACGTAAATGTTATATGAAGATGGTGATGGATGCGAATTACCTATGTTTTCACGTAAACTCGACGTGCCGATTTGTTTGAGTGTAGAAAACTTGACGAAATAATATCAAACTGGGTGCAGGATTTTGATAACTCTGAACTCAAGAAAGTTAAACGCATTTCCTCTGTCTCAAGGTTGCAGCGATCAATTACGCGCACTTACGCTCATTGAACTGTACTGTCTCATAAAAACAAAAACAGAATGCATCGGGCGTTAAGCCTTAGACATTCTTACACCTCGTGAATTCCAAAAAAGCGCATCAAAAGTGTCGCATAGAACATAAATTCCGAAAATCGCGTAAATTCTAAAATTCACTTGAAAACTGCGAAAATTTTATAAAATCGCTTAAAAGTGACTTCAGTAGATTTAAATATTGAAAAAATTAGTGTCAGAGTTCCCATGTCAGGATCGAAAAACGTATTAGTAGAGAAAGCAGAAATTCATGATGATAAACAACCCAGCTAACCAATAAGCATTACTAATGCTATCCACATGCAAGCCAATAAGGATTTAAGTCCCTTTAAATGCTACTTGAAAACTATTTTGGCAAACTATACGGTTACGTTACCGCTATCTTTCTTATAATGCAGACAATACTTATTCGCTTGTCAGTACAAGAAGAATTTTAATAGAATTTTGGATGCCAATTTACAACATGCATAGCTGTAGCTCAAAAAGCTAATATACAGCAACGTGCAGTAAAAAACTCCAGAAATGCCAATAAACGATTGGTTTACTGCTTATGTTAATGCTAGCCAATTAGTTCGCTGGGACCCTACTGTTGAATTCATGCTGCCAATTCGTGGTTTTACACTGCAAATTCTGTATTTGTACTCTTTCCGAACATGTTGAGTAGTTCAAACCAGTTTATAAATGAAAATTTTTAAAAGTATAGACCAAATTGTGGTCCTGCGAGTAACATTTGTTGGAAATGTTCAACCAGTTTCCCCTCTTTCAAAGTGCATTTTGATATACTATTTTTACAATTTATTCCAAAGTTTTATAGGAAAACATTCAACTAACAGTATGGAAAAATCCACATCAATAACGCGATTACCATTACCTGGGGACTGATGTGAAGCAGTTTGTATAGGGCCGATAGGAGAACAAAATGTGGAGGACGGGATTCGGGTGTTTGGAGTTTGATAATAATATTATTTATACTGCCCAGGCCCCCGGCAAACGTCAGTTTGGTTGAAGATGCCTCTATTGTTGATAATATAATTCCTGCTGTAAACAGCTTCAGTGCCGCCCAAAAATTCTCGCGCCAAAAGTAGGTATGCCTAGGTTCCATGACGAATTTATCAAATTTTCGAAAAAATAAATTTGAGCATGCAACATAGTGTTTTAAAAATTAGCCAATTCATTCGAATCATGCCTAATATTGACGGAGATTGATTGCGCTTGTCAATAAGACCATGACGTCTTATTCCATGACGAATTTATCAAATTTTCGAAAAAATAAATTTGAGCATGCAACATAGTGTTTTAAAAATTAGCCAATTCATTCGAATCATGCCTAATATTGACGGAGATTGATTGCGCTTGTCAATAAGACGCTGCTTAAACATGAATCAAAGCGATATAAAGTAACAGAACAACTATATCTAGAGTGAAGCGAAAACTGGATCACCGAAAATTTCAGCGAACAAATGAAACAGAACTGGTCTTAGAAAAAGTTTTAAAAATTAATACAGTACAATAGCATTGGACAAATCCTGAGTCGCTTAAGAATTCCCATATTAAGAGTGCCAACAGCTTTTTTTTAAATTACCTACTCAGTAAAACATACCCAATATTTCTCATCTCCAGTACTCCAGTAGAATTAAAGAAATTTTTAGCGAACTGTTCATTTCTACCGTTGTCTGAAAGAGTTCCTGGACTTGCATTATAACCGATTATACAAACATTGTTTTTGGTCATGCTTTGAAACCTGAATTAACGAGAATAAAGATTTATATGGTTTTGTTCCATTATGAATTAAAAAAAAATAATCCAAATAATGTTCATTACAATCAAAAGTCGAGGAAAAATTCCTGAATAATTGAGACTGATGAAGGGCTCTAATCATCCTTACTAGTTTCATCGAGCGGCTGCTCATTATACTTAACCTAATTGTGAATAATCCGGGGAAATATCTGTCTAAAAATAGCACCTGGTTCGAATTCTCAGCGGGGAAAGCAAGCAATTGATTACGGTCGATATTTACATTTCCCGAAGAGCGCAATCCCGTAAGTAACCAACTTGGTTCGTTGACGTCGATGTAAATAATTCAGAATATTGTGTCGAACTGTACATATAGCAACTCATATTATTGACTTCGTTCGGCTGCGGTTGCCTTTCGCTGGCAGGCTTGTGTTCCGATTTCATTATAAAAATTGTTACTAGACATCAAAAAGACAAATAAAAGTTTCTAGCAAATTGCTAAGCAAAACGCAACAGCAGCCGAACGAAAATTGACAATCGATTTTTACCCTATATTACAAACAGAATAGCAACATGAATATTTCATTAAAATTAAATCATGTAAGTAGAATGCGGAGGCGTTCAACTATTGTTTTTTTTTTCTCTCTTTATAGCAGAGGTAGCCGTGTGATACGGTCTTCTGTCCGTCCGAAGTAGAGGAGATATACGAGCACAAACCATGCAGTGACTGTTTTGGATGAAACGGTGCTGTCTGGCTGACAGGCTGACAAGCCATGTGTGATAACACTGCATATGCATGGAATGGGTTGGCATTTGCTTTCGCATATCCGTCGCGTACGACTTGGACGGGAGTTCCCTGCTGTAAAAAGCACTTCTTCACAGGAGTAGTATATGGTTTGTGGGTACCATTTTTTATGGCTGAAGTACATTGCACGTATGTAGATGTCAAAAACTTGAAGGTTACAGAAAAGCTGAATCGGAAAAGAAGTGTCCTTTGTCTCTGGAAAATGATTGAAAATCTCTTACCTCTCTTTCTTGCTCGAATCTTTAGCATCTTTATCTTTGTTTTTATTATGGGAATTTTTGGCCAGAACATTCTTGGAACGGGTGAATGCATCCGGTTTACGAATGCCACCTTTATAGGGGCCGTTACTATTACGGTTTTTGCCGTACCGATTCTGAATGGAAGAGAGAAACATCGAAGAGAAGAGAATAGAAGAGATGTTTTATGGAAAATCGTTGTAGGTAGTTTGTGTGTTGTTTGGGTTTTTTGGCAGGCATTGTGTTCTCATACTGGCTTAACATCTATTGTTTTGGCGAGGACGACTATAAAATGCTTTCTAGTAGAAAAGTTTGGTGCTTCTAGGAGTAGTTGTTACCAGGAACACAATGCTCGATTGCCTTTTTGTTTTATTCGAAAGTACTATCAAAACAGATGGAAGATTATTAAACGACGGCGTGTAAAAGTTGCGGCAACAAATACTTAAATATATATATTTTGAATATTCAGTTTATATTAGTATTGCAATTACACCATTAGAGAAAATGAATTTAGGAATAACAGCACTAAAACTAGCTTAGCTTATTCGGACTTTTTGTTTGATTTTAACTGACAAAACAAAAGATTCTTTCGAAAAATTGCTTCTTCTTACAAAAGTTTTTTCGATATGAACTGTTAAATGAAAGATCAGAAAATTGATTATCATTATATGGCCGAAAACGAACTAAAAGAAAACTCTGGAATAGAACAAATAAAGCCAATCAATATTTACACAGCATACTTTTTGAAGGCACATCAAATGGATTTCACGTTGAATAGTTCAAATTCCTCAAATGAAACGCGAACATAGCGAACAACCAAGCGATGTAACTATTACTTAAATGAAATTATTGTTCAAATGTATTCAAAAAGTACGAAAAATCTAAATGAACCATAAATTACTATATAAAATACAGCACATGGAAATATCAGGATTTCAAATTTCGCGCGCCTCAACTAACTTTTTGAGTTCGTTTTATGTAAGGTGTCTTTATTGAAGGAATTAATGCCCAGAAAAAATGTATTAAAGTTTTCCAATTCTAACATATTCAACTACAAAATTTCATTCATTTCTGCCTTCACTGCAAAAACGATCTTTTTCATGACACTAAAGACAATGAAATCATATCACAGGCATGGCTTATTGGCTTACAAACGAAAATAATATTTAAAAAATTCGCATTCTTATTTTTTCAAGAAATTCTTCTAGAAAATTCGATTTTTTCGAGCTTTATTTATTTCAACACTTCATAACTCTTGAGCCAAGTATCGTAGAACATTTTTTGTTTATGAATTGAATATGAATTTCCATAAAACAATCTTTAAAGACTACTCTGAATTGAAAACACGAGTACCTACTGCTGTTGTAATTTACAATGCAAATTAATTCAAACGTGAAATCCATCTGATGTTCAAATGTCTAAATTTGGCTTTCGTTGTCTGCCGACGTCCTAACCAAGGGACTATCTATTCACAAAGGACAATATTCGGCTAGTAGCTAAACTAGATATGATAGGAGTGGGTTTTGAAAATACATTTAGAAAATATCACTATCGAACATAAGCAGCTGCTTAGCAGCAGCGATACCTCCGCGAGAAACATTTTTAATTGCAGCCAGTTTATGATGGACATTCTTTTTTTAGAATACATGAAACGCGGAAGCAGCGCTGCAGCAGATTTAGTCCGGAAAAAATAGAAGATAATGAGCGGTTGCCATTGGCACACGATGTACTCACCCGTATGAAGTTGAATCCGTTCATATCGTCGAATCGGGACGATTGAACGCCGTCCAGGAGCGACGGCGGAACCTGATTGGAGTTTTGATTGCGGAGTAAATTATTAATCAGACTGTTTGCTAACGTGAGGGCGTCATTATTAGCACGGCCCCCGCCCACACCCGTGTCCCAAGGATTGATTCGGCCAGCACCGTAGTTGTTGCCGAAATTGCCACCACCGCCACCACCACCTCCGTTACGACGGTTGTTGTTGCGATAAGCCATTGCAGCACTTGGATATCTTTTTGTTTCAAACTTCGGAGTTTCTGAAAAATCGACAAAGAAACAAAAGCTAATTAGAACCGAGAAATTTATTAACCTAGAGCCGGTTCCACTCCACCGTCTGAAACTATTTTAGAAATCATTTGTCATTTGCAGAGCCGCGTCAGGTAAATGCGGTACCTATATATTGATAGAAGCATACCGGCTGTTCTAAGCGGAAGACCTGCGCACTAGACACTACCGACGTCGTACCAAACATTTTATTGCGACCGGCATTAAATTCTGGTTACTATGTAAGTTAATTGCCCATTACTGTACCAATTATAATAAAGTTAAAATAACTAACTAAGCAAAAGATTTCCAATTTAAACTTAAAAAAAAACAAGCGAAGCTATGTTTATTTCATCTTTGTAGATATAGCACACATCTACATTCTCAGATTTACATTAGTTAGGTCGTATACAGCTAATTTCAATCAAGTTGTATTTCGGTAAATTGATAATTAATAACGAAAAATCGGAAACAATTAGCACTTCGTGTAGTTTACAAGGCTTTCATGCCCATCTTTTGAAAATGAAGAGCACAAGCGAAAAGTTTAAATAAAACAACATATTACCAAACCATGCTGCCGGCCGGCATCTCGGAACCAGTGTTTTTCATTTAATAAAAAAAACGGAAAATGCAAATAAAAAACGAAATACCTAGTTGTAGCGTGTATTCAAAAGAAAAACACAACTTAGTCTACTTCTACTTCCAGGTAAAAGAGAAAAACCAATATATGAAACATTAAAAAAATTACATTTTATTATACTTTTTTTTAACAAAAGTTAGGTGAAACACTGAAGGTTTTTCTCAACTGACCGGAGAAATTAATCATTTTCGTATCAAGAGTCGTAGCGCATACACATAAAGGTGGCCTGCGAATCTATTATAAATCTACCTTCATCGATGTGTTTGACGGAACTGTACAAAGTAATGAAGCAATAATCTATATTTGCTCTAGGCAAGCTAAGTTCTAAACTAATGACTCACCCAATAAATTAAACCATATAAAGCATTAGAACTTCCACCTAAGATGCCAACTTTAGCAGTGGCTTTCAAATTTACTTATTTCCCCGACAAAAAATAGCATTTTTTATCCGAATGAAAGCGGATCAGCACAAAATTTATGCCGACCGAGAAAAAAAAATCGATAATCTTTGCTACCCGTCGGATGGGGCGGCTGCATCTAGGGTGGGATTACGCCCTGCGATGTGGAACGATCATGTAATAACCGTTCTCAGCACTTCAGCAAAATTAAGCCAAATTTTATAGGCTCTTTTTGCACTCGGCACCCGGCCGATAGTTCTATTGCGTACCAGAAAAAAATAAAACATAAACGTCACCAATTTTTGCGATGGAGCAAATTTTCTCGCAAATGGAGGCCGTCATTGCAATTTTCGATCGACCAACCAAATGTGAATTTTTTTTTCTCGCTACATTACAGATGGATACACACCGGATTTGGACCGATTTTTTCGTTCTGTCAACTATCCAGCACATTTTGCTAACATTCTTAACACTAGTACTTACATCTTGATAAGAAAAAAATCACTTGAAAAACTGAGACACTTTGCTATGAAATTTACTACAATGGAGGAAAGGTACTTGACACCGCGAAAGAACAAAATCAATTGAACACGAAACGGTACGAAACGGACCGAAGTGCAGAGCCGGCTTCATTAGCAGGGATGCCAGTTTTACGATTTTTTGACAGTCGTAGAGCGAATACGAACTTTTTCGCCCGAAGTACTGTCAAAGAGACAATGAAAGTAGAATTAAGGTACGATACTGCACGTATATTAAGGCTGGTGAACCATTTCGCGAAATTGTTAAAGGGACATAAACGACAAAAAGTTTTGAAAAAATCATTATTTTTTTAATTCAGGTTTTGATTCTGCAGTCTTTTCCGCTTATTTTGATACTAAATTTGTAATGATTCAACCACGGGAAGTGGCCGGAAAAGGATTATAAACATAAGCATTCCGGTGCAGCGTAGAACAGCCACAGAGAACAGACTACCAGGTAATTGACAAAAAGTGTGTAAAAGGTTTTTATGTAATCTACGAGTAATCCTTCAATAGACCACCCCTCGAGCAGTAAGTGGCAAACTAAATCTTGATGTCGCTGCCATCGCTGCTATGTAACTCTAGCACAAAGAAATATTGATAAAGGTACATGGATATTTTTTGATGCGTTTGGCAAACTATTTCTGGAGTGCGCTACCGACAGATTTTACACACAAAAAAACGATTACTTCATTCGAGCCTCTTAATCTTTTCTCTGTGCTTTTAGCATATTACGAACCCAAACGTGCCGCGTTTGCCGTACGTACCTAAGTAACAGAGTACCTGGTCTCTATTCCTGGTTCGGGTGGAGCTGTTGAAGAAAGCCATTTACGTCGCACTGCCATGCGCTCCGTTCGGTTTTCCTTCGTTGTCAGTTTGTATTCCTGCTTGAATACGCCGCTAGAACCCCTTACTATAGTGTTGTTGTCCGCAGTCACCAGCGATCTCAAATATACGAAATCATTTACCACATCTGGTTCGTCGCCGTCAATGGTTATCGTCCGTGGGAGGCGCACGTTTGTCTCATTTGAGCTTCTTAATTTCATGTATTTGATCATCGATGCCTACGGCTAAACTTTGCGCCTTCACCGTCACAAAGTTCCTGCCTATAATATCAAAATTATCTGCGAATCCTAGAAGTGGTCTCTCGTTACGATGCCCACTTGTAGGTCATCCCCTCAAGAGCAATAAGGATAAGCATGCAGAACAAGCCGTGACCTTGTCTCAAAAGTACTCGACAGTGTCCCCCAGATAATGCATTTAGCGACATGTGCGCGAAGTCACGTCGAGTCGTAGTCGCTTTCACTCAGTAAGGGCCCCTTAGAGAAAAATCGGCCATCCAAGAGCACATGGTTCATTGTACATTGGTCAAGTGATCTCCAGGTGGCTTTGCTGGAGTTCGTTATAAGAATGGTACTGGCTCAAGCCTCGTCCAAGAATAAATGATAACAACTTTTCCGAACTTCCTGGTTTTGGAGAGTAAGATTGGTTGAAAAGTAGAAAGTAAATGAAGGAGAAAAGGATGAAAAACACCGACGCTCAATCACGGATTATAAGCAATTTGCTTATTTGGCTGGTAAACGGCTGAATAATGCGTACCGTCTTGTGCACGTGTAGGCATCAAATAGACCCTACAGGTGTTCATAGCCTCTTAGTCAGCTACTCCTATTCCTACCTCCTCGTGATACCAGGTGGAATACGAGCAACTTTGGTGGAGATCGGGTAACCAACCCCGGTGGCCAAGCCAAGGTCGTATGCCGACGGAAAGGAGGGCTCTTTCGAACTTCGTTGACTCTCCGGCGTAACAGGGGGTTGGTGTAGCAAGCTTTGCAAGCCGTCACCACAAAAAATACTGAAGCACACAACGAAGAACAAGGAAATTCTTACTGGAACAATCGGAATAGACCCACGCGACGAAAAAGGACTATGGATTGGAAACTCGGGACGTGGAACTGCCGACCTCTCAACTTACTGCCGACCTCTACAACTTACTCAAGTGCTCTCCGACGTATTGAAGAACCACAAGTTCGGCGTCGTAGCGCTGCAGGATGTGTGCTGGAAGAGCTCAACGGTACGTGCGTTCAGAGATGGACATACCATCTACCAGAGCTGCAGCAACACACACGAGCTGGGTACAGCTTTCATAGTGATGGGCGAGATGCGGAAACGGGTGATTGAGTGGTGACCAATCAATCTTCGAATGTGCAGCTTGAGAATCAAGGGCCGATTCTTCAATATAAACATCATTAACGTGCACAGCCCTCACCTCAGAAGTACCGATAACGACAAGGATGAGTTCTACGCGCAGTTGGAGAGTGAATACGACCACTGCCCAAAACATGATATTAAGATCGTCATCGGGGATTTCAATGCTCAGGTCGGCCAGGAGGAGGAATACAAACCGGTGATTGGAAGGTTCAGTGCACACCAGCGGACCAATGAATTGGGCCTAAGACTTATCGACTTTGCCGCCTCCAAGAATATGGCCGTACGTAGTACCTTTTCCAGCACAGAATCCATCACAAGTACACCTGGAGGTCACCAAATCAGACAGAATCACAGATCAACCACGTTTTGATCGACAGTCGGCACTTCTCCGATATTATCGACGTTAGATCCTATCGAAGCGCTAACGTTGACTCGGACCACTACCTAGTGATGGTTAAGATGCGCCCAAGACTCTCCGTTGTGAACAACATTAGGTACCGACGCCAGCCTCGGTTAGATCTCGCGCGGCTGAAGCAGCCAGACGTCGCCGCGAACTACGCGCATTCACTCGAAGCTGTGCTGCCGAAAGAGGACGAGCTGGACGAAGCCCCTCTCGAGGCCTGTTGGAACACTATCAAAACAGCCATCAACAGTTCAGCGGAGAGCTCAATCGGGCATGTGGCCCGGAATCAGCGGAACGATTGGTTTGACGATGAATGTAGGAGGGTGATGCGCAGTGCCACACGTCAGAACGTGGAAAGACACAAACAGAAAAAGATGCAGCGAAACCAAATCTGTCGGGAGAAAAAGCGCTACCTGGAAGAGCAGGAACATGCAGAGTTGGAGCGACTGCATCGTTCTCAGGAAACGCGAAAGCTCTACCAGAAACCGAACGGATCCCGCAAAGGCTTTGTACCGCGAGCCGAAATGTGTCGGGATAAGACTGGCAGTATTCTGACGGACGATCGTAAGGTGACCGATAGGTGGAAGCAGCACTTCGACGAACACCCGAAAGGCGCCCAGGCGGAGAACCATGGCGACGGAGAAAGCGATTTCGACGGTACAACAAACGGGGAAGAGGTGCCAGCCCGGCGAAGTTAAGGAGGCCATTATGCAGCTAAAGAACAACAAGTCAGTTGGAAAAGATGGCATCGGAGCGGATCTTATTAAAATGAGATCAGAAAAGCTGGCCGTTTGTCTACACCGACTAATTGTTAGAATTTGGGTTACGGAACAGCTACCGGAGGAGTGGAAAGATGGGGTTATCTGCCCGATCTATAAAGAGGGCAACAAGTTGGACTGTGAGAACTACCGAGCGATCACCGTTCTCAGTGCCGCCTATAAAGTGCTCTCCCAAATCATTTTCCGCCGACTATCACCGGAAAGAGCTGTGGAAAATCATGGACGAGAACAGGTTCCCCAGGAAGCTCATCAAACTGATTAAATCTACGATGGATGGTACACAGTGCTGTGTTCGGATTTCGGGTGAATTGTCAAGCTCATTCGAATCACACAGAGGGCTTCGTCAAGGTGATGGTCTTTCATGCCTGCTGTTCAACATAGCGCTACAAGGTGTTATGAATCGAGTGGATATCAATACGCGGGGCACGATATTCAACAAATCTAGTCGATTCGTCTGCTTTGCCGATGACATGGATATTATCGGCAGAACATCTGTGGCGGTGGATGAACAGTACACCAGACTAAAGCGCGAAGCACAAAAGATTGGGTTCAAGGTAAATACTTCTAAGACAAAGTACATGCTGGCCAGCGGAACCGAGGCCGAACGACACCGCTTGGGCAGTAGTATATTGATCGACGGCGATGAGTTTGAAGTAGTCGACGAATTTGTCTACCTTTGCTCACTGGTAACGGCGGACAATGATACTAGCCGTGAGATTCGGAGGCGTATTATCAACGGAAGTCGTGCTTACTATGGGCTCCACAAGCAATTGCGGTCGAGCAGACTAAGTCCTTTGTACAAGACGCTTATTAGACCGGTTGTTCTCTACGGGCATGAAAGATGGACAATGCTCGAGGAGGACCTGCGAGTGCTCTGAGTTTTCGAACTACGAGTGCTAAGAACGATCTTCGGCGGCGTACAGGAGAACGGAGTATGAAGGCGGAGGATGAACCATGAACTCGCACAGCTCTATGGTGAAGGTGGCTAAAGCTGGACGGATACGATGGGCAGGGCATGTTGCAAGAATGCCGGACAACTACCCTGCAAAGATGGTGTTCGCCTCAAATCCGGTAGAAACAAGACGACCAGGAGCGCAGCGAGCAAGATGATTAGGCCAGGTGAAGCGAGATCTGGCGGAGAGTACTCGGTGTCCGAGGTATTGGAGAGCGGTAGCCCTCAACCGAGTTACAAGGAGAAACTCTGTTCAACGGGCTTTGTCTTAGGACGGCAAGCCACCTAAGTAAGTAAGTAAGCAATTCGTTTATGCAATAGGGATACATACTGCAAAAGAACGAAGTACGGAGTATAGAATAAAAATTTATCTCAGCACCAAAGCTAAGATGGCAGCCCCATCACGAGATTCGATAGCGTGACTCTAGTAAGGCATTCTACACTTAATCCTACTTTACTACGAACAATCAAGAAAGTTCGTCTCGGAACATTCGGTATGCAATGGATGCTTGGTATCTGGAACTGCAGATCTCTGAATCTCAGGGGTTGACAGGATTCTATTCTAGAATAGCTAGAATCACGAAAATTAGGTATCGTGGCACTGCAGATTTGTCACCCACGGAGACGGTGTGGAGGACCAGGGCCGAACGATCCAATTTTACCTGAGCGGTCTAGCGTCCAACGAATTGGGAATAGGCTTTGTAGTGATATGCAGAATCGCGTGATGCACTGGAAGGCGGTAAACGAGAGGATGAATGATGAGGATAAAAAGCCATTATTCTTCAACTCACCATCATAAACGTGCACTGTCCACATAAAGTCAGACCCGACAACGAGAAAGCGTTCGATGCAAAACTGGAGGCAACGGACGACAGCTGTTCGCCACGGGACATCAAGATTGTCATTGGAGACATCAACGTCCACATCGGCAGGGAAACGATGCATAGGTGATAGGCCCCAAATCCTGCACGCAGACACGAACGATTACGATTCAAAAGCACCTTCAGGTGATCAAAAGCACTTTTTCAAACAGATATCAGAAATTCTATTCAAATATTACGAACGAATGCCGTCCACCATTAAGGCTCAAGAAAAGCTAGATCCTATCATACATACAAAAATACAAAGATTTTCAATCTATATTTGTTTTCACCGTGACCTCCATAACTCCGGATCCAGAACACTGGAACGGTTTCTTTTAAAACTTGGCATACCTGTTCGTTTGCGAAAAACAAGACGAGGTTCTAAAAAGGGAGATGGTAGCCATTGGGAAGTGGGGAGGTCCATATAAGAAAATGACTTAGTTCCGCTTTCATTATAGGGATTTCCGGAATGTAAACAGATATACAAGTGGAAAAACAAACAAACTCGAGACTTTTTTGTACTTCTCAGTTAGGTACCTAGCGCTACAATTGGAAGAAGTTCTCTTTTGAACTTTGTGATATTCAATCTAGTTTCGAGATCTCATATTTGCGTTTCATTCGTTTTATTAATTTGCTGCTTTTAAGTGAGCTTACTAAAACTTTACGAGAATTTAATATAGGTTTTTGCTCCAGGATAGACACTATTTCATAATATATACCACACATGTTATTAGATCACATGCATTTAACAAGTAGTGTACTCGTTTCAGTTTCACTCCAAAAGAATTGGTTTCCTTCAGTGTTTGTGTCCGTATTAAATTTTCTTTTACTTCCTTTTACAAAAGAAAATAAGCTATCCTATCGTCATAATTATGTCCAATTTTATTTCCAGATGTTACTAGCTTCATTAAATAAATTATTTCGTTCACAATTACTTCAGTTAGATACTGTCATGAAAAGTACATTATCAATCACGCCAAATATCTTCATGTTCGTAGAAGTCTATTTTAAAATTAATTTAAAATATCATACACTAACTCACTATATATACACGCTAAAATGTACATTTGTAAATCGAATTTTGACTTCTTGTTCTTCGGTTAACTATAAAAATCACACCTTGATATCTTTTGGGCAACCAAAAATATCTCTTTTTCCAAAAATTAAACAAATTTTTAGCTGAGCAAATGAGAATGTTCCTCCAGAGTTTGGGGTCACCAAAGAACAGTTTCACAGTGATAAACAAAAAAAAATACGCGCGCCTATAAACAAAGTAACGTTATGCTAATACGAAGATCATCTAACCGTCTAACATCCAGTCACTCAAGAATCGGTTGCTTTAGAGTGCTGCGGGCAGCGTGATTTGAAATCTTCTGTCAGCATCCAATTGTTTTTTCGAGCGCACACCACGTGCGCCTCCTCACTGCATCCATGATGCAGGCAGCTTACCATCGCTCCTTGGTGAGTGCAAAATCGGCACTGATGTCGACAGCAGTTCCAAATGGCTGCTTCAAGACCGACTATTCTTGTACCGATGATGTGCACCCCGGGGGCCCAAACCAGGCAGTCTTCGTGCATCCACACTTCGTAGGAATCATCACCAGCCTTGATCATACCGTAGAACATATCCGGCGGAACAGCAGCAGCAGAGGCTAGTGGTTGCTGGATCTCACTGACACTGCGGTTGACTGTCGATTCGGAAATTTTCTTTTTCTTGGATTTTGGCTGAAAGAAAACACTCATTTTATCAAACAACAAATTTGAATTTATACTAATTGAGTTACATTTCATTATTGGCACAAGGTTTTAAAATAGTAGGTAATACGCATTAACACGTACCTGAGATCCCGTTCCAGGAGGCTCAGCCTTTGTTGCTAATTTCGAAGCTAAACTTTCTCGCGTTCGCTTCACGTTAAAATAGTCCACATCAGTTTGGCTCTGTTCGAATTCACTGGACTTGGTGCTGATGATGTAAGGCCCAAAAAGATCACCGAGCCTGGTTTTGTGCGGACCGATCTTACAAAATACACACATCCAGCTAGTATCCGTGGTATCTGCATCGTATTTGGTGCTTAGCGTGCTTACATGTAGTCCTCGAATTTTACTTTTCTCCGAATTGTTCATGCCACTGGTGAATTTCTTAGTCTTGTTCTGAGCCTTCTCCATATCGTCGTCATTAATAGGAGTATTGATTACTGTATGGCTTCCATCTGATTTGACGTGGACGAAGGGTCCTTTATATTTGCCATTCAATTCCGTCAGACTTTCATTCGGTTTAACTTTTAGATTTTTGCTTGCATTACTTCCCGAACTATTACCCTTTTTACCATTGCCCTTGCTCGGCAACTTTTTAACAAATTTAGCACCGAAATTCGAGGCTCTTTCTTCAGCAGCTGCAAAACTGGCTCCTTTGGATTGGGCCGGTTTCTTCTTTAATACTTTTTTACGCTTATTTGGAGGAGTGCCCGAAGATTTACCAGTGCCTCCAGCAGTCCTTTTTGAGGCAGGCGTCGGAACCTTTTTCTGCGTGGCACTAGCGCTAGAAGATGATTCCTTTTCGTCCTCGACCGACGAACTAGTCGTGGCAATTTTCTCCAGTTCCTCCGGCTTTTCCGATAATTGAACAATAATATCAGTGGGCTCGCTGGATGGCTTCCCGGGAGACGTGGCTCCTCTTTTCGCTGCAATCGATGGCGATAGTTTCGAACACGACGGTAGAGTTTCTTCAATCCCGGCGAACATTTCTTCCAGCTTATTTTCAATCTGAAAGGAGGATTGATATAAATGATTTCCGCTTCGTTAACTGGGGTGTAATTAAAAAGATAACACTTAAATTTACCAGCAAGCGTGAACTTTCATTTGCGACCGATAATTTATAGCATATGAACACACAAATTTGGTAGGTTTGTAATAATTTCGATAATACCATGATTCAAGAGTATAATCGGTTATACCGATTACCAACGAAAGGCCAAGTCACAAATGGTCAAAATACGAATGACCGAAATAACACATAACACGACTGAATGAATGTCATAGAAAATATTCGCGGCCTTTGACCTGCTCAAATGTAGGGTATATGTTGTCTTTACTCGCTAACGCTCGTTAGCACTCAATTAAGGCATTACTCCTACTAGTCAATTAACCTAGGAAAACGCATGTACCTAAATAGGATATGAAAGGATAAGAAAGGCAACTAGGAAGAAACGCCCAACATGGCTCTAGCTATCCCAAGTCCCTAACTAGTCCCTCTACGTGGCCATACTTGGAAATACTCCAATTTGGATGATCTATTAGCCAAGCTAGAAGGTGCGGGATCAAGTGGCTTTCAGTTCCTGATCTGTACAACTGTTGTTTTAGGTAATCATTGAACCACATGACTTTATTTTCCAGTGTTATGTTATTTAAACTAATACTTTTAGTAGATGGTATTTCTAAGCTATTTTCAGAGCGGTTCTGGCGGCGAGTCACCGGCGAACACTTGCGGCCTGCGGCAGTCTCACATTCAATCATCTAGGAAACATTTGCTACTGACAGTAAATAGGTCTCGCGCCTTATAAGGGTTCTTCGGGAGGACTTTTCAGAGAGAAATAAATTAAAAAATCTATTCAAAATGTGTAGCTGCTCACAAAATAAACAACAAAAACTTTGTTAACGTTATTGCACTTACATTAAGCGCGCAGCGTTTATGAAGCATGCTTTTTTGTTTTGTAGTTAATACTTGAACTGATTATTTTGTTTTTTGTTCGATTACGTTATTTGTAGATTGCTTTCCAATTCATGTTTTTATTGAAAAGTTATTTAGACATTCCGAGAAAATTCGAGAAATTTTATGGTCTTCACGAGAAAACATTAGACTGCCCAAGGGATACAAATGCACAGATCGGACTCGAAGAGTTCTTTGGTCCCGTTATTGGTACAGAAAGCTTCCACCCTACTACAAACGACAATAGCCTGAGTCTAATCAACTTCGCTGCAGTCAGAGGAATGGCTATCTGTAGTACCTTTGCCAATGGAACATTCAGAAGCATACCTGGAAAGCGCTAATGGAGACGCCTCCCAGATGGACCCCCTTCTGGTTAAAAGCACTTTTCTAATGTCGCAGACGTGCGATCCTTCCGGAGACCAAACGTCAACTCGGACCTTTTTTTCGTAGTATGTATTTAAATCGAAACCAACAACTGGAAATTCGGCGGTTATTAGCAGAAGAAGTTGCTGCAGAGTACTCTCCTCGGAAGACTGATTAGCGGTTCGGTGGACAACTTAGAGAAAACCTGAATGAACAGTGAAGGCACAGCCACGACGCGATCAATACTACAGTGCGAAAAATGTTGGGTGCTACTGCTGCGGCCATTTGCCGCAGAGTGCCAACAGCTATATTGGCTGCAACTGTGACACCCCAAAGCAGGGAGATACCGCGATGCTACCGCTATCCTAAAAAGACTTCACCGTCGTAACAGACACCAGCACTGGGATCGCGTACTTGCGAAGGCGGAGAGTCGCTTCGAGAGACTCGAGACGAGAAGCTTCTTCAATGCGAACAACGGAATCAGAAACCGGACCATGCGAACTCCTCTTATGTGCAATGACAAGGAAGGGAACCTGATTACCGAAAAATCGGAGGTTGCTAGGCGTTGGAAACAATATTTCAACCCATTATTGAATGATGGACAAAGTGGAGCGGTTAACTGAAATAGGATAACGATTGAGAATGATAGATAAATTGTAGATCCACCAACTTTGGACAAGGTTGGAAAAGCAACGAGAGCTGAAAAACGGCAAAACAGCTGAAAAGGACGGCATACCCGCCGGACTTTTGAAAGTCGGGAGCGAACGTCTGTATTGCGCAATCCCTCATGTTATACCAAAAGAAAAAACTACCTACAGACCGGTTGGAAAGTCGCATATGCCCTATTTATGAAAAGGGCCACCAACTCGAATGCAGCAATTACCGAGGCATTACTTTTATCAATTCTGCATACATAATTACATACATATTTCTCTCCGGCATCCTGTTTCTAAGACTGAGGCTGTTGCAAGAAACCTTTGTTGGCGAATACCAGTGCGGTTTTCGAGAGGGACGATTCAGTTAAACGATATGAGCTGTGGCGAATTATGCTTGAACATGGTTTTCCAACAAAACTGATTAGGCTGATATGTGCTACCCTTGATGGTTCAAATTCGAGCGTCAGGATAGCAGGTGACACATTGTATTCGTTTGTGACGTTAGACGGTTTGAAACAAGCTATTGGATGGTGCTATTAGAGGTGGAGGGGCAGGGGTGCAGAGAAGTGGTACCATTATCACGAAATCTCATATGCTCCTAGGGTTTGCGAACGAAATCGATATCATCGGTGTTAATCTTTGAGCCGTGGAAGAGATATATACACATCTTGAGGAGGAAGCTACGCTCATTATAAATTCTACAGAAACAAAGTATATGGTGGCTGGTGGTGCGTGTGGTAGCCCTTCTGGTGTTGGAACTGTGAAGGTGATAGATGGAAATACTTTTGAAGTGGTCGACGAATTTGTTTACCTTGGTACGTTAGTAACAAGTGACAACGATGTGAGTTGTGAAGTAGAAAGGCGGATAGCGGCTGCCAGCAGGACCTTCTACGGATTACGTAGCCTGCGACTGCGTACAATACTCGCGCTCTATATGACGCTTTCTTTCAATGGTACTCTACGATCCCGAAGCGTGGACGTTGGAAGAGAGCGACCGACGAGTTCTTGGTGTTTTAGAGCATAAGATCCTGCGATCATTTCGTGGTGGCATATTAGACGAAGGAGTATGGCGCAGGTGCTTGAATCCGGAAATAGATCAAGTATACAAAGATGGGCTGGCCACGTAGCAAGGATGCCGGATGAGAGACCAACGAAAACAATATTTAGCAACCTGACAAAGGCCGACGACTTCGACTTCGTTGGATGAGAGCTTTTGACGTAAATGCTAGAGCAGTGGGTGTTAGGGGGGACTAAAGAGTGGTAGCCCAAGACCGAGAAACAGGGAGACGTCTCCTGAGTATGGATTAGATTAGCGGATCGTCCCCGAAAAAGTAAAGTAATTAAGTACTCGTCGTAAATGCGGGATTCTATCATTGCACCATCTTAAGGCTATCTGCACACTTTTAAAAAAATTCCGGATTGAAAAGAATTTTCCGGACATTTCCAGGGTTACGCAGGTAACCAACCCACTGTGTTTTCAAGTTAAAAACACTTTTGTTCAATTTTGGTCGCGTCATTGATCAACTAATATCAAAACATAAACTTTTGGATTGCCTGAAAAAACCTCGTTAATAGAAATAATGCTTTTGTGGCAGTATGTATAATCGAAAACGAGTAACACTGTTGTTAAAAACGACGTTCATTAGCTAATTATCGTCTGATGGTTTACCATGATACCATACAATCTCAAAAAGATTCGTGAATATTGCATTTGAACACCGCCTGGTTTGGGGACAAACCAACTTCACATACCTCTTCGTAACTTTCATCCGCATTGTTTTTGTGCAACTCCGCCTTCTTGCTGCCGGGTGTTGCTACTAAGGAACTCTTGCTTGGACTCAGCTCACCATGGGATGGACCATTCAAGCTGTTCCGAACTTCGTTGTCGTCTTTAGTTTGCGCCGCCGTAACCGTGGGTACAACAGTGGGCAGTTGAATCGTTGATTGTGCAGCAGGAGGAGCTGAATCCATTTCGGTGCTGGAAATCATTGCTGCAATTTTATCGATGGTTTCACAATCATCCGAAGTGGACTCGCTGTCTTTCCTAGTGGCAGCGGACTCCATTGCGGCTGCTGCAGCCGATAGCACACTGGAGATGACTGAGCTAACTGCGGGATTTGGCTTAGCAGCTGCGTCATCGTGGAGATTACTATTGCTTTCATTCAAAGTCTGTAGGTTTATTCGGGTGCTATCGGATAGATCTGTAATATGCGGACTATGACTACTATCACTCGCAAGTCCCTGGCTGAGACTGCTTATTCCCTCTAACGCAAGGGTGGCAATGTCGTTGCGGACCGCAATATTAGGCCTCATAGGATCGATTCCGTCAATCCTATCGCATTTATCAACACTGTTCGCATCTCCTCCAAGAAACTCATGCATTCGTTCCAGTCCGCTTGAATCCATTTTATTGGTCCGATCCGGCTTTCGTCGTCTGCGTGATTTGCTTGAGTTGGAGTCAACTGAGTCTTCGTTTGATGTGACACTTTGATTCGGAGATACACGATCACGGTTGGTTACAACCGCTGTTGGTACTTCAGCCGCCTCAGCGGCAAGCTGAGGTGAACTATTCTTGCTCTCTGTAGCGGTAGCTGTTTCCAGCAAGGATGGCACGTGTCCAGAAATCGACGAAAAGGATTTATTAGTCTTCGTGGCAACCGGTGATTGTTCTACCGTATTCATAGCTGGTGGACTACGCCGATTTTCCTCGGGACTTTTAGACGAAGGAATAGCTGCTACCCGCATGGACGATTCTGAAAATAAACGCTTTGTAGTCGAAATATGCCATCATAAAAGGGAATAAAGCGTACCATCCTTCGGCGTTCCTGTAACTTGATTGCTTTGCATTGCATGCATTAGAATATCTTTGACCAGATCGGAAGATTCGGTGTTAGTCGAGAGCTGAAAACGTGAGTGAGTTATCTACTGAACAATTTCAGGTATAATTTTGCCAACCACAACGAAAATTAGTCGATAATACTCACATTATCCCGCCCATTTCGTCCGGTTGCTTCATTATTAATCTGTTTGGCATCCTTGATATGCAATCCACCGGGAATCATCGCGCCGAATTCGTTGACGTTGATGGGCGCTCCCATCGCACCGGATGACATCGTTGGTACATTGCCGGCATGACCAGCCAGCGGCCTGTTGCTAATACTATTACTGCTACCAACACCGCCGCAAACAATATTGTTGCTAGCCCCGCTGCCACCGCTACTGTTGCTGCTCAACATGTTGTAATAACCATTGCCACCGGCACTGCCGGAGCCTAGGCCCAGACTATTAGTTCCACTGCTGCCAAGAAAATTACATGCTGGAGGTATATTGCCGGCCCCGGAGCTAGCACTCATTAGGTTATGCCCGGAACGATCCTTGAGAGCGGCCGCAGTCGATTGTATAACGCTTCCCATTTGGCTCGTTGAGGGGGAACGATTGTGATTACTGTGCAATGAAATTTAAATTGAATTTAGTGACAGTACTACAGTTCACCACAAAATGTCTTACGTATTTATGTGATGCTGTTGTTGCTGCTGCTGCTGTTGTGACCCATGGCCGACCACCATTTTAGGGTGAAAATGATCATTCTGGTCTGGCATTGAAGGACCACCCAGGACTGGTGGAATGTTTTGTGGCAGTGGTGCAGAATGGTGTTGCTGCTGCTGCTGCTGCTGTTGGGAAGTGCTTGGTGGTCCTGGTTGCATGCTATTGCCTTTTGGCGATGGTGTGCTTCGAGATGCAGACGAAAGGGACAGATCAACGGAACCTAACGGCACACCAGAACCACGTCCAAAACTCGGCAGCATAGGATTGATTTCCAAATTCTAGTTAAAAGACCAAACAAAAAAAGCTTTGGTTGACAGATTTGAATGAATGCTGCATTATATTTCCTTACATTTTTGTGGTTTGCAGTCATAAAATTGTATAGCTGATCCTGGTGTGTAGGTGGGGTGTGCCATGTGAGCGGAGATCTCGCCAGAGACCTTTCGCTGGACATGTGCGCAAGTTGTGGTTGCCGGGGTATGTACGAGGGCACCTGCAAAAATTCCGGAACATTAAATTTTTTAAATATAAATCCTGTAAATGTTTCGCTACAGGTGCTTGAGTTGCCTCAGTAGTAAGTTGATATGTATCAACTATTCTTCCATTTTGTAACGGTAACTGTTTCCAACGTAGGTGGCACGTATTCATACATATTTTTTGAAAAACGTTGGGATCAAAACAGTTTTTTTTCCTATTAATGTTTAATGTATTAATGAAGTTGTTTTTCATTTTGGAAAGAATATGACTATGATGTAATTTAAAATAATATAAACTCAACCGTAATAATTCAACTGTAGTAACACGCCTTCTTGGTATATTGGGCAATTACCTGTAACGGATTCCAAGTAGAATTCGGCTGACCTAGTCGTCCGTGAGGTGGATTGTGTCCGGACATTTTGAGGCGTATATCCTATTCGGCAGCTAGGACATTCATTCGGATGATTACAACAATGCAAATCCGCCCATCACCCGATCAGCTAGCAAGTAGGTCTTATATCGTTTTATAACGAATGACAAAAGATGATTCACGATATCCGGTTCTGTGAAAATGAGAAACAAAAATGTCGTTAAAGTCTACTTGCTCAAATTGGCACCAATAGATAACTCAACAACTGTAGTAAAATTTATCAGCGTAGTTGGGAAGATATCCTCCCTATCCTCTCCGACCCTTCATTTAGATCAAATGAAATTCGTAGTTTCATATATTGTTGAGATGTTTAGAATAAAATTATCAAAACTGTATTCTGTGAGCTCGAATCTTATTTTGACAAGACTTTTCCAAAAGACGTTCAAATTTTTGTGGGTTAATTGATCTGCAGCGCATTGCTAATTTGATCTCGCGCCGACCGGAGAGCAAACTGAATCAATAATGGCCGCTTGAACTAACACGCTGCAGTCAATTGAACGCCGATTCAATAATTTCATTAGGATAGCAAATGAATCGATAGCCTTTTGTAGATCTGGACTGACATTCTTCTAGTCATATTCTAAAACTATCTCCAAGTCTATCCTGATAGATTAGGCCGTATGAATAAAACAGTTTGCTTTGCTTTTCCCGTGTAAATCTTATGGGAGCATTTGCTCTAACTCTTTTATTCATACGGCCTATTATCTAAACTATCTTAACATTCTCACAAAAGAGAATTTAGCAAGCTAGCGGCGAACGCAGCAACCCAGTTCCGCCCTATTGAGAAATATTGGGCAATCATGAAGAGAAGACTCAAGGCAAAGGGAAAAGTTGTCAAAGACCTCAATCAGATGAAGACCTGGTGGAATAAGGTAGCCAAAACGATGGACGAAGGCGCCGCCTATTGAGCCATATTACAGGAAAAGTTTGAGAATTCCTTCGAAACCGTGACGAATAATTTTATCCATATTTTTTCTTGAAAGTATATTTTTTCTTGAAAATGCTACTTTTGTGGAAAAAAAAGATCTGAAATACACGCAATTGTTTTTGTTCCAATACTATCTGAAGCAAGCTTTAGATAATAATTAACTCTACAATGGCCCTTTGCCTGTAGCCTTTCTACTAGGGCACGGGAGGGTATTTTCAGCCCATTAAGCGATGGCATCTATTTTTTCGGCTTATGGCCTAGTTCTAGTGGAAGAACAGGTGGTTTTGACGTTCTTTGAATAAAAAATAGTAGATTACTTACAATCTTGAGAAAATAGTTATAACATATTAAAATTGTATGTCGGCAAAGTGTTTTTATTGGCGAAAGAAAAAGCAAATAGGCTGAATTTATAAACAGGCTTCATTCTCGGTTTTTTGCTCAGTAGATGCTCATTTGACTGCAGCGCCTCAACGAAACAGAACTCGAAAAGGTAGTATAAAGGGCAATTGTAGAACCAATTATTATCAAAATTATTGTTGAATAAAGTATAGTTCTATCTTTTGTATTTACGGTGCTTACGATTGCTACCCCGTTGGTAGCAAAAAGAGCGCTCATTTGGATACCAATGGGGTAGCAATAGCATAGCGCTGTAAATACAAAAGATAGAACTATACTTTCGTCAACAATAATGTAGATAATAATTAGCTCTACAATTGCCCTTTATACTACTTTTTCGAGTTCTGTTTCGTTGAGGCGCTGCGGTCAAATGAGCATCTACTGAGCAAAAAAACTGAGAATGAAGCCTGTTTATAAACCTGCTGAAAATACCCTCCCGTACCCTATATAAATATATAGTATTAAAGGAATAGGAATCACTCGAAAAACTGGAAATGGAAAAAAGGTGCTGCGGGCCGAATGTCTGGTACCATTCTGTTGTACGATTAGAAGCTGTGGATTATGGAAATTGTTTAGATTTACCGCAATAAAACTAGTTCGATTACGCACGAAAAAAGACTAAACGCTTTTTATTCAACAATCGAATAACTGCAGAGTGCAAAATGTACTTTGAACAAAGGTATATGTTTTCTCTTTACCCACCTTGTGTGTGTGTGTGTGTGTGTGTGTGTGTGTGTGTGTGTGTGTGTGTGTGTGTGTGTGTGTGTGTGTGTGTGTGTGTGTGTGTGTGTGTGTGTGTGTGTGTGTGTGTGTGTGTGTGTGTGTGTGTGTGTGTGTGTGTGTGTGTACGTAACGCTTTTTTTCCGACTCACATTTTCTCAGGCGCCCCTCGATCGATTTGGACGAAATTAATTGCATATGAAAGGAGAGCCTTTAGAAGTCACAACCTCCAAATTTCATGATGATTGGGCATGTGGTTTGACAGTTACATGAAGAAATATGAAAAAAAAACTATTTAAAACATCTTTTTGCTACATAGCATTGCATTATTCCAATGAGAAATATTTTACAATTTATTATTATTTGAAAATTACTGTTGAGATCTTTTAATCGAAATCAAGTTATTGAAAGTCCGACGATTCATTCAAAAGCTATTTAAACTTAATCACTTAAGCACCGTATATTAAACTTTTCAAAAGTGGTCAGTCCCGGCGTAGTGGTGAGCATTCACGACTCTCACGCCGAGGACCCGGGTTCAAATCCCAATCCCGCAGAAGTCACGAAAGACCCAAGCTGGTTAAAGTGACTATAATCTAACAAAAAAAACTTTTTAAAACGTGCAAAATAGGGCTGTCTAACCGGTATTACCGAAACCGGTAAAAGATTTTATCAAAATCGCTGATCTTCCATCCCTGCGTGAGATAAAAAGAGAGGGAAGCATTCTTCCTTTTATCATCACACATTCAGCGTGAGAGCAGCGTTCAAAATCTCTTTTGCTGCCCGTAACGGCAATAAAGCTCGCTTAGAGCATCTAATCATCTAATATTAGTGCTTCAACTAACTTTTAAATCAGCATTGAGAATGCTATTTTGAAACTGCTACGCATTGACAATGCTGAATTATATCTGGCAGCATACAACTTGCAAATATAGAGCAGTTTTCAAGCTTAATTCAGTGCTTAGCGGTTACTTGGGAATCGCTTACATGTATCCGCTCTTGATTATGGTCTCCCAGTTGGCTTCGAGGCACGATCCACGATGCTAGTTTAATAAGCCAGTCGTCGTGTGTTCGAATCTCGACTGAAAGAGGCTGTTAGACCAATAGGATCGTAGCAACTGGCCCTGCAATTGTCCTGTAATCTAACAGCTGGCTGCGAAGCCTGTCGTATAAAAACAGAAGGTCAAGTCTCGATAACGGAATGTAGAACCTAGACTTTACTTTGCTAATCCACCGAATAGGCCCAAGGTACTATTTGCTCATTGTAATTTTTCAGGCTTCTTCAAATAGATACAGCTGGTTTTTAGTTTTTAAGCCTTTGATAAGCCCCAACAATATGCCAACAATCAGCTTTATTGTTAACTAGCTGACCCGACAAACTTCGTATTGCCACAAATTAAACTGTGTTGTACATAAATCGTGGATCTCGGATGACCTTTGTCACAATCTCGAGGCCGCAACCCATTTGCTTGATTAGTTCTGGAGTTATAAGGAAATTTATATTTCATTTGAAGGGGAGCCTCCCTCCTAAAGTGGAAACGAGTCCTTTTTCACCATAGAAAAAAAAATCTTGCCTCGAAACCTTCACATGCGAAATTTGGTTCCATTTGCTTGATTAGTTCTCGAGTGAAGAGGAAATTTGTATTTCATTTGTGTTCGGATAGGGAAGATAATAGGTCTCGATAGCAGCTTTTACGCAGCTTCAAAGCTGGAATGTATTGTTGAGATAATTTACAAAGGATTTTAGGTAGTACAATTTTCGCTTACGTTTCGTATTTCCTTCCGTTTTTTATCCAAAACGATTTCTTCTTCTTTAGCTATTTATTTAATTAATTTGCATGGAATTAGTTGTACTTTTAGCTCTAAGAACCATACTGTTTGCCATACTATTAGCTTTTATCTCTATAATTAGTTTAAGTATAAGTAAGGGTATAAGTATTCACTTAGTTTAAGATAAATTGCATGATTTTCCATAGTTACCTAAGCGATTAATAGTAATTGACTAACGAATAAGCAAACACTTTAGTTCACGGTAGTTCCAATTCCAAAATAGTTTATAATTCAATTTTATTTAAGTAAATTTTTAGTTTTAAATTTAAGGCTTTAGATTTAGGACAAACGCGACTGACTATTGACTCTACTTTAAGCACAATGGAATTATGCTCCATGCGACAGTTCGAGCCACGAGGTAATGCTGCCTGACATTTGTCCGTGTGACGTTTATGCACCGTCATTGCACATTGAGCGAAACTGCCCAGTCGTTTCGTAACAACAGGGGAGGGGTCCTAATTCATCATAGAAAAAATTTCTGCCTCCTAAAAGCCCCACATGCCAAATTTGGTTCCATTTGCTTGATTAGTTCTCGAGTTAAGAGGAAATTTGTATTTCATTTGTATGGGAGTCCCCCCCCCCTCGTAAATAAAAGTGTGAGGGGTCATAATTCACCATAGAAAAAATTTTACCCCCTATAAACCCCACATGCCAAATTTGGATCAATTTGCTTAATTAGTTCTCTAGTTATGCAGAAATTCGTATTTCATTTGTATGGGAGCCCCCCCCCTCTTAGGGGCAGGAGGGGTCTCTAACTATCATAAGAACCTTCCCCGGCCCCAAAAACCCCAACATGAAAATTTTCACGCCGATCGGTTTAGTAGTTTTCGATTCTATAAGGAACATACCGACAGACTGACAGACAGAAAGACAGACAGAAATCCATTTTTATAGGTATAGAAGATTGCAGCTAAGAAATCACGGTAGGCGCACGCAGAATACCACGCATTGAGTTATTTAGGGGATTGCTTTTTAACTGTCGCGACTATAACTCAAATTCAGTAGCGTTTCATTAAGACCAAAATGCATTCCGATATTCAGTAAATGTTATTCTATCATTTGGTATAAAAATCTTGTCTTGAATTTAGTTTCAACGTAATTCAAGAATATTATTCAGGCTACCGGTTAATGGGCTGAAAATACCCTCCCGTACCCTATGTAGCGTGATGTTATAACGAGAAATTCGTTTTTCGGTTCTACTGATAAAAAAAATTTAAAATTCTGCTCTTCTTCAAACCATGTCTCAACACTTTCTTCTATAATTTGACAACATATAAATACTGAATAACTTGGCATGTTCAAAATTTCGATAATTGATGGAGTTAATTTTTGAACAGCTTTTATTTTTCGTGACGTTACAAATCTGTGCTTTTCACGTAGCTCCGTTGTAACGTCACGGAAATTCTATTCAGTTAATATTCGTTAATTACCACTGTTGCTGACTTCTGTACAAAAGAAATAACCCGAAAACTGTGTTTTGTGTTTCATTATTTTGCGTGTGTAATTAAGGGGTTGTTCACAAATTACAATGTAACAACGTATTGACTCAGCTAGTTTGCACTTTGAAGAAAAAAAGAAACCACAACCTATATGTTGTAAAATCATAAGAAAACAAATTTGACAATTGGTTAGTATTCTTATTAGCTGGGTGTATTACCAGTGTTAGAAAACTAATACACAAAACCTGCGCAACCTGTTCAGTTAGCAAATGAACTCATGTTATGCCGGATACTTTTCTTGTCCACCGTTATCTGTTGATTTGACATTCAATTCAACTCAATGGAACTTTTTAAACTGTTTGGGCTGAGCCGCACCATAAAATGTGTTGCTGGCTTATTCTGGGATATGGCGTTGTATCTTTAAAGATTGCATTCTTGTTGTTAAATCGGTTGATTTCATATTCGTTTAATTCAAATACCTTCACATTACGTAAATTATCCCGAGCAATACGGACAACATTCCATGTATTGGTGACTGTGTCCCCACGACAACCTTACGCCAGTAGTTTCTTCCTTACTATCATTTTTGCCCTTCCTCCGATCGCATCGCATTTTCCTTTTACGTAAGAATACCATCTACTTTCGTTTGACAAACCGATTTGTCGAAATACAGAATAAGGTTCAGGTCTTTTTTCAGGATTCAACATTTATTGCAAATCTAAAACTCCATAAGTATGATCTATGTAATTTCAGACTTTAAAAACTGTTGGCTTCGCGGTTACTTTCTTCAAATGCTCCACAGTATTCCACTCTAAGTTGTATTCTGGTGGAAACTAGAAACATTTCCCCATCGAATGCAATTGGTTGCATCTAAATATGTCTTATTTTGTAGAAGTTATGACCGTCTGATTTTTGTCAAAATTTCGCCCGTCTCGATAATTTTGTCTAACCCCTGTATGTATGTTCTGCCATAACTCCAGAACGCATTGACCGTTCTCTGCCAAATTAGCCATATACCGTGTACCCCCGTTGGTATGACCTTCTTTAATCTGAACATTTTTAATCTGTACCCCGGTGGTATGAATGCGTTCACATCAAAAACCGATCAAGCGTCAAACACAATTGACGTTAAAGTGGACCGGTAAATTAAAAAAAAGCAAAAAATCTTAATGCGTTTCCTCTTGCTCAGGAGCTTTGGCAATATAGCTCATATGCAACTTATCTCTCTCCAGCACTCAAAATAGACCATTTTAGTCGAAACTGCCGAGCCGATTTCGTATTATACAAACCGAACCTTTAGAATTCGCGCAAGTTTGAGATGTTTTCAAAACGTTTGTTTTCGTCAAATCAAAACAACAAGTTCATAGTGTGCGCGTCTTACGCGTGTGTGAAAATGAATAGAGTTACCAAATATTCAGATTAAAAATGAACTCGCCCAATCTGAACGAGCTGTTTTTCATATTAGCGGTGGGTGAGTGTATGTTCCTATACATAATAGAATCAACACATTGGTTGACAAAAAGAGAAGGGGGTCGTCACTCAGAGGTAAAAATCAAAATAAGGAAAAAGGGCTGTTTGACTTTTACAAGGTAACCGGAGGGGGCGTTGGGAGAAACGTAAGTATGCATATATGCTTCGCCATGACTCCGGAACGCCTAAACGGTTCTTCATCATTGGCACACATGTTCTTTGACAAAATACAATCAGCATAGAGCAGTGATGGCCAAACTGCGGCCCTTCGAGACAATTCGTGCAGCCCGCAGACTAACCTGAACCTGATGGATTGACTTTTAAGTAATTTTTTGGTGATATAGAAGTCACTCAGTTTAGTCCTAATGCCTCGTGCGTGCTGTGAATCTGAATGCTTTCTGGTTTTAATTTTGTGATGAGTTCTAGAAAATGGTCTTTGTTGCTACATTTTTAACATTTTATTATGCGCAGGAATGGCCAGAGATTATTGTGGTCCGCGATATTTATGAGGCGTACCACAATGGCATAGTGGTACCTGGGCACCACTGGCATAGAGAGATTGACAAGGCGGGTGGGGGTATCATAGGAATCTACAAGACGAAGAGATCCGCATGCGGCTGAAATACAAAAATCAGAGGGGTTGTGTACAAGACACGACCGCATATATAGGTGACGCAGGACTACGTAAGTCTCTTTGTAGTGATAGTAGCATGTATCCATGCTTGTAATCATTCGATTCTTCATGTATACATGCTATATGCAACATATGGTTACCCACGTTGAAGGGATACTATTTCGATTCTATTTTATCAACAGCACATCTTTTCACTACACTTCTAATGAAACGGCAAGCATGCGTATTCATACAGAGTCATATTATATTGCACTACAGCTGTTGCACATTTTTCCAACACAGATATCAAATTCGCCTAGGTTTAATCGTCTCGCAGTAAAGAATTTGCGATCTGTTGGGAAAACGAACTTGTGTCATTTTTTCTGGCACACTTCCCTAACACAGACATCAAATTGAACTAGGTTTAATCGCGTTCGTAAGGAATCTGTTGGCACGAGGAGGTTTTGTCACTCTTTCTGGCATACTTCCCAAGCAAGGACATCAAAATGGTCTACGTTTAATAACGGTGTTAAGAAATCTTGTTGAAATGAGGAAACTTTGTCACTTGTTTTGGCTTACTTCCCATGCACAGATATCAAATTGAACTAGGTTTAGATCATCGTAAAGAATCTTCCAACCAATCACGAAGCGAGAATTCTGGTAAAACATAGGTTCATTATTTTCAATTTTTCAATAGCTCAACATCAAGAGTCCATAATTTTCTTCATTTGAGCCAATTCTTAGAAGACTTTCCAATCGATTGGTGTAAGAATATTGAAAATCGATCGGGAAACCACTAAGCTATTAGCGTTCAAAACCTGACCACTTTTCGAGAGATTTTTTGGAATTACCCCCAATACCAACTACCTTCCTGAAAGACGTAGTGCTACGTCAAAAAAAGGTTGGGGAGGTTCAATCTGAATATCTAAATACATATAATAATAGTGAATGCATGTTTGTATGCACCGCCATACTCCGGAACGTTTGGACGGTTCTTCATAGAACTTGGCACACATGTTCATTGACGTAAGTCAGAATAGGATGGCTGATAAAAACGAAGGTGTCCCCAAACGTGGAAAGAAGGTCCAAAATCTAAAATGAGTTTTGTCTGTGGATTGCCCGATCGATACAGATGTACAAGTGGCTAAGACACAAGAGAGCGATCTAAAAAGGACGGGATGGCTATTGACAAGGGATAGGTTCAAATAAACGAAAAAGGCTACCGAAAAGAAGATAGATTAGGAAGCGGCTGGGGGACAATAGGGAGTGAGTTGACAAGGGGAGTTTGTTGCTTGCATTACGAGAATTTCAGATGTACAATTGGCCCAAGTTAACAGTTTGCATTTCATGCCCTATAATAATTATGAAAAAAGGAACCAGCAAGATGCTGGTAATAAAAAGCAACAATTATTGAAAAAGATAGATTTTTTTAAGTCCCAATTTACAAACGATGAAAAATCGAATTTCAAAAAGAAAATAAGAAAAAATAAATTTAATTTGACTTTACACACTTCAATTAATAAAGCTGCATGACGTTAGTAAATAGATCAAATCATCAAACTGGAAATAAAATATTTTATTCAAAAACAGATCTCGTCATAATCAACATACTGATATTCACGAATAATTGAAATAACCAACATTTTATTTGTAGTTTTAAGAATATTGACCTTCTCATTTGCTATATTAGGACGCCAAACAGTGAATTTTTAATAAATATCTCATTATATGAGTTTACAATTCTGACATTGGCTATCAGATTGTGTTTTGGACTTTCATTCGCTTACTGAACAGAAAAACTATTTCGCTTACCAAGTTAGACAAACGATGGGATTCCTCATTATTGATAGTATGCTTTACACATTATATATCCCTCTTGGAGCTATTTTCACAAAATTTCTAACACTGTTTTACAAAGCCCATTGATCGCATCCTTTGTATCCATTCACACATTCATGACAAGCCAGATTTAAATGATATCGTGGCGTTGTCATAATTGGATGACAGCAAGAATGTTCCAAGTAAAAAACTACCTTCGGGCCTGCTCACTAAAACTGGAGGATTCCAGTGGGGTTCTTAAATGCACGAAATGAGGCGAAGCTTTTCTCACGAAATGCCGGTATTATTTTTCGACGGAACACTTTCACCGCAGATATGACCAGAATCATAGCACCAAAATCGATCTGCCATTTAAGGTGCAACGAAAAGCTACAATACACATTTTGCTTCTAGAGTGAGATTTCGGTTTGGGGGCGCAGAACGAAAACACTGCCAGGTTGGGCAATATATTTTGCAAATCCACAGCCAACAAAGATGCTTTCTTCACTAAATATCCGACGACTGCGGATGGCTGAAAATTCCAATTCCGATTGTCAAGCCACTTGGCTGCACAGAAACGAGTGTTATGATTTTACTTTACTGAACAGTTGAAATTCGCAATAATTAGTAACAATGAGCTTTCCACTCTACTTTTTTGACGGCAGTCGCGACGAATAAACTGTAGATTCTTTCGTCTCTCCTTTTGTTCAATATGGCGTTCCCATTTTTGACCGCAACGCAACACGCACACGCATATCTCGAATCACTACCACATTTTTGATTCCTTACCCGGAACGCTTACTATTTTGCGGTGAGCTGTCAAACTCAAAAACCGAATGTTGCAATTAAATAAAACCTTCTAAAACTTTCCAATTCAAATCAAAGTACGTTTTTCTATCAATTTTGAGGATGGTTGGAAAAACTTTCTTTAGTTTGATAGGTACAACCTTACAAAACAGGTAATCACGTTAAATAAAATATGTTTTCTGCACCTAAAATGCTGTTTTCGACGGATATTGCTCTTCAATCGACCGAGGAAAGTAAAGTTTATTTCTGTCACCGTGTGGCTGTGGCTGTCTTGAAGTTTTTAGCTAATGAGCTTACCTGAAGCTGAAATCTGCATTTTGATGCGACATTTGCGCATTTCAGCTAAAACTTTGAAATGTCATCATACTCAAAGAACCTGAAACACAGGTAACTCGCATTACGATTATGTTTCATGCTTGCGCATCACCCCTGACGGAGAGAGAGATACCATACCGCTCAGTCACAGAACAGAAGTGGAAATAGAAATCCAAACACGTACATGCTACTTTCTACAGATACTAGCGAACCTGGCGGTAGCGAGTCACCTTTTCCCACGAAAACACACGAACGCATACGAATGCATACGAAAGCATGTGAACGCTGCTATGCGATTGGCAGCGAGTGTTCTGCTTATTCGCTTCTATGCGAAAACCTTCCCAAAGAAAAATAAAAACTAAAAAGACTCTGTTACCAGTTTTGATCGCCGAATCGTTCGGACTTCCACTTCTGTTCTGTGTTATATGTCTACGTTTGCCGGTCGGGTAGAACAAAAGGATGAAATCAAAGATCTCCACTGCCGACGGTTACCCGCCATGGCTTTTATCTGTTGCCAGGACAGGTTTTCGTCTACAGCCCGGTTGTTGTTGGCTCTGGCCTCTTCCTCTCCTACGCTGTCCTTACGGATTCCAGTCGCAGTCGAGCACTTCTCTACAGATCTCGTTTACTTTCCTAAAGGTGTGGCCGATCGACTTCCACCCAAGTTGACAAATTTCTTTTGCCGTCGGCCGTTGATGACATCGACGATGGTGCTCCTCATTGGATATCCAGTTCTCATAGGCGCAAGTTGCCAAAATTGATTAGATTTTCTACTCATAATCTAAGTTTATGCACTTTAGGAACATTTTCAACCAAGTTTGATCTAAATACAACCAGTTAACAAGTAAACCCATTTAAGAGTGTGGAAAGCACGTGAGTGGCGTCAGATGTCTACAGACCCTTAATTAAACATCAAATTGTTTTGTTACGTGATATTTATACATTCCTTTGAAAGAACCGCGAAAAATGATATTTGAATTCAGAAGTCTGATAAAAAGCTATCGTACTTTACGAATTGATATGTCTGCTGTTCAGAAACGAGGTGCTTTAGTGGTTTTCGAAGGCTGTGACCGCGCTGGTAAAACTACACAATGCAAAAGGATAGGTAAGTTGAAAAATATCGGGTATTCCACATATAAAAATACTGATCCATCCTCAGTGGAATTTCTGACGAAAGCTGGCCGCAAAGCAAAATTCATGAACTTTCCTGATAGATCAACTCAATGCGGTGCCCTGATTAATTCCTACCTGATGCGAAAGGATGATTTTACCGACGAAGGCATTCATTTACTGTTTTCACTGAATCGTTGGGAGGCTAAAAAGCAAATGGAAAAGCTACTGCAAGAAGGCACGACCCTTATCGTAGACCGATATTCCTATTCTGGTGTTGCGTTCAGTGCTGCTAAAGGGTTGGATATCGAGTGGTGTAAAGCTCCTGAGGCCGGTTTGCCTAAGCCAGATCTTGTGATTTTGCTTACACTAACCGCAGAAGCGATGGCGGAACGGGGTGGTTTTGGCGACGAACGATACGAGGTACCCGAACTGCAAAATAAAGTTATGAAGCAGTTCCTTGCATTGAAGGATGATGCTTACTGGATGGAGATAAACGCAGACAAAAGCATGGATCATCTGACTACAGAATTAGGCGATCTAATCCTTAGGGTAATTGAATCTAGCGAACACAAACCACTGTCGTGTTTATGGTAAAGTACATCTCCAAATACAGAGCAGCAGCAGTGGCCTTTTAACCCAATGCCCTTCTGGCATACAAAAAAAACAGCAGCACATAACGTAGAAAGAATTCATCTGAAATAATATTAACCAATCGATTTTATTTTTTTTTTTTTGTTTACGTTTATTTATTTTTCATTTGCATTCAATAATAAACTATTATTTTGTTTGTATATTTTGAATTTGAGCTCCTTTCATGCATTCTTTCAAGTTAAAATGTCAGTTTATAAGGATAGTTATTAGTTAATTCACTTAACAAGAATAGTTAATGGTGTGCATCTGCCTGAAAGTAGCGAAAACTTCTCAGATAAGCAATTATTTAGTAAATGGTGTATACATAAGAATAGTTAATTGCGTTTATAAAAACATGTAATTACATTCTCTCGTAATATAAATGAATGAAGGTACCATCGTGCCAGGACTCTTGGAACAGTTTTGCACTCCATTCAAAATTTAATAGTTTAAAAAACAGTGTTTTTTACATAAATTTCACTGACCCATTGATAGCTAGACGGGCAAAACATCTCGTTCGAAACAAGTCGAACGAAATACAGAATAGGGAAGAAAGATTAGCTACAGCAATTGGCTTATTTGTTTATTTGTTAAAAAAGTCAACAGATTTCTGGATCCTAATGACTAATAAAAACTACTAGCTAATGTTCTAAAGCGAGATTTCAACACGTTGCGGCTAACGCCAAAGTCAAAACAGGATACAAAACGGTTAAAATTGCGTTGTAAGCTAGTTATAGTGCTAAAGGTGCTGTAGTTGGTTCTTCTGTGTGGTATACGTAGAATGAATTGTTCCGTGTTAAGCGAGGCGGAGCTGAAATGTCGATTCTCTCAAGTATCCAAGAGCAGTCGATCCGAGACGTCAAAACATCTGATATAAAAACAGCTTTGATTACGTCCCGACGTCTTTGCAGAGAGTCCAGGTTGATTAGTCTGCAACGCTGTTCGTAGCTTGGTAGTCTGATCGGGTCGTTCCATGGTAGCCGTCGGAGCGCAAAGCGAATGAACCTCCGCTGTACTGCCTCGATTCGGGTGACGCCATTTTGATAATACGGGCTCCATACGGGTGCGCAGTATTCAAGATTAGAACGAACCAACGCACAGTAGAGTGATTTCAAGCAGTATATATCATTGAAGCTTTTGGCGATACGCATGATGAATCCCAAATTCCTGCGGACCTTGTCGACAACGAAAAAAACGTGTTGTTTGAAGGTCAGTTTGGAGTCGAGTAGTACACCGAGATCTTTGACGCAATCTACACGTCGTAAAGACATGCTTGACAGTCGGTATTCGAAGATTATCGGATTCAGCTTTCAGGAGAACATAATCACTTCACATTTATCGGGGTTCAATGTTAGACGATTGTTTTTACACCATTCGGCGAATATCGACAGCTGGTCCTGGAGTGCGAGAGTATCAGACGAGTCATTTACTTTTGCGAACAATTTTAAGTCGTCGGCAAACGCAAGCCGAGGACCTTTGAGCGTTATATTGACGTCGTTAAAATAGATAAGGAAAACCAAAGGACCAAGATGGCTACCTTGCGGAATTCCAGAGAAGGCGGTGAAGGCCTGCGAAATGGAGCCGTCGATAGATACATTAACGAGACGATTCGACAGATACGATTTAACCCTCCAAAGCCGAGTTTATCCAGTTTAGCGATAGCGATTTGATGATTCAGCTTATCAAAGGCAGCAGAGAGGTCCGTGTAGATGACGTCTATCTGAGAACGCTCGTCGAAGCAGTCCATTATGTGGGAAGTGAGTGTTAGTAGATTGGTGGTTGTTGAGCGCTTGGGCATGAATCCGTGTTGTTCATCGGTCAAATACTGCTGGACGAACGAGGAAATTGGTGCGATCACGACAAGCTCGAAGAGTTTTGATAATGCACATAAGGCGGAGATTCCTCTGTAATTGTCCACGTTTCTTTTATTACCCTTCTTATGAACTGGAAACACAAGCGGATTTCCAGACAGAAGGAAATACTCCTGAGCTAATCGATAAGCTAAACAGACGACGGATTGGGGCTACCAAGGCTTCAATACAGTTCTTCAAAAAGATTGAAGGTATGCCGTCCGGTCCACCAGAGCAAGAGCTTTTTAGCTTCAGAGCGGCCAGCCTAATCATAGCATCGTCAATAGTCAGGTTATTGAGAGAGTCGCCGAGACTGGGAACGCTTTCTAGTGCAGTCGATACTTCTGTGTCAGACAGTCTTTCGTTAACAAAGACACTGGAGAATTTCCGTGAGAATAGTTTACAAACCATATCCATATCAGTAGCAGTGTTGTTTCCAAAGAATATTGCTGACGGAAGATTGTTGTCTTTTCGTTGAGCATTCACATATTTCCAGAATGACTTAGGGATACGTTTCAATCTGCGCTGGACGTTGTTTAAGTATTTACGGAAGCAGTGACGACTGAATTTTTTGTAACGTCTGTTGAGCGCCAGATAGTGGTTTCGCAGCGATTGGGTCTTGTACCTTGAGTGCCTCCTTAATGCAGCTTTTTTTCGGATTTCAGGCGACGCAGCGTAGCGTTTATCCAAGGTAGATACGGTTCTGTGCGTATCGTTTTTTAGGCACGTGGCGATCGATAATGTAATTCAGAATATGCGAAAAAGTCAAAGCAGCAGCGTTAACGTCATTAGCATCCAGGGCTGTATCCCACTCGATACACGTTAAAGTTCTTTGGATAAGGTCGAAATTGGCGCGATTAAAATCGTAGTACACGGGCAGTGGCATATTAGACATCCTGGACGGTGTATGTTGAATCGAAATTAGTAATGGTGGATGATGGAGGGCGTCCTTGACGAGAGGAGCCGGTGCCAACACACATTCAGGAGCAAGACTGCGAATGCTGGAGAAGCAAAGATCCAAACAGCGTCCGTTTTCGTTGAGGATTTTATTGATTTGTTGCAAAGTAGCTGTGCTATAGCAGTCGAGCAATTCATTGGTGATCGGGGGAAGTATCGAAGAACTGGAGTCGACGAACAAATATCCGTTGCCGCGTTCACACCAATTTATACCGGGAAGATTGAAATCGCCCAATATGAGCATGTCGTCAGAAGCGGAAGCTGCCGAGAAAATCTCGGAAACCGAAGCCGTGTGAGCCTTAAGAAGAACGGCCTCTCTTAATCCGGTCTGGTATGAAATAGATAGCGCACAGGTATAAACAGCGATCGGTTAATTTTATAGTGACCCAAACTTGCTCGACAGGTAACCAATCGTTGTGTTCCAGGACAGAGGCCTTGAGTTGGCGATGAACTGCTATTACAACGCCGCCACCCGTTGATTTACGACTGCAGACTTCGATCGCAGCGAAAGACTTCGTCGTTTGGTCCGAAGATTTGTGTAGAGGAAGTTCGATCGTCAAGCCAGGTTTTGATCAAGACAATTATATCCTATGGACTATCAGCGCATGCTAGCAGGTAGTCGGGGACGCTTGCGTTCATTCCACCGATGTTCTGGTAATAAAAGTGGATGTTATCGTATTGTATGTCGCGCGTGCTGTTCAGTGGCCGGTTAGATGACAGGGCTAGAATCGGAAGACAAATCAACGGTGGAATCTGAATTGGCGATAATGCGCTTGCCTGGCCAGGAGTTTTGGAAGCCCCCATCACTATACCCACACGCACGACCGGGACGGCTATTGAACACTGGTGATAAAGGCTCGACTGCTGCAGGGAGGATGGGAACTTCCATAGTACCAAAGTCGGTGCGTCCCGGTGTCCTGTGGAGTCCAGATTTTGGCATGGCGTCGTTCTGGCGGGTGGCTATGGGCTTTGTCCCTGATGTTCGCACGTTTTGGTTGTTTCCTACGTTGTCAGTTGAGATGGAACGATAGATCGACTCTGAAGCTGGGGTGCACGATGCAAAACAGCTTGAGAGAACGCTGGGATCAGATGCTCGACGACGGGGCATGTCGCTCCAGAAACCGTTGTTGCCTATGGAAGCAAGTTGGACACCCTCATCGCCGACACCACGCACAGAAACGGAACGGCTTTGATGGCGGGAACTGATTGAACGATCGACGAGATAGCGAGGCTTGAGTGGGGCGGGCGGGTTGAGGGTTTTCCATCAAACTTTGGATGCAGAAATAGGGGCGAAAGACAAATGGTCTTCCAGTGGTCCAGAGGTCGTTGGCCTGAAAGCGCGATACGCATCAGCAGAGCATAAAGAGGAACAAGATTTATACTTGCCAAGAGTTAGGTTCTGGAGACCCTGTTCCTCATACTCACACGCAGGGCCGGGACGACTGTTGTACGCTGGCGGCAGTGGCTCGACTGCGGCGGAGGGGTAGAGGGCTTCCGAAGTACTAAAATCGTTGTATCCCGGCATCCAGTTTGGCGACGGAAGATTGTCAGTCCTGCATTCGGCGTCTAGGAACCTATTTCCAACGGTCCCGGATCTATGATGGATGACAGTGGATTGCTCGCTGGGGTTATCTCTATTCGTGGAGTGGATGGTAATACTCGAGGTATAGATGGTGCCCAGTATTTTTTTACGCTGGTGCCTTCAAATTCCCTGAACAGTAAGCCGTGGGGCCATGTACCCGTATCAAGCGCAATATCGCGGTACTTTTCGTCCATACCGACTTTGAACGAAATGTAGTTCATAGCGTTCAGGTCGGCATCTTTTTTTATCAGTGGAATCACCATAATCGGATCACCACTGCTCTGCAGACAAACTTGCACAAGCTCAAGGATTGCTTCGGGCTTCGCAGTGGGGCGTACTCGGGAGAGGTAAAGCCAAAACAATTTTGACGTAGGACTACGTCTTACGGCAAGTTTTGAGATAGGGTGTCATTCCAAAAAATCGAAAAATGCGAGCGTCACGAAAAATGAAAGGTTTTGAGCGCTAATAGCTCAGCAGTTTTCCAATCGATTTTCAATATTCTTACACCAATCGATCAGAAAATCTTCTAAGAATTGACCCAAATGAAGAAAAGTATGGATTCTTGATGTTGAACTATTGAAAAATTGAAAATAATGAACCTATGTTTTAACAGAATTCTCACTTCGTGATTGGTTGGAAGATTCTTTGCGATGATTTAAACCTATACCAATTTGATATCTGTGCTTGGGAAGTAAGCCAAAACAAGTGACAGTTTCCTTATTTCAACAAGATTTCTTAACACCGCGGTTCAACCTAGACCATTTTGATGTCCTTGCTTGGAAAGTACGCCAGAGAGAGTAACAAAGCCCACTCGTGCCAACAGATTTCTTACGAACGCGATTAAACCTAGTCCAATTAGATGTCTGTGTTAGGAAAGTGTGCCAGAAAAAATGACACAAGTTCGTTATCCCAACAGATCGCAAATTCTTTACTGCGAGTCGATAAAACCTCGGCGAACTTGATATCTGTGTTGGAAGAATGTGCTACAGCTGTAGTGTTCGGTTATAATACGACTCTGTATGAATACGCATGCTTGCCGTTTCATTAGAAGTGTAGTGGAAAGATGTGCTGTTGATAAAATAGGATTGAATTGGTAAAATACCTTCAACGTGGGAAACCATGGATAATGAAAACAATCTTTAATTTCAGTAAGGTAGCAGGAAAGCAATAGTTTGTGTTCTTGATTTTGTTAAATTGTTTCAAATGCACAATCTTTTGAGAATTGAACGTATGCAATGTTGCTACTTTGATAAATGTTACATACAACGCATGTAGCATGTATATATGTTGCATATAGCATGTATACATGAAGAATCGAATGATTACAAGCATGAATACATGCTACTATCACTACAAAGAGACTTACGTAGTCCTGCGTCACCTATATATGCGGTCGTGTCTTGTACACAACCCCTCTGATTTTTTTCGGAGGGGAAACGGTTAACACGGTTTGCGAGGTGGACGATTTTGTACCAGCCAGAAGTGGTTTGCTGCCTATTGTACGCTCCTCGCGGCGTCGTTTTTTCGGCGGTTCTGCAGTCGTGTATCTTGACGTAAGGAGCGTAGTGGCGGCTTCAGAAACACTCTTCGAAAGCTGTTCTATGCGTTGGCCGTTGACTAATATGGCTTGCTTCAATTCGCCAACAGCTTCGCCATGGCTGCTAGCAATCGATGAGACTGCGCAGCTCACCGATGACATTACCCCTTTGAAGCGAGTCATTTTTATAAGCTTGACACACTCGTCACACATCCAAAGCAAGTTTTTACGTTCACGTAAAACTTTCAAGAAAGCCGCGTTCATTTTAGCGCATTTGGCGTGCACGAGTTGGTCACAGAAACCCATGCACTTGACATGATCCCCGTCGGCTTGAACCGGTTTAGCGCACTGCTCGCATACGTTTTCCATTTTGATACAAATGAAAAGCTTAAAACCGTGACGGATATGCACTTGGTGTTCTAATGCTTTTTACGTGGACGTTCCGGTGACGGCTAATATGTCTCGACTTTTTCGACGTACTATTAAACCAAGTAACCAAGAGTTCGAATAATGGTATCTAACGAGGGTTAAACAGCTTTATGTATATTAATCTATAACTTGCTAAGCAGCGTCACCTTTAAGTAATTAATAACCGAACTTTCAAGCTGTGCTGGGTTCGCTGAATAGAACGCTAAGCAGCTTCGAAATAAACTATCAAAAACTAAGAAAAAACTAACAGCAGCACTTCTATGTTCTATTTTCATACTTCTACCTAACTTCTATATTCGTTGCATTTGCCCGCTGCCCAAGTAACAATGGTAGCTGAATTGCAAGAGCAATGGCTGTTTACGGGTTGGTTTAAGGCGATCAAAGCTGCATTAAGTAAGCACTTAAATGGTGATTAAATAAGCGATGTTTAAGTTACTTTAAGTTTTTTAACCCAGTTCTCTTCCAAAAGCTGATAAACAAGCTTAATAGCGGATTTTTCCACTAAAAAATCTGCTTCTAAACAGCCATAAACATCAAACCGTTTTACAGTTGCTTAAAGGTGTTAAAGTGTAGAGTGGAAGCTTTCATTAGGCTCACAGCTTTCAAACTACTTTAAGGCTGCTTAAGGGTGTTAAAGTGGCTTTACAAACTTCTACCAAGTTTTCTTTCGGCTCACAGCACACATACTGCATAGAATTTCGCAATTCGGCTGACAGTAAAAGTTTGTCAGTTATCGACATTATCGACTGCTACACGCTAGGCGGGCTAGGCTTCAGGTGTAAAGATATTCTCACTGTTTGTTCTGCAGATACAAATGGGGCGGATCACACGGTGAGTGCTTATGGATCAAAAGATGGCGGGTTCAATTCCCGGAAAAAAAGATATGCATTTTTAAGTAGAGCTTAATTATACGAATTATACGAATACGAAATTAAAAATATCGCGTTCGAAACATGCTCACAGCAAAATAATAAAGGCTGCACTCCATTTTTTTAATTTAAAAATAGATTTTTTTTGGCTGCATAAAGGTTGATGAAGCGTTGATTAAGCGACTGGAAAAGCAGATTGCAAAATTATTTCTCGTTCTAAAAATAGAATTGACGGCATTGCGTAGATTGGCTATTTAGGAGCGCAAAAAAGTTTCTCTTAGGCTATGAACCATTTCGCGAAATTTTTAACTTTTTGGTTAAAATTTGACAGTTCGATGGTTATTTCTCCTTGAGTGGTTAAAATCAGTTCCGAATGTGAACCATTTCATATTTGACGGATTGATAGTTTTTTTTTTGCTCAATGAGAGCATATAAGGTGAGGATGAAAATGGTGTTTTTTTCTGTCCGAGTTAAAATCGGAGAAATTTTTGATGTTCATTTGCTTTTATTTGATAGATAAAATTCATCTCATTTCAACCCGGGTTGTTTGAACAAATTTATTATGCGGTGAGCATCCATACCAATGTAAAAAAATCCAACGAAAAATCAGTGAAACTTGTGGCAGCTCTCTTCCTCACCTGTGCATACCTCATTGGCTCTCAGAACTTGGTTAAAACTAACCATGCTCCAGAGTAGAGATGGTCGGGTATGAAAATTTGAATACCCGAACCCGACCCGTACCCGATTAGGAAAAAAAAATAAAAACCCGTGCCCGACCCGAACCCGTAAGTTTATTTTTTTTGATACCCGAACCCGACCGCAACCCGTCGGGCACGGGTACGGGTCCGGATACCCGACAATCTTTAGTGTTAAACGAGGTCAATAGACCCGACCCGACCCGTACCCGGTTTCAAAACCAAACCCGTACCCGACCCGAACCCGCAAAATATTTTTTTTCAATACCCGAACCCGACCCGTACCCGGCGGGTACGGGTACGGGTGCGGGTTTCGGGTAAATTTTCCGCTACCCGACCATCTCTACTCCAGAGCAGGGTTATTTTCGGAAAACCATTGAGGCTGTGAACCATTTCGCGAAATTTTTAACTTTTTGGTTAAAATTTGACAGTTCGATGGTTATTTCTCCTTGAGTGGTTAAAATCAGTTCAGAATGTGAACCATTTCATATTTGACGTATTGATAGTTTTTTTGCTCAATGAGAGGATGAAAATATTGTTTTTTCTGTCCGAGTTAAAATCGGAGGAATTTTTGATGTTCATTTGCTTTTATTTGATAGATAAAATTCATCTCATTTCAACCCGGGTTGTTTGAACAAATTTATAATGCGATAAGCATCCATACCGATGTAAAAAAATCTAACGAAAAATCAGTGAAACTTGTCGAAGCTCTCTTCCTCACCTGTGCATATCTCATTGGCTCTCAGAACTTGGTTAAAACCACCCCATCGACATCTCTATAACGAGCTGCAGTGAACGTCAGCGACAGGATGTCCTGGGCTCAAAATTTGACAGCGGGCACAAATCAGACTGCTGGCAGTTGAGTGAAACGTAGTACTGACATGCTATCTCATTTTCACACACACGAGATGTTGGCAGCGAAAACAAGGTTGCCTGCCGATGGGGTGGTTAAAACTAACCATGGTTCACAGCCTGAACTGTCAAATTTTAACCAAAAAGTTAAAAATTTCGCGAAATGGTTCACAGCCTTAAGCTTCATTGCAGCTTCGAAAGCAGCTATTAATTAGCCTGAAGCTTGATAAAATCACCAGATTTAGATGTTTAAGAGCTGAAAAAAGGTTTTTATTTCTAAACCTAAACCATAGATCAGCCACAGGTTGAATAAAATCAGCTATAAAAGCGTTTGATCAGCCTGAAAGTGTTACTTGGGTGATGGGTTTGAACCCGGGTGTTCCGCGTTGTAAACCTGTCTCGATCCACTGCGTCACCCACGTGGTACACACTGTCTCCGAATATAATAATCAAGGTGCGTGACAATAGCTTAAGTAGATTTCATAACTATTTCAATACTTGTTAATCAAACAGTTAAGCAAGCGTGTTCGATTGGCTCCCTTTTGACAATTCTCGCTGCTCGATTGGCTCCACCCCATTGACATCTCTATATCGAGCTGCAGTGAACGTCAGCGACAGCATGTTCGGGGCTCAAAATTTGACAGCGGGCCCAAATCAGACTGCTGGCAGTTGAGTGAAACGCAGTGCTGACATGGTATCTCATTTTCGCACACACGAGATGTTGGCAGCGAAAACATGGTTGCCTGCCTACGGGGTGATTGGCTCCCAAGATGGCTGCTTCCGCGTATCTCTCACCTCTGAAGATTTCCACCTTGTACTTGTACCAGATTTCAATGAAATGCTTTTGGCAACCCTGCCCAAATAAGCCATAGCATTTTTTTCTGGAAATGTCAATCATTATTGCTTTTTGTCAGTGAATAGGAACTGGATTTTTCTGAAGTAGATATACGTTTTAAACGTTTTTATTATTGATTTGTAATATTCTGAAGTCATGAGTGCGAAAAAGTATTTAAAAACAGTGCCTGCTCAACAACCAACGCAACCAGTAGCAAAAACGGAAAAGGAAGAGCAATTGTGGAATGCATTAAAGCGTCATATCATGAGAGAACGGGAACGGAAGAAACAAGGTACCTACATTTTAATATAACAATAAAATGGAATCAATAAAGCAGGATATTTTTCCGATATTCAGAATTAGAAGCTGAAGTTGAAGAGGAACGACTTCGCAAAGAACGAGAAGCTCGTGAAAAGCAAGACGTAATGACTCTAGGAGAAACTAAAGAACAAATCCAGATGCTAGAAAAAACTCTCCAAGAATTACGAAACGAAAAACAACAACTGTTCCTCCAGCTTAAAAAAGTATTAAACGAAGATGACAACCGCAAACGACAGATGAAAGAATCGGTGTATGTACTTTTGAAAAAGATTGTTTTTGTTAATTTTAATGTTTTTATTTTCAGGGAAATGTTTGCTATTCATAACATTCCACAGCAACAGATTTTCCTTCCACAGCGCACCACAACCAACGTTCCTCCACACCAACAGCATCTTATCCATAAGGTTTATTATTTATACTTGGTCTTTGGTAATCGTAATTTAAAAACAATTTGGTTTCCATAGGCTAACCCGCCAGTTAATGTGGTTAAGCGAACGCACAGTCCCTCTCCGCAAGGCTATTACAAGCAGCCTAATCCATCTCAGCAGTATGCACCCCCGCAATCGCAAAGTAAGTACACATTTTGTTCTATCCTCTTATTCTTTGAACAATACGGTCTTGAGACTGATTTTTAAAAGAACATAGTTTTCTTGCTCTAGAAAATCGAAAATATTTTATCTCACAGCGTTAGTTTCGTTTTGGCTCCCTTTATGATAGCTCTTAACCCGTTTTTGTCTAAATTTTGAAATCTTTTTTCTACTAGTGTAAATGATTTCAAGTTTATTATGTATTTACTGCCAATTGTTTTTCCTTCTTTTCTCGAAAACAAAAATAAACTATCGAAATAAACAAAATTTGATAAACCAAATAACAGAAATCGAGGAGGGCAGACGAGGCCCGGGTGAAGTGGCCCGTGCCGTTCTGTGGAACAGTGAGTTGACCTTTTTGCTATCTTTTTTATATCCTCAGGTTTGCTCTTTTTCCTACATCTATCCTGCAATTTCTTTTGTCTCCTCATCTATGTTATATCCATTAGATTGGTTTGGCTTATATTTCATCATTTCAAATAATTTTCAAAGCGTCGGTTTTTTTTGTACAGCAATTCAGAGTTCGAGGCAATCCTTTTGACTTTAAGTGGTGGCGGTGCAGGTGGTGGTGATGATGACTTCCATTTTCACTGGATAATTGTTGGGCCTTTTTAGAAAGCAGCGCAAAATCATTGACAACTGCGACATATCTATCAAAAGGGATCTGTCTATGGTCTATCCGTGTGTTTAATAAAAATCGAGTTTTCAGTATAGTGCTGTCTTCATTCCAACACGGACAAAAAAGGGCATACTAGAATCGCCAAATTTTAAAATCGACTCTTTTCTACGTGAGGTTCTTAGCGATAAGACTTTGATTGGTTCGATGAATTTACATTTGCTGCTGCGTCTAAATTGGTTGTAACATTACAAATTCGCCGTATTTGCCATTTTTGTTTTAGCTTCACATTATTATTTTTAATGTTTATTTAGTTGTGTCTTTAGATATGTTGTTAATTTATAGTTCCAAGTGTTTAATGCTATGTTGTGCACAGTTTTATTCCTATTTATATTGACAAAGTAGCGTGTGTATCCAACATTGGTTCCCTTTATTTGAATTGGGTAATAAAACGACCAACTTTCATACATTTTACAACTTTTAGTTTCGTAAGATTTGTTGTCTTTTTGAGCTCTTTTGACAGTTAGATTGGCGTAAATACGAAATACGTATACAACTATTAGTTTTTTGCGACCAATCTGGCAAGTTAGTACACCTTTTTTGGTACAAACAAGCAAACGAAAATGGTCTTCTGCTTTTATAATTAACTAAACAATAGAATCATAAGCCTTCGATACAATTATATATAAATATGTGTATAATATGCATATATTGAGAGTGGTGTAAAACTGCAGCTTCAACGTTGAACCAAAGCAATGTACCTACTTTAGCTTTATCTATGGAAAAATCCTTTTTGGTACAAGCTTTATCAATATAATAGAATATACCAGCGCCAACATCACGGCTGAGGAATCTCGGCAGAGCAGCATTTTGTGTCGAACTACGAATTAATAATTCTACGGAATAATTGTAACAGGTAACAGATTATCTTTACAAGTTAAATGCAATCAAGACTCGTGTGTACGTACAAATTAGGTTGTTTGTTAATAATATCTCAAATAAATAAATGATAATGAGAATTTGTGGTACTTATTCGAAGGGAACATGTTAATTGTAAATAGTCTCTATCTACTTATGCCAGAAGTTTGTGTTTCCCCGTCATCCTAGCGAACATCACTAACCAAGCCGCAAATATCTAACAGGACAGAACGGCATTCCTAACTAAAACGGATCCTCTAATCACCCAAAATGCTTTAGTCCCTATTGCAAAGGATCTCCATCGAAATGACTATCTATGCTTATGCATTTTCAGAATCACAGTACTGCCCACCTGGAACATTGTTCTATCCGACTGGTGCACCTCCGCCACCAAACCCGCAGGACAATCGACAGCCGCAGCAAACACAGATAATCTACCCTTATCAGTCGATTCCGATTCGTCAACCTTGTCTTATCGAGATACCACCACAACAAGGGCATCCACAGGCCCTTCAGAAGGCACCTGAATTGGTGAAACCCGTCCCAGCATCAGCTCCAGGGAACGTCTACCACATCACGCTGGATCAACATGGAAATCCGCAACCTGCGCCAAATCCTGGTCCTCCTCCGCAATTGAAGGCAATAACGATTGAGAAAATACCCCAAGACCGAGGTGTGCCGTATCATATTGAGTTGAAGCACGATGATCGCAAAGACATGCGTCAGGCACAGCCCCCTCCACCACAACCGCCCCAACAAACAACCCATCTGCCGGAGGGAATTGTGTACACATCGGCCATGCGCCCAGGAGCAATTCCGATGCACGCAATTGCATCCAACCAGCAAGTAAGCGCCATTGATCTAACAAAATATTGTTAAATAATCGCTTTTTTGCTTCATCGGCAACACAATCAATCACTTTCATAATCTTTATGCTTACTGTATTTAACCATCAACTGAACATATCACTAAACAACCTATCTCCACATGTTTTAGTTTTGGATCCCGTTTCATTACATCATTTATGTTTGGCACTGCTTAAAATCTTCTCGGCACCGCACCGTACTTGCTCCCACTTGCATTCACTCTGTATTAACATAGTTATTCGCATTATTATTGTCTGAATGTCTACCACGCGCTAACAATAGCAAAAAGAAAAATATTCGTTTCGTATTGTTTCTACCTCTTTTACATTGGCTCCCCCATACGTGGCATTGTCGCACCTTCAGATGCCGAAAGGGGGCAGCATCACGCAGGGCTACCCGCCAGTGCGACCGCCGCCGATTGCAAATCCCTCCCAACAGCAACCGACGCAGATGCATTATCAGAGACATCGTTATTAGGTTGTAATGTCAATTTTTTGAGTTTTCAGTGGGTTTGACGAGCAGAGAAAAGGATATTTCACTGCATTTTTTTTCTTCTAATCATCAAGTTTCATTTCAGAAAAATAAGCGCATTTACATTTCGATGAACCCTGGTCAATATAGATATTTTGTTCTACAGACATGTCGAGATACTTAAGTGCATAAGATTGTGTTTGATTGAAATAGATTCTCAAAAGTACGCTAAGGTTCTTTTTGCGCTGGACATTCGCACGAAATTTAAAAAATCGAATATAAAAACTATACGTTAATTTTAGAAAAATGCAGCTTAAAAAACCTTAGTGTATGTAATCTTGTATGATCTTCAACCGTGAATTATTTCCTTTATGGTCAAAGGTGACATTCTCATAATAAAACTAATCCAACATGTTTCAAGAATTTTATAAACACAAACGTGAAGATAAAGGTGTTCCTTTAAATCAGTGATTGCCAAACTGCGGCATGTGGCCCTTCAAGATGATTCGTGCGGCCCGCGGGCTGATGGTGGATTTTTGAATAAATTTTTCGATGTCGCAGGGGTCATTCAGTTTAGTCGCAATGCCTCGTGCATGTGGATCTGAATGCTTTCCGCTTTAAATCTTGTGATGATTCCTAGAAGATGGTTTTTGCTGCCGCATATTTTCTGCGCAGAAATGGCCAGAGGCCAGTGCGGCCCGCGGTATTCATGGGGCGATCTGATTTGGTCCGGACCATGCTTATGCCTGAGCACTACTGCTTTAAACGTCGTTCTGAACAACAAAAGTGAAAATGTTCAAGATACCGTCGACTTGTTTGCTCAATTCTTCAAAAGTGTCTACGATTGGGCAACCACTAGCAATTTCCCTGAATTTGTTCCATCCGATACGAACATGTCTCCAATCAATTTGGATATGGAAGCAATTTTGTAATAAAATAATTACTTCAGCAGCCGAGAGCTGGGGTGGCTCTTGCCGTATGGGATACTCACTCGTCGCCAATTCGTTGCGCGTCTCGACACACGCAAGTTGGTTTCAACCTGGTCGAGCCATCTAGCACGTTGGCCCCTCTATTCCTGGTGCCGGTGGGATTCTTGAAGATTCCACTGTACAGTCGTCCAGCATCCTTGCGACGTGGCCGGCCCACTGTAGTCTCACAACTTTCGCCAGGTGTACGATGGAAATCTCTCCAAGCAGTACCTGTAGCTCGTGCTTCATACGCTAGCTGTTTGTACTCTACCAAAAATTGTCCGTAATACCTTTCGTTCAAATACGACTAGTGCACGTATGTCTTCCGTAAGCAAAGTTACTGTCTCAAATTCGTAGAGGACTACCGGTCTGATTGAAGGAGAAAGTAGGCTCGATTTCCAGCTTGAATGCGTCTTTGAATCTTCTTACTCGTAATGTTGTCGGCGGTGACCAGAGATCCCATATATACGAACTTTCAATCGCTTCCAGTTCATCCCTGTGAATAGTCACTGTTCGTGGGAGGCAAACGTTGCTTTCTCTGGAGCCCCTTCTTACCATCTATTTGGTTTTCAACGCATTGATTTGTAACCCTATCCTCCTAGCCTCCGTTTTTAGGTTTCTAGTAATGATGTCGAGGACGTCTGCGAAGGCTAGGAGTTGGCTACTCTTGCTGAAGATTGTTCCTCTCATTTCGATGCCCGCTCGTCGGGTCACACCTTCAATAGCGATATTGAATAACATACAGGATAATCCATCCCCTTGTCGCAACCCTCTGCGCGATTCAGAAGGACTCGAGAATGTCCCCGAAACCCGCACGTAGCACATCACTCACTCCAGAGTAGCTTTGATCAGCCGCGTTAGTTTGTCCGGGAAACCGTACTCTTGCATTATCTACCATAGCTGTTCTCGCTCAACAGTATCGTATGCAGCTCTGAAATCTACGAAAATATGATGTGTGGGTACGTTGTACTCTCAATATTTTTAGAGGATTTCTCGGGTACTTTTTTATTCCAACGTATCTGCAAATGAAAGATTCTCTTCGTGTCTCCTCTCTTCCGCTTTTTACGGCGATACTAATGCACTGAAAAGAAAATTTTCAAAACAGTTGGCTAGCTAGTGACTCCGGCAATCGATTCATACAAAGCTGATGTGTCAAAATGCATTAGTATCATCGTAAACATCGGCAGAGAGGAGACGAAAAGAATCTCTCATTTGCAGATACGTCGAAAGGAAAAAGTACCCGAGATTTGTCGGAGAGTAAAAATTTGATCCTTAGTAGCACGGGCTCCCATAAAGCCCGCCTGATACTGGTCTACGAATTCTCCTCCTATTAGGGATAGACGACGCAACAACATCTGGGAGAGCACCTTGTAGGCGGCGTTGACCAAAGTGATGCTGCGGTAATTACAGCAATCTAGCCGGTCGTCCTTTTTGTAGATGGGATAGACTACATCTTCCACCACTCCTCCGGTAGTTTCTCCTAGAGAGCTCTGTTGGGAGTCTTCGTCGGTTCTATTATTCTTCATTTCTCGGGTAAATTTTCAAAAAGACCTAAGTAACAATGAGAGATTCTCTTCGCGTCTCCACTCTTCTGTCTTTCACGGCTACATAAATGCATAGAAAAGGAAATTTTCAAAACATTTAGCTAACTAGTGACTCCGGCAACCGTTTTATGCAAAGTTGATGTGTTAAAATGCATTAGGATCGCCGTAAAAAGCGGAAGAGAGGAGACGCGAAGAGAATCTTTCATTGTCACTTAGGTCTATTTGAAAATTTACCCGAGATTTGACGAATTTCTCGTCGGATCTCTTCGAGATCGGGAGCCTGTTGTCGTTTGTAGGCACTCCGAGGTTAACTTCCGTTGCGTCTCCTGCTGCTATATCGCCGTTGAGGTGCTCATCGAAATACTGCTTCCACCTGTCGACCACCTCGCACTCGTTTGTGATTAAATACCCTCCCTCTTCCCTACACATGTCAGGTTTAAGTGTGTAGCCCATACGAGTTTGGTTCACCTTCTCGTAAAACTTGCGCGTGTTATTAGCCCGGAATAGTTGTTCCAGCTCCTCACGATCTCTGTGCTCTTTCTGGCGCTTTTCCTCGTCAGGATCGTGGTCAACTCATACCGCGCTCGTCGATACTTGGCCAAATTCTCTCGTGGATATGCTTAAATAGCTTTTCCAAGCTCTTTTTTCTTCTCTATCGCTTGTTGGCATTCCCCGTTGGCAAACCAACCATTTCGTGCACTCGAGGTTTCCACTCCTAGCACCGCGGTTGCGGCCTCGTTTTCGTTCCATTCGTTTTCGAGGGTCGAAGTATCTAGCTCCACAGAAGAAGGCAGAGCTTCATCCAGTATGCGCGCGCAGTTTTCGGCAACTGGTCGAATATTTAACCGAGGAGAGCGGCTTTGTCGCGAGGTATAAACCGTCGATAGTTTTGAGCGCTCGTGTACTGCTACTAGGTAATGAGTCGATGGCCGCACGCACCTCGTAGGGAGCATACGTTGGTGATGTTCGAGAAAACCCGGCCCTCGGCGGTTTGAAGTTCGTTGGTCACGTGATTGCCAAGTGGCTTTGTGGATAATGTAAGCACCGCTGGGCCCATTGCCTAGATCTGACATAAGTATAATTGGCATCGATCGCAATTGTCATCAACTAGCTGTCTGCAAACTTGCAATTTATCCAAATACATCTGGCTAATTCTATCATCTACTGATTGTACAAAACTGGTAAAAAAAATTCAGTGTTTATTTTTTCATATATTGTTTAAAAATCAATTTCCTACAACTCACACTTAGACATCATTTTTGGGCAAACCTAGTTTGCAAGATACGATTTTTCAAACATAGTACCTAATAAATTAAATACGCCCTTTTTAAAAGCGATTCTTGAGCCTAAATGGTGTCAAATTCTATGGAAGGTGCATATTTCCTCTTATCAAAAACGTAGATGACGTTTAGAATAAATAGTTCAAGTTTTGTTATTTACCTCTTTCACATAACACTACTAAAATTTGAAAATTACAGAAATGTGTTTTGTTCCGCTTTCATAAAATCGTAAATATCTCAGCAAGATTTGTACATATGTCCATACTTTCTTCGGCAAAGTTGTTCGTCATAAAATTTCCCATCTATACAGTATAGCTACGTTGCTTTGAGATACTGTTTGAAACTCTTTTTTTGGCGTTTATTTTAATGAAATTTCGAAAATTTCAAAATTTTGCTAAATTCAATAAATTACTGTAACCAAATATGACTCCACACGCAAAATAAACCACACGTTCTTTCCACGTGAAAAATCACGTAAATTTCTCTACAGGGAGTTACGTGACTTTCAGTTGAACATTATTGGAAAATACAATAACATCTGTCTAATTTCCACGTAAATGCACGCATACTAATGCAAACTACGTTAAATTCACGTAAATAGTACGGGAAAAGTTAGATGGAAAATAATCACATAACTTTTCACGTAATTTCGACGTGAAAATTATTTTGAGTGCAGACATGCCACCATAACTTTTTTATGAATGTACAGCCTGAATTCGTTAATTGGACCATCGATTGCACTCCAGCTGATTCGCTAATTGGGCCGACTGACAGTTGTTAGAAATTTCTAAACTCGAAAATTCCATACAATTTTGACATTCAAGTTGTCATATAGCCCAATTAGCCAACACCCAATTAACGAACCGCCCAATTAACGAAACTTTGCTGTATCAGATCTTAATGATTGTGAAAAAATAGTTAAGTAGGGTAACCAACGTATTTTGGACCCCCTCAGCAGCTGTACCTAATTTGGACACTTACAGCAAAATCAAATGCAAGTGTCCAAATTATGTACAGCTGCTGATGGGGTCCAAAATAGGTTGATTACCCTATCTTGTTTCATCTATTTTAACATTTCTATAAATATTTTTTTGAATTTACTCCTGAAAAATGCCATTTTTTCATATAACTCAAACGTGCGACCCCTAAATCGCGTCAACCAATGTTGACGCCACCCCACCGACAGGCAACCATTTTTTCGCCGCCAACATCTCGTGTCTGCGAAAATGAGATAGCATGTCAGCATTACGTTTCACTCAACTGCCCTCAGTCTGATTTGGGCCCGCTGTCAAATTTTGAGCCCAGGACATGCTATCGCTGACGTTCACTGCAGCTCGATATAGAGATGTCGATGGGGTGGTTGACGCCATATAAAAGTTTTGTTGTGACACCCTAAGCTATCATTTGAGGGGTGAGCCTCCGGGTTTTCTGTCATAGTGCTATTTTGGGACACTCTAATGTAATATGGTTCTAATTCATTATATGTAGTTTTAAGCTGCAATACACGTCTGCTGCTATAAAAAAGTAGTTTCATTGGCCTAGAATCAACAGATATCTTTGCCAAACTTTCGGGGTTATAACTAGAGAAAAACTCACAGTAAGAGATACGCGGAAACTAAAGCCAACGATTTGGCATCAGTGTACAAAAACTGCCAGCACTTGCTGCGGAGCAAAATGATGTAGCACTCAGTGTGACTTGATTGTTTTCAACATGATCCGCTTTAGTTTTATTCACATCAATTTTGCACAATAAAGCGATATATCTTTCAACTTAATCAGTGTAAAATGCATTGCAAAGCTTTATACACACTGTATCCGAGTATAATATTCAAGGTACGTGACAATAGCTCAAGTAGATTTCATAACTATCTCAATCATTGGCGGAACTAGCGCTCATTTCTAGGGGGGCTATAGCCCCCGGCATTTTTTTGACCATTTTATTTCCTTGGCATATTAAAATTAAATGTACATTGATGCATGGGAACTTTAAGTTGTGATGCATATAAAAATTACTCTCAAGATTTTAATATGTAAACCCAGGTAACCAATAAGCATTTCCAATGCAATTTAAATGCAAGCCAATAAGCATTTAAGTTGCCTTAAATGCTACATAAATGCTATTTTGGCAAAATATGCGGCTACTTTACTGCTAGCCCTCTTATAGTGCTGACAATGCTTATTTGCAGCTAGTTACCGACAAGAAGAATTTAAATAGAATTGTGGATGCCAATTTACAACAACTATGCAGTCAAAAGGCTGATAAACAGCAACTTGCAGTATAAAACGCCAGGGATGTTAATAAACGATTGATTTACTGCTTATTGGTTACCTGGGAAGTTATCTAACTATAGTTTTTTCTTAAATTTAAAAATCCAGTTTCATTTTTCTAGGGGGGGCTAAATGTTTCCTAGGGGGGGCTTAGCCCCCCCTAGCCCTCCCCTAGTTACGCGAATGATTTCAATACTTCTAATCAATTTTTTAAGCAAACAGTATGCGTGTTCGATTGGCTCCCTTTTGACAATTCTCGCTGCTCGATTGGCTCCCAAGATGGCTGCTTCCGCGTATCTCTCACCTCTGAGTATTTCTAATTATAACTGATCAAGCAGCACCCTGTCGCTATCAACAAAATTTAGCGATCTGCAGTTACAGGTACCAAGTCTCCATTCGGGCGACGAAATAAGGACATGTCGCCTTTGTTCATGTCGAATGTTCCGAGTAGAATTTTCTTGACTCTTTTTAGTTGTAGTTTAGTGAGTTTAGATAGGTGGCCGTACTAAGTAGGGCTTACGCTACCGAGTCTCGTGATGCGGCTGCCATCTTACAGTGTAGAGATAACACTGCTGTATACGACCTACACGGAGAATAAAAATGTAGTTTCAACCATATTTATGGTTGTTTTACGCACAAACAAAAATTTCGTTTTGTTTCAAACTGAAATGTATGATTGAAATGAAAATATTTATTGTTACATCAATGTCAACTTCAAATTTGAAAATACTTTACTTTTAATTCAAAACTGTTATTTACTTGATTCAAACAGAATCTCGTTTGGAAACAACAATATTTTCAGGTTGTTATAAAAATATTTTATTGAGGCTTAAAACAACAATCATTTTGTTTGAAACAAACCGGAGCTTTTTCGCTCCGTGTAGTTTCCACCGGGGTTGGTTACTCGATCTCCGCTAAGGTTGCTCGTATTCCGGCTGGTACCACGCGGGGGTAAGTAAAGGGGTTGCTGGATAAGAGGCTAAGGACCACTTAGTTTTACACAATATGTTTCATTTTTGACTCAAAAAAATATTTTGTCGAATCAAACACACATGATTTTTGTTTTTACAGCATTACTGACAGATTTAATAAAGCTCATTTTCCCTATTTTAGATAAAGATGTGGTATTGGCTTTTGGTCACGGGTTTCGTGCGAAAATATTATATTTCGTTTATTGTCGACGTTTCGAAGGGTATCCCTTCATCCTCAGGACAGAACGTATTCGAAACGTCGACAATAAACGAAATATAATATTTTCGCACGAAACCCGTGACCAAAAGCCAATACCACATCTTTAACAAAACCAGCGGTCGTTTTTATTATCATCGAAAAACCCTATTTTAGATTCCACAAACTGTTTCGATTGAAATCTCTAATTACACAGGTCTGCAAAAAATAATTTTTTTCCAGATGCATGAGATACTTTAGGTGAATTATATGTTTCTTGAGGTGCTGAATCCAAAACTGATTTCCGTTTCTCTCCATCACGTACAGATTTTTTGCAAATTATGCTTCTTATATGGAAAAGTCATAAATTGGGTGGAAAAATTATTATCACAGATTCGTAATAAAGACCCTAAATAAGGTCTTTTTTTTATTATATTTGTAAATTTTTACTTAATAAATACAGGAAAAATACTACTGGACTGAAATATTTTACCTTTTACTATTTTTTTTTCTCTCTTCAAAACAGGGTTGCTTTATTCAGGTGCGCTAACTTACGCACATTCAACTGCAGTGCCTCATAGAAGAAAAATCTGTGAAAAACATGTATGAAGCATTTGTATAGCTAAATGTAATCTACAATTTTGCTGAATGGAGTAGTACATTATTGTTCTGATTTAAAATAGAAACGCCCTTTAAACCTTATTATATAAATAGAATGTTTGTTCGCGTTAAGGATAAAGTTGCAACACTATTACTGCGTAAATACAACAGATAATGGAGTACTCAGTTCAGAAAGATTGTAGATTACATTCAGCTCTACAAATGTTTCATAGATGACTTTTACCGAATTTGCTTCTATAAGGCAATACAGTTGACTGACCACAAGTGGGCGTATTTGAGCGCACCAAATCTGCTTTAAAATAATATTCTCCACAGTTTCTCCATCATATCTGGTTTTCTTCCAAAACATGGAAGGGTTTGCATTAATAAAAACAATTCTGATGTAAAAATGAATTTTTTAATGTAAATTACATCCGGGATATTTCTGCTGCTTTATGTCTAAAACCAACTTTCAAGATTATTCAACAAGTATTGCATAAAAACGTGACGTGATGGACAATTTTTATTATTTTTTCTGAATTCATTGGAAAAAAATCTATAAGAATCAGTTGAAAAATCCTATGCAGTTTTTTTGATGCAGACCTGTGTTATCATTTTTATTGTTGAAAATATTGTTTTAATAATACAGTTTAGTAAAATCAAAAATAATTTTGTTTGACTCAGCAGTATTCAATTTAGGGTAAGGAACGAGTTAAGCAGTGTTACCTATTTTAATCAGTTGAACATAAATGATCCGAAAATGCACTTTTTTATTCATATTTTCAAAATCTTTTGATAGGATCATCTTCACAAATCACTTAACCATACATTTGATTCACACAAACACAATTTACTGGGTTTCCGACAAGAAATATGATGAAATTGTATATTGTATATTGTATTGAATAAAAATTGTTGTCCAAAAACGTACATTTTTCAGCTGCTCTTCAGCAATCGCCACCTCGCTACTAACGAATTCATCAAATTTTCAGCACTGATTACAACCACTCTGAAAGTCAAGCACTCAATTGTCACATACCATATTATTCAGTCTCTTTTTTCTATTATCTAAGGCTTTGTCACTAGCCAAAAGTTTTATTATTTTCTAACAAAACTGAAAACAAATTCTGAATTGACGGAACCTGTTCACCACTAGCAGCAGCTGCAGCACAACTGATGAACTATCGTGTTGCCAAGACACTATTTCGGTTCTGGAAATAAGAATTTTAAGTTTGAAATTACCTGAAACCTCCTATGGTGAAAACGTGGTTCAATACTTTCAAGAGAAATGTATGTTCATAACTAATTTTTCTTTATTAAAAACAACACAAAAGACAGCTTTTTCAATAATTTTCGAAGATTTTCTCAGTGATTTAATAAAGCAACGATGTGTTTCAATGTTATTTGCTTTGACAACACTGTTCTGATCGTTTGTACTCGGATCGTTTGTACTGCTATATGTTTACCTCTTTTGTTCTCCCACCATCCTTATGAACAGCGAGTGAGACGTCAAACTCGCAGTTTCCCATAAGAACACCAGAGAATAAAAGAGACGGCGAATACCGTTTGCCGAACGGTGCGGTGAGTGTATGCCCCGATAAACAATTTAGACAGATGGCATTTTACACATCTATGCCGATACGCTATGCCGATTACGCATCAGATGCCGATTAGTAGGTCGCGGATAGGAACGCGAACTTACTGAATAGGGGGAAAAGTTCGAGGGATTTTTTAACGGGACGTAAAAAAATTCAGATTTCAGGATTGCTTAAAATAGCACCTTGCGGGTGAAAATAGGTTCGGTGTGTTCAAAGTTAGTTCCGCCGCTCCAACTTTTAAAGCGAAAAATCAAAAGTTTAGCTCAACAATAGTGTCTTCCAATGGCAATAGCTTGAAGAACTAAAGATAGCAAGAAGATTGGTATGCTGATATTCCCCACTTAGTCAACCCATCGCTTGTAATAAGGTAAAACAATCAGTGACCCGCTTAGACTGCTTAAAACTAGTTCTTTACCCTAATTTAAAAAAACTTCAGTGTGTGATTCAATGCTCATCAGAGTGTCTTGCGTCACTAATCCGAATGTAGACGAAAATCACCATTTTGAATTTTCTTTGCAGACGAAAATGTCCAACGCGGAAGAAAAACTTGAAGTGTTTGAAGTTGAAAGGCTCGATGAAGATACTGCTGAATTCATTAGCTTACTAGAAAATTTTGGGTTGACTGACACTATTATTAATTCATTTCTAGGTGAGTTCCAAGTTTTTGTAAATTGAATTTAGATTTAATATTTAGATTACCATTATTTCAGCAAACCAATACACGATTCAAACTCTTGAAGTCATCGAGCGGAAAGAGGTGGAGGAACTAATCCCTCATCCATTTTTAGCAGAAAGAACCAAATTTTTACATGGGCTTAACAACTGGCGAAAACGGCAGGTAATTTGTAAAGAATTGATAAGTTTTAGATATAATCTAAATATTCCTGTTGGCTTCAGAATATTCCCCTGTTATTTGAATCCGATACAGTAACAACGACGACACTTCCATCAGATAAATTTAATGTATCGAAGGAGAACTGCACTGCAACATATTTGCTAAATTCGTCCGTAAAAGGGAAAGAAATTCTGCAAAAATACGCAAACAATCCGTTTCTATCCAGAGCCGATAAAAAAACTATTACGCGGATTGTAATCGATGGATTTAAAGACAGGTTCTCAAAGTTGTCCTCTTCGGAATTGGAGCAGAGAGCAGCTGAATTGAACAAACTATTTCCGAGCGAACCGCTGGTAAACAGTTTAAATATAATCAATTCTATTAAAATTTACGAAACGCTTCTACGTTTATAAGGAAGTTTGGTATCAATCGCCGTGGATTTTTGATAGCACTGGACGAAGGATTAAACTGAGGAAACAACCGAAAGGTAAACTCTATGATCGTAATCTCTATTACAAACCGATCAACACTGGCGATGAACCAATTTAGCAAGCAGCATCTGAATGTGAAGCGTTTTCCTCAGCAGCTGAATTAAATGACGAACAAAGTATGCACCATATTGATGTGAAAGCAATCTTTTTCTAAATCTTTATTTTTTTCTAGTTGCAGAGTACCAACAAATCAAAAAGTGGATGAGCCATAATCAAGGTGAATGGGAAGAATTGAAAATAAAATGGAAACAAACATCTCGTTGTAGAATATATGAACTATCAACAAACCACAGCAAGACAACAAGTTCGATTCTCTCCGAGTATGCTGTATTTCGCAACCATTAAGCTTATCAACTTGTTCAGATTGATTTTCAGCAGCGCTATCCAGAAAAGGAAAATTTGCTTTTTGATCGCTGGGAGCAGTTTGTCTCGGGTCTTCGTCCAATTCTGGAGGTTGAGGTTAACGATGTGGAAGGAAAAGCGCTTCTTAATCAATTAAAGAGTCAAGAAATGACTTGTGGTATACTACAAACTATTGCTCAAATAATTGGTAACTGTTATCTTCCTATCATTTTAGATGCTCAAGACCTTACAACACTACTGCTGCTGGCTCATATATTGCCAAGTCCTATTTTAAAAATCTCACAAAAGCGACGCTGGAAGCCGTCAATTGTGGAGTCCCGTGAAAGCGTGATAATCTTTATTAAAGACTTAACCGAGCTGCAGACAACTTTGACGAAATACTTTAATTCGTGTCGTGCAAGAGATATAGAACCGACGCCCTTCATCGTGGCTTATGGAAACGATCCTAAATGTCCTGAAGGATTTTCAGTTTGGAATAATATTGTTTCATACAAGCTACCAAATCTACCAAAAGCGCTCGACGTTTGTATAAAGCTGTACAAAACCTACGACATCAAATTTCCCCGACAGTCATCGTTGATTTGGAACTTGCTTGCTACATTCTTTTACGATTTTAAACCTCCACAAGATCATGTTCCTATTTCTGCTCTTTGCTCCTCCATTCATTTAAATCTGGCAGAACAATGATTCATTGTATAGTCCCGCGCTGCACTTGGAAAAATTACTCATTTCAAAGGTTATATGATCACTTAAACAAATACCATGGTAATCTTCAGCTTTACGAATACAATGTAGTTTCGCAAACATGCAAACAGTTTCGCTACAACTTATGCCGAAAATTATGATCAAGTCACAGACGTTGGGCAGGCAACGCTTAAATCTGGTCTACCAAAAACAATTAATGCACAAGAACAGCAACCTGAACAAGATTTATTATACATGACTAAGTTGAATATTCTCATGCAAAAAATGCAATATGTTTCAACAGACTTCAGCCTCAAATACTTAAATTCGAATACAATTCCACGTAAATTTGTATTTGATATCCAAAAAGAGTTAAAATCTAAAATTAAAGAACCTTTTTCTGAAGCAATTAGCATAATGGGATCACTAGGCATGGTAACTGAAGAAGGTAAACTCATTTTCGGTAAAATGCTCTCAATGTTAACGGAATTAGAAACAGAGTATAAGTGCCTCGCAAGAATGAAGGAGCTTGATCTTTACGTCGATCCCAAGGAATTTGTAATAAGCGACGAGCTTCGTCCTGGTATCGTGCATAACAAACAGATGATGGATAATAATCTCGTCAGTTGTTCAAATTAAAAAGTACCCCGTTAGTTTGCATGAGGAATCGTTCAAACGAACGGGGGTCCACTGTAGTAGAGTGAATAATAATAAGATCAATTTATGTAAATCTCTTGGAATCAAAGCTGGTCTAAAGTTTGCTTTTAATGTGTTCAACAATACTTTTATTCCAAAAGCAATTAATTTGTCCAAGTCTAAACTGTCGATCATGCAACTTAAGAGTGAATATGAAAAGCTTCTAACTAACAACTATAAATTAGATATCAACGAAGTGAAATACATTGATAAATTTTCTAAAGATGGTTCATAATTTACGAAAGGTACTATATTTTACATACGACAGCATGATGTGGCAAGTATTTATGAATGGGAAGACAATAATTGACAGTGACGAAAATCTAGTAACGGTCTGTTACCATATTCACTCTCATAGGTTTAATGAGCATTTTCAATCTTATGAAGTTTACAAGACAAGAAAAAGGGCTATAATTTTGAATGTATAAAACCTAGAAATATGTACAATCAATTTGCATAAACTAGAAGAGGGTGCTGTAGTCTATTGAAAATAATAAATATCGCATAAGATTTCATTTTATTATTTTATTTTATTTCATTTTATCATTACTTTCAAAGAAAGAACCAAAAATTAAAAAAAATCGCTTTTAATCACGATGATTCGAATTTATTGAAATTAATATATAATGCCGTTGAAATAAATACATGGTTGTTTAAATTCAAAATGAACGCTTTAGTTAATGCAATAGAGTATTTGTATTGATACTAGAAATCTTATTTTTGTTTCAATAATATTTGCATTTTGTTTTTGAAAGCTGGCTATTTTGAGGCATTTTTTGAAACAAAAAAACTAATTGTTGAAATGAATTGTCTAATTTTTTGGATCAAAGAAAATTGCATGTAAGCCGTGAGTCTACAATACCGTTCTGATTCAAACTTAGAACAGTCTCAAACTTCGAACACTTCAGAATAAATTGTTCGTGGCATCGCTAATATTATAAAATATTATGCTTTTTGTACATCACCGTGTTCGTTAGAATGTCCTCTATCCGGTGAGGTATGACATTGAACTGTAGGACTTCTTGTAAGGACTCAGCAGGCGCTGGAAAAGTGAGAACTCATATTTAAGCTACGTCCGCATACTCTTAGCGTTTCGTGCAAAAATGGCTGTTTTTTCGTTTGCATTATTTTACCAATTTTAGAACATTTACCTTCCTACTTCGTGATTATTAGGTAAGTGCAAGATATATACGTATGAAAGCATAGTTAAAATACAATATTTCATGCATTATTTCAAAGATATTAGATAAATAAAAAGTGTTCGAAGTTTGAATCAGGTTTTGAGGTGTGATTCAAACTTCGAACACCCACGAATAATATCCGTTTTTTCTGGATTTTCCTTTGGGAAAATGAATTATCTGCATTGTAAAGCTGTACAAAGTTAACTTGCTTTAGATGTGGTACATAGAGTTTGAAAATATTAGCAATTGACTACAGAAGTACGGATTGAAACTAATTATTGTGTGAAAAATTTAAATCATACTGTTAGGTGGATTTAAAAGGACAGTGTTTAGAAAAAGGATGAAATTTCACTTATTTAAGTTGAATGACACTAAAAACATTAATACTTTTCAAAGTATTAGTGTTAGATGTCTGAGACTGAAATATTCGAGCTTTGAATGTCGACCATAAAAGTGTTCGAAGTTTGAATCAAAACCGAAAAGCAGTTTTTTAGTGTTTTTCAATGTAAATTAACATTTTATCCTCATTTTCAAAATTTTAATGCGAAAATAATTAAATTGTCATGCTATTAAACCATTTATGGGAGTAGAATAAAGATGTTTTCGAACATTTTTCATTGAAGAAAGTTTCAGCATAGCTTCAAGCAAGTGTTCGAAGTTTGAATCAGAACGGTATTATTTTTTGAATTTATACAGCTAAAATGTGCAGAATCAAAAACTGAAATAAACAAATGATTTTTTCAAAATTTTTATGTCGTTCATGTCCCCTTAATAATCTAAGGTTTTACATATGTTACATATCGGCATGTATTTACATTCCAGGTGTAATTGTGCAGTATTGTGAATCAATATATATATTTATATTTTCTAAATTTTCTCACCCGTGTATATTTATACATTGACCGTAAAATGTTTCTTCACAAAATTCAGCCCACTTTCATCAGTGCTTTCTACCGGCACTGTCTTTATGTGCAGTCGCGTGGGGTGCGCAATGACATAAATAAACCAAAATAAATATGGCAGCGCGGCATCGATCGTGCATGGATTTTTAGTGTCCTTTCTACTTTGTCTGTGGCTGTGTTTCAGTGAGGTGAGAATGTGACGGAAGTGTACAAATCGAAATATCAGACAGTGTTTAAAATCTTGGTAACTATTACCGCGATTCGCTAGTATCATCAGATCAAACAATACTGCCCCACGGTTCAAGTAGTGTGTGCTGTTCGGCAACAGAGTTTCGGATATCGGACCAGACTTCTGCAGACTGAGCTCTGTCTATGAATGAATCAGTCATCTCGTGAAGGTGGGAAAGTATCGTAATAATGGAAGGTAAGGCGCCTTCTCTCCTCCCCATTTAGAATATGATTGTTTGCCTACAGAGAAAAGAAGTCGTTCCTTTTGTTCAAAATACCGGGTTTCTATTTAGGAAGCGAATAATAGAGTTTTCAAAATAGTGGAAAAACCTCAGTCGTGATACAAAGGCTCTCTGTTGAAAGATCATTCACATTTTTTATGAAAGCACATAAGTAGGTAGCACCATCACCAGACGGATCGATACTGAACGTCCGAGAGGACAGCAGAGCAGAGTGCATAACTCCTCTATGTAGTTTCCCCTTCATGTAGTATATGTAGGTGCATACTCGTCGTGTCTTCGAATTAATGTGACTGTTTACCTTTTAAGTAAATTTGTGGTGCTATTTTAAATAAACCACTGTGGGAGTTCTAAAATTAACAAACAGACCATGTTCACGATGAGAGAGTTGCTGCTTTCGTTTTGTATGCGGGTGTTGTAGAATCCTAAACATATATTACTTTCTAGCGCGAGTTTGGTTGAGTTCTATTACATGGGTATGTCTTGTTTATTAAACTTGCTATCTAGGTCTTGCATATCAACGATATACCCATAAACGACGAAAAAGAAGTTGAGTTTTTATTAAGAACACATCTGTTTTTGATGCATTTTTTAGAAATAAATAACAGTTATAAAATGAAAAATGAAGAATTATCCGATACTCCTAGATGGAAGAGATTGAATTGAATTGTTAAAATGAGACAGAATTTGTTATCACCGCAATTCTAGTTTACGTCTGCCAGTCTAAGATTGACCGATCGTATGCTGCATGCAGTTGATCGAGATTAGCCCAAAATGTATAAAGGGCATCAAAACGAGCTACAGTTTATCACAGTTCATTAGTTTTCCAAAATAGAAATTTAGAATAAATAGAATCTCAACTACATATCTAATATTGTAACTTATTATCTTTTTCTAAACCCTTTTTCTCCTTCCTACATCTTGGTTTGTTGCGTTTGAATACATGTTTTAAATAAAATATATAAATATATGTTTTGAATAAAATAAAATGAGATTGTTTGTGCGTTCTGAATCAGTAACTAGTGATAATAATCATGAAAAAAGTATACCATGCATCACATGGTTGGTACTTAGTATTATTATACAAAATTTGAGTGTAATATGATACCCCGCACGTTGTTTCCAGTGAAGAAGAAATAGTATTTTCTAAGTTTTATTCAACTGCGAACCACCCTTGTGTTTTGGCGAAATCCAATTAGATTTTATTTGAAATATTTGGCAATCAGCCAGTTCAGTTAAACATTGTTCTCGTCGGTTATATTACATGAATCCATTCGTCTGTCCCATGCTAGAAATCGATTTCATTTTACAGTCGCAATTTGATTAATGTCCTAGTTTTATTTTTCTTTTATCTTGCAGCTGCCGACATGGATGAGATAATCGCCGGGTTGAAAAATGCAACAATAGAAAAGAATCCTGAACAGGCTGTACCGCTGCTGAAGCGAATAACTGATGCGGAAAATAATCTCAGCGATAAATACGACATTAGAACCGATTTGCTTGAACTGCTGTCGCTGGATGATCAAACGGTCTGCATACAGGTAGCTCGGTGCATTGCAGAGATAGCGAAGTCGGAAGCGCAACGAGATAAGTTCACCAAAGAGGATATCATTCGGAAGCTTGTTTCATTTTTGTCGTCGGAAAATGAAAAGAGCAAGCTTGAACTGACTACTCAGGTGTGCCGAGCTTTGGGTAACATTTGCTATGCTAATGACGATGCGCGTAACATAATTAAAGCCACTAAGGGCGACGAGCAAATTTTTTCGCTCCTAGATTTGGATCTGGACACCGACGAGGAAGACAAAGATCAGTTTGTACGAGTAAGATGTGGTTTGATTTCGAATTACTTGCTCGGGAGCGATGACATAGCAGAAAGAGCGGTGGAACTCCAAATTATCGGAAAGATTGAGAAAATCCTGAATCGATGCGTTGCTGATGTCGATAAGTACGAAGATCTGCTGCTAAACATACTGCCACCATTAAGTATTTTAACGGAGCAGATAAGTGATTTATACTTTGAGCCATCGCTGAACAAATTGATCGCACAAATTTTGGCAAAATGTACCAATCCAGATTTGGCCGAATCATGTCTAGCGTTGCTGCATTATGAGGCGCAAAACGACGAAGTTAAGCTACTACTGGCCGAGGAAGGTCTGTGCGAAACAATATATAAACTGCTGGAAAAGTACAAAACCTTCGCCAATACGGACGAGGCACGGGTGCTGATGAAGCTGGCTTGTGATCTTATTGTACTTATTCTGACTGGAGGTAACTATGAGGATTTGTTAGAAGATATATGGTGAAGGTTTGGAATATTATTCTGTTGAATAGGAATGGGCTTATTGTGTAGTAGAAATCGTTTAGTTCAGCAATTGTAGTACATGAGCAAATTGTATCCAATAATATGATCGTTTGAATAAAATGAAAGTATCATTTCATGCATCATCGGTACATTTGCTTGGATAATGCTATTCCATCATAATTGGATACTGAGTAGGCTTGTTTTTAGATGCAGGATTTACCAGCCTGTTGTACACTCGAGTACAGAGACCGAGAAAACTAAACGTATCGTAGCACTAGCAGAACCTTCAAACCTTGGTTTTTCATTTTGCATATAATTTTTATTCTGAATTTTGATTAAACTAAGTGATTTAACACATTTGATTAGAATTCTGAATTGGAATTTTGATCAGATTGGGCTTAATCAGATTGTAGAGTTGAGACGTTCTTGTCGGTGAGCGATCTGCTGCTAATAACAGCTGTAAATATATCATTTTGCTTGTGTTCGGTTCTTTTAGTATACAACATTGATGGGGAAAGAGAGAAAATATTTCCATCATGATGAATAGACACTCTAGATCACCATGATTTCCATAACACAATAATTAGATTTACAAGATGGATGTAAGCAACTATCTTCTGTGTGGCAGACAAAAGAGCAGCCAAACGAAAAATAATATTGCCGCTGAAAAAGTGTGTAGAGAATAGTAAAATTGGAAGAGCGCAACAAAACTTGAAATTTCTGCGTTCAAGTCCCACTTGCCATAGAGCGCAATATATTTTAGGTCTATATATCAAAATTTGCCTGTTCATCCAATCAATCATTTCAACATCATATTCAGTTTTTGATATTGATCCTGGCTCAAAAGGGTTTTCAATGATGAAGCTTGCCTTATCTGCAGATAGTGAGTATTTTTTTGTATGGGTTTTCAGCATCGCTTGCTTTCGTGCCTCGTTTATTGCAAAAATTAATACAGTCGCACCGTTGTAAATCCACGCTAGCAGTTTTGTATAATCGTTTGGTTAACCGAGCTCCAGCTCATACATTACAATAAACCTTTTTAACCGTCCAACGGCCACGAAATCTGTAGGGTATTGTCGTTATCGTCGGGCCACTGTTATGGTCGGGCCATCACGATTTTACAGTTTTAGTAACTCATGATATCTATGATACAACCATTGTAAAACTTCTTACTGTGATAGCTAACTTTTCATAATATTGTGAGTTTCAGTCGTGTATTCAAAACACCCGTACTGAATACAGTGATTAAATCTCACAAAAAAAGTTTTCCAGGCGCAATGAACTTTTCTTCAAGAAATGATTCATGAAATGCAATTATCGAGATAAATTTTGAAAATGTATAAAATGTGTTGTGCTGCACACGAGGACTATAGAAAAATCCCCTCCAGTAAGGTGTTTGAGAAGGCTAAGATGAAATACTAGAAAAATACTATTTGTAAAGGTCGGGCCACTTGAGTAGTCATGGTTGGGCCACCATAAATTTAAGCGCAGAAGCGCAATAATCGCTAGAGAATGTCAGTCACGTAAAATGTGATGAAATAAAGCACAATTAATACAATAAAAACCTAGATTTTTGTTGTTGTTTTCATAATAGTTGTACATTTCGGAAAAGGCGATTGTAGCAATATTGATTTTACAAGATCGCCAAAATTTCGTAAAAATGCAATTAAAAATAGGCTATTTGTACCTATATGAGCCGTTGTTCACGGAATTCATTCTTTTTATGACTCTATATAGAATTTTAATTCGTATGTCTTAGATTTTCTGCGGTGGCCCAACCTGTACAACATGGCCCGTCTATGACAACATTTTTTGTCTACACGAAAATGCTTATAACTTTTCAATAAAAATAATTTCAAGCAATCAGTTCAAAACTTTCCGGAAATATACTTTACTCGTAGACCTTTGCAACGATGTATTTAGATTTCCAAAATTCCTTTTGAAACGAAAGTTATGAGCGAATTCCAAAACGTGGCGAAACCACGACGACACTCCCCTACTGAATACATTTTTTATGGTGTCAGTTTAAAACAAATTTTGTTTGTGGCTAACCAGTTAAAGGGTTAAAAGACTTATAAATACCCTCAGGTCTTTAACTCTCAACAATCATATCCTTTCGTTGATTGCGTTCCAGTTTATCACGCGATTCTGCATCTTGTTTAACACCACAAAGCCCGTTTCGAGTTTCTTGAAGGCTTCACCGCTCTGGTAAAATTGGGCTTGCCTTCATGGACCTCTCACACCTTCCCGAATAATCTCCCAAAGTGCCATAATGTCAAATTTTCAGAATTCAGGTTCCACGAGCCGATCAGCGATCAGCTTTCACATACCAGCGTTCATTCCATGTTTTTATTTCGTCGCCTTTTTTCATGCCGAATGGTTCGACTTCCCAGCCGTATTTTCTCGATTGTTAGTAATAATTTAGCTTAGGTAGGTAGCCTTACTAAGGCCACGCCACCGGTAGCCAGATACATCTGGTTTTTGTCAAGTTTTTGATTAACCAGACAAATAGACAAAGTTTTTATTTTTGGAAAGGTGTCAAATTTTGCTAAATTTGCATTGTTCACCTTGCAAAACGTCATCACTTCTAGTTTTAGACAAAATGTTGCGTTTGCGTTGACCAAAACTTACAACCCTACCACTAAATCTCGTGATGGGTGAAAACAAATTGCCGCTCTGAGTCAGACGCTGTCGCGAGCCGCTCTTAACATGGAATTCAGATGCTCACTATGAGGCTAAGAACACTGAGGAAGCAATATTACACATTGATAGTACGATCACCGAGAACGTCTCGACATAGGAACAAATGTGAGGCTGGCAAGGCTATTGCTCACCACAACACTCAGCATTCACATGAGGGCCCCATTGCCCGTCAGCATAAGTTTCCAAGGGATTAGTTAACCGATCACAACTTTGGTTGAACGTATCTCAGCAGACACTCGGCAGAGGCAGGGATAGCAGTTGCTATAACTTCAGTGGATGGGTACAGTGGGTCCTCGGGTTACACGATTAATCAACAATTTTTGAGTTAGCTCTTGATAAAAGTTTTTATTGATAAAAACCAGTTTTGCAGGTGAATGTAACCATATTTATCGATTTCAGATAAGTCGATGCACTATTTGTATACAACTCCGTTGCTGAAATATATGGAAGATTGGCTCGATTCGTACGACGTTGAGTTGTTGACTACCGGCGTTCTGGCTTTGGGAAATTTCGCACGTACTGATCGGCACTGTATCTACATGGTGGAGAACAAAATCATGCATAAATTGCTCTGTAAGTTCCTCATCGATCTCAAACACCTTGGTTTTACAATTGTTACCATAATTTTGCTTTTTTCTCGTAGCTATTCTAGCAAAGAACAATGGCATCGACCACCAGATGACACTGCAGCATGCTCTGTTGAGCACTCTGAAGAATCTAGTAATACCGAAACCGAATAAGGCTGCCGTAATTGAAGCCGGTTTGGTAGACATCATTCTACCGATGTTGGAAATTCACCAACCACCGGTTGTGTTTAAGCTTCTCGGAACGCTCCGGATGACAGTGGACGGACAAGGTAATATACCAACAGTAAAAGAAGCAATAATATACTCAAACTGACGAGAAAAAATTAAATTCATTTTCAGAAAGTATAGCGCGAGAGCTTTTGCAGAACGAAAAACTTATCAAACAGTTAGTTCATTGGAGTAAAACCTCCGAGTTTACGGGAGTTCTGGGAGAATCGCTACGATTGATGGCGTGGCTGATTAAGCATGCCTACCATGCAAACCAGAACCTATCGGCGGCGGATGACGTCGGCTTGCGAAAGTTCGTTGCAGTCGACGGATCGGTCGAGAGTATGGTAAGCATGCTGACTTCTACGCATTTGGTAATGCAGAACGAGGCATTGATAGCGCTTAGCATTTTGTCGACGGTTTTCCACAACAAAACTGCCGACGTACAGCTGGACCATCTGTTGATAGAGGCCGATGTGGGTGCCAAGCTGGCCGAGCAAATCACGCTGAATGGGGAAACTATGACGAAAGAAATAGTGGAAAACTTACAGACATTCGTTAAGCTTTTGAAAACATCGCCCGAATGTGTTGAGCATCTCAAAAAACACAATATAGACGAATTGCTAAAGTCTATACCTAGTCTGGTCGAGTATTGCACACTCTAAGTGCTTGATTTTTATATTTTTGTCTGTTTTTTTAGTCACAATGCTGATCAGTATTGTTTTCCACATGCAAATGTTCTGTTGCATCAACTTCTATAAATTTTGTGCACTGCGAACGGGACAAATTGCAAGAAGTTAAGATGCATCCTTAAGACTTTTTATAATTCATTTGTGTGATACAGATTATTCTCAAGAACAAGGCGCTGGGTGCTTTTAAAGTTTTTTGAATTTATCAGCCAAGAAAAGTTGCAGGATAACATTCATAGCTTATGGTTATATGCAGGCTTGCTAGGCTACTGGCAAATTTATTTTAAGCATTTTGAATTGCTTCTCATGTGATATGGCGTATTAAATGGTATCTGACAATTGAAATTGCTAATCCCTTGATATTAGTAAGCATTATAATTATAGTTCTTTATGGCTCAGGTGCTTATTAGAATACGGATTTCAAACTTTCTGTAAATTGAGTCCACAGTACTATTAAATAGGTTCTTCTGTCAACATGCTATTTATCTCTAAAAGCTCTCGTCGTTCGATTTGTATAAGAAGGTACGAGATCAAAACAGACTTTATTCGTAGAGCGAGATGATCTGTAATCTTATGATTTTTTTTATAATCTTGTTTTACAACAAAATTTGAAATAAACATCGTAAGGATTGTGTTATAGACACAATAGTGTGGTTGACGTAGGACTACATTTGACAAGTTCTTTCTATGAAACATTGCATAAGAAAACTTTTTAACAAGCTTGACTCATACAGCCAACACAACTTATAATAAATAACCTGTAGATAACCATTAACCATAATATGTTATGTTCAGTAGGCAATATAAGATAGTATTATCTGAAACAAATACTGTTGCTATCAACAAAATCGGGAAATGCCAAATTCGAACTCTCACTGCCACTCTGTTGGTTCCGTGTTGTTCCATTGCATGAATGATTATAAAACGTGGCATGTTTTTTAGATTTTGCGGATTTACCTTCCCGTAAAACGTAGTCCTACGTCAATAGTGTTTGTCATTGGCGACGGTCACCAATGTTTTAAAAATTTTCGATGTTTCGTAATACGGTCCTGTTATTAATCTATTAGAAAAAGGGTGGACCCAGAATTTCAAACTATTTACCATTTCGATCGTTTCAGTCAATACTTGTAGTAACGCAAAGTGAAAGTCTTTACTGTCCCATTGTTCACTATTTCTATACATTTCATAGCAATGCATTGTTTGTACAATTCACATGGTTTGCAATTTTTTTCCGATGTGATAATAGGTGGGCAAAAGAAATTTACAAATCTAAGTATTTTTTTGTTTCTAAACAATCAATTAAATATGCAATTACTCATCTTGATTCTACATCTTGATCGAACATTCTTTGGCTACAACACGTCTCTTTGGTGGATTTGGGTCAAATGTTAAGGTTTAAAACAACTTTGGCTTCAAAATAGGAATCCTTATCAGAAGCAGAACGGATCTGATCAAAAAGTAGAATCGAACTGATTTTCTTTAGTCATTAAATGTGTCGAAAGTACCCAGTAGGTTTGCGTAGGTTCGAATTTCAAACTTTGAACACATTTTTTAAAGTAGAAGTTTAGTTAAATCAATAAATATATGAATAAACTGAAAACAATCATTGCATTTATTGAATACGTGCTAAATAGTAATAGAACGAGTGAAGCAAAACATAGTTGAAACAATAGGCTTCTTTTCTAAAGATACTATTTTAAATTTTAACAATGAAATAATACAAAGATCAAGACTAACTTTTTCCTGATATCTTTCTACGCTGTCACACAAATACAACCCTTCAGTAGGATTCGAGTACAATTTTTTCCCCTTGTACGTAGTATAGACTACACTGTTTTAATGTTTTACAAAAATACTACATTTCGAACGAAAACATGTTAAAATGCATCTTAAACCGAATAATAAGCAATGTTTTTTCATATTAGTCGGATGACGAAATGTTACACAATCAAATTTATTAAACAATTCATGTCGTTCATGCGCAAAAAAAACACAAGATTGTTATTTACAAGCATATAATAAAATAACTTATAATTTTTGACTAAAATGTAGGGAAAGCACAAAGTTGTCGAGTTGAGTGTATTGATTTCAAATAGAAGACAAGGTTATCGGATAAGTCGAGAAAATGCTTACTGGACTGCACACGTCCATTTTATTGGAATGAACAGTTACACGATAAAAACCAGTACCAATTAATTAAACGCAAAGGACACATCGAATAATATTGGAATATAATGGTAGGTACATTGAGAATGCTGTTGTGTGGAAAACACGATTCAACTGAAAAATTACAGACATTCGCAAGCCGTGGGTTAGCCGATTATTCATGCTATAGAATAATTTGGAAAATAAAAAGCTCTATAAATATTACATTCAGTGGTAAATTTGTTTTAGTGAAAAAATCGTCCGTTACACTGGAGAGAAAATGCGCCCGGGGCTCTAAATGGTGACAGTAAGGTGAGGTGCGGTGACTGTGAGAATAGGGCCCGTTGCATAGGGCTGATAAACGTCGCCTACAAAGTCAACCGTCTTCGTTGGCTTGGTTTTATGGAAGCTAGCGCCACTATGGACTAAATTTTGACTATATCTGATCTTGCAGAAATGTTTATTCATGCTGCAGCCAGCATGAATAAAAATGTCCGTAACACCTTTCGTTCAAACACGGCAAGTGCAGGTATGTCTTCACTGTCCGTGGGTGGCAAACATTGTTTTCCCTGGGGCCTGTTGCTACCATATATTTGGTCTTCGAGCCATTGATTCGTAACCCAATCCTCTTAGTTCTCGTTTTTATTCTGGTGCAGATTGCCTCCGCCGTGCCAAGGTTTCGAGTGGTGATGTCGAAGTCGTCTGCGAAGGCTAGGAGTTAGTTACACTTCCTGAAGATCGTTACTCGCTTTTCGATACCCGCTTGTCGGATCACACCTTCAATAATCGCTATTGAATAACATATACTGGACAGCCCATCGCTTTGCCGCAACCCTCTACGCGATTCGAAAGTACTCGAGAGCGTCCCTGAAACACGCACGTAACACAACACTCGCTCCAGGATAGCTTTGATCAGCCGCGTCAGTTTGTCCGGAAAAACGTTCTTATGCATTATTTGCCATAGATGCTCGCGTTCAGCTGTATCGTATATTACCCTGAAACCCGCGAAAATATGATGCGATTGCACGTTATATTTAATCCGTTGTTGCGTGTGCTCCCATAATGCCCGCCTGGTATACGAACGAATACGCCCTACGAATTTTGTGCTATTGGGGACGACGTAACAAAATCATGTTTTAGCCAAATATAATTTCGGCCTTCTGTAACAGTTGTTGAAATTCGGTCATTTGCGTTTTGTGATCACAGAGCGACTAAAACGTTTCTCTACAACCGACACCATAAACAGAGAGGCCTCGAACAGTTCGAAAGCAACATGCGACTTTTGAGATGCCTGCCTGGGAAATTGGTGGCGAGGCCCAACTTCAAGATGAATGGAGACTGCTGGTTATGCTGTTGGTACCCACCCCGACGCTGCTAACAACGACGACGAACTGAAGTGAGTTGACTATGTGAATAAGGTTCAATAAACCAAATTCGGAACTCTAATCGTCGATATCACCAGCGATTTGGGAGTTTAGGTGCAGGTCAATCGAACATAACTTGAGGGAACCAACAAATGAAATCTAAGGAGGCACTCGTCTGGAATCCGAAGCTAGAGCGCAGAAAATGTAGAGCCAGACGCTCATAGTGGTATAGCCTAATCAGCGATATTCAGACCGTCGATGCGAACCGTTCCTGGTGGTAAGTCAAGTGAAAGCGATATCAGGCGATCGTCGACAGTGGAAAACCCTAACTTCATCTCGTTGTTCTGCCGAACCGGCTGATATGGATACATGAGTAAAGTAAGCTGAAAAGGCGTAGGCGGTTTTTCTTGTTTTTATTGTTTCTTCTAATTGCGGTAATCCGCAAAGCATGAAATTTTTGACAAAAGGAACATTTAGGTTCTTTTACTCTAGTTTATAAAACGGAAATTAAAAAAAATTAAATTAACACTCGTTTTAGAAAAGCACGGATAAATCAATCAGAAATTACATTACGAATTTAACACTCGTCGTTTGTTACTTATTTCTGTGGTGACAGCAACATTCAACAAACTTTCATATAAAGTCAGTATGTGGTAGAAAAGTTCTTGTGTGTATTTCTTATGGAATCTTTCGATAAATTGTTTTACAGCGGTTAATTTGGCCGCCATGTTGCAATTAGGATTTTCTACCACTCCTATTATTGTTCCCAAATGCTGCAGGGGAACAGGTGGTTGTAGTTCCTCTTTGAGCAATCGCTTCTTAAGCTTGTGTTTATTGCAAACATCACAGATGCAATGCAAGTGCAGTATTTCCATTAGCTTCATATTGTCAAACTTAGAAGAGACTCGAAATCTTGGTCCATAGGAGATGGTAATCTGTTCACCTTTGGCTATGGGACGATTGACAATGTACTTTAATTGACCGGAACATTTTATAAAGAATGTGTTGGGATCGCACGAATGGTTACATATGGATGCCACCGGGTAGATGTAATTAATAAAGCTCTCAGGCACCATGATGAGATGATTAATGCATTTTTGGTAATCTTGAATGCAATGGATCATGAATATCTGTTTCTCTTCTGTAGTGAAGATTGATTTAACAAGTGGGTGCTGCATATATACTGAAAAGAAAACAGCCGCATGGAGCATTTGAAAAATGCCTGTGTCAAGTGTTCCATCAGATAGTCTTTTGTCACTAGGAATGTGCATTTTTTGGAAAAGTTTTAGTTCCTCAATCGGATCATAGCTAGCATAATTGAAATTCAACGGATTACTTCCGTCCCTAGCATTCGTCTTACAGAAGTCCATCATGCGCTCTGCATTATCTTCGAAAAGTGTGAGGGCATAAAAAAACATTCGTGGACCCAACCGGACTGCTACTAGTGATAAATTATGAAGTTTCGTAGAGATTCCACACTCGAAGCGATGTGCAAATCGCCAACCTTTCTCTAGGCACTCTTGATTGCAGTACATCACCGACGGGCAGTTTGGGCATGGAATCAAACTATGCCAATTATTAGCCGAACAATAATCGCAGTTCCAATATTTCGCCTCATCGTTGACGATAGACAACAGCGGTTTTTCCTCCAAAATAACGTCACCTGGGCTGAAATTTCGATCAGCGACCATACTGCGGCCATATCCTGGCAGTTGTTCCATTCGTATTCCGGCCGCTAAGAAAGGGATTCGCGGATTTCCTATAAAATTAAAAATTTAGATATGTAGTCCTTTTCAACGTAAAGACTAAGGGTCCTATTCTCACAGTCATCTTACCTAAATTTTGTAGGAAAGGTGACAATTTGCGATTCTGAGTCACTTGGGTGACTGTACAAATCAGATGGGGCCCATAAGGTGAGGTGAGGGTGACTGTGAGAATAGGGTACGTGAAAGAAGTGAGGTGAGGCGACTGTGAGAATAGGGCCCTAAATCAATCGTTTATTAGCATCCCTGGCGTTTTATACTGCTGGTTGCTATTTATCAGCCTTTTGCCAAAATAGCATTTAAGGCAACTTAAATGCTACGGGGTGAAGTGGCTGTCAAATTCATACATTTTCGATGTCCCATGCATAGGTACCAAAATGTTAATTTTGACAAGAACCAAAAAATTTGCTGGGAATTCCCCTTTACCGAGGACCATTTGAAAGTTGCTCTCTTCACTCCTACATGGGAAAGAGATAGCAACACACCATGCCCTTGCTTAAATGCTTATTGGCTTGCATTTAAATTGCATTGGAAATGCTTATTGGTTACCTGGGTTGTACAGTCACTTTTGTCCAGCACCTATGGTTCAAAGGTACATTAGTTCCAGCGAGCCACATGCCCTGACGGGTGTTGGGGGTGCGAATCCGGTTATAATCTCAGATTATAGCTTGGCTCGACACATGCAGCTTCCAGCATTGGACAAAAGGTAAGAGCCACGACTACTTGTTAAGCGTACTTACGCTTTCTCCTTCACTGTACAATTTCATTACTTTCTTCTACCATTCCTTCGTCAATTGTAAAAGAACTACCGTTTCAAAAAATATTAGATACTAGCTGTCCCGACAAACTTCGTATTGCCACAAATTAAACTGTGTTGTACATAAATCCTGAATCTCGGATGACCTTTATCACAATTTCGAGTTTTGCAAATTTCTGAAGAGTTCATGGGTGTTTTAATATACAAATTTTCCTCACAGTAAAATAGAAAACAATTCCCCCCCATTGCTTAGCCTAATAAAATAAAGCGGATAGCATTTAAATATTCGCCATCATTACAAATCATTTCGCCGAATACCATTTTGCGGAACACCAATTCTCGGTTGACCATAATGCGGAATATAGTTTCGCAGAATACCACTTCGCGAAGAACCTTATGCGGGATATACCATTTCACGGAAAATCTCGTAGAAAGCACCATTTCGCAGGGGTGACCCAACTGAAGGTAAGTAATAGAGGTCAGTAGATCTATAGGAAAATAAATAAACCTAGATAGAGGTGATCTCAACGGGGGGCTGCCTCCCCGCAGTGGCCGGCGAATCCGATGGCAGGTCGCCGGCAACACTCGCGACCTGTGGTCGTCTCGCCCTGAATCATCTAATGTTACTATTGATAGTTTCTGGTGGTCTTGTTATTGACTAGTGTTTTATGAAAAAATCTAAAATTTCTCGAGTTCGATTAGTTTTTGAGTTACGCAAAAAATTCTGTTTAATTTGTAAGAGAGTCCTTATCACCCTACCACAGGGGTGAGGGGTCTCAAACTGTTCGGAATAACAGTGTAATACTGCAACGACGAGCACTGCCACAGCCCTGAGTGACATTGACCTTTCAACTGTCATGAGCGGTGTCAACGATCCTGAGTGCGAGCAGATACGTAGGCGACCATTACTAAAATCTATTGAAAGCGACTGGTGTAAAACACGTGCAGTGCGCAAAGTGAAACCGGGTTAAACCGTAAATTTATTAATTCGATAACTATATCTAAAAGTAGTAACTAAAACTATATATAGAGTAAGGAGGGGTAAAAGTGCGATTCAATGATTTATTTAGGATTGGGCAATGGACAGAACAAATATATATCGAGGCTATAAAGCTTTTCGAGAGATCCACTTTACTGAGTCCGACCGCGACGACAGCAGCAAGAATGGAGAGGAGCAGGCCGCCGGTGAGTTGCCATCGTCCGACTTGATGGACTCTCCGACAGTAACTCATCAGCATTAGGAGGGTCTTTGGGAGACAAACAGCGTCATTCGTGATAATTTTATATTGTTAGTTGAATACCGTTAACGCGGTTAATCACAAGGAGGGAAATAGAATAATAAAGGAGGGAAATAAGAAAATAATAATTATAATTAATTACATCCAAAACAAAATTAATACAATAGAGGTGACAGTAACAATGATAGCAATATTAGTAATAATAGTAATAATATAGGAAACTGACACAGGAAACACAGCTACTGACTATAACTTCCTGCCAATTAATAATTGTAGTTTGGCAGCATAGGTATAAGAAAAAATTCCGACCCATCATAGAACACTCAAACATGTATTCATTCATACCTATACACCCATGCACACTCATACATGCGTATATATACACATGTATACAAGTACGTGTGTGTATATTTTTCAGTGCTGTGCTGTCCATAATCGCATAACAGCCACAAATTCTATGGCAATCCCATGGAAGATGTCTCGATTACGCAAATAAAGACATCACATAATTATTGAACACTCTAACTAGCGATAAATTTCAATTTTCATGAGTAAGTCAAAATCTCATGAATGGTGGGTATGATTTGGTTTCAGTTTTCTAGAGAAATTTCTGTGCATACCAGCATTTCATTACGCATTACGAGACACATACTACACGTAAAGGTAAATTATGCAATACTACATACTACACATATATCTAACTTAAACTATATTACATTCTACATGCGGAACTAAGCTATAGGATAATGCCAAAGAGCACGACAAACCACCTACCCATGGGAGGGAGAAAAAAGAAAAAAAATTCGTGCCTCCAAAAACCTTCACATGGCAAATTTGGTTCCATTTGCTTGATTAGTTCTCGAGTTATGAGGAAATATTTCCATTTAGATAGAAGCCCCCCCTCTTAAAGGGGAGAGAAGTCATAATTCCCCTTCTAAAGAGGGGAGGGGTTTGAGACCATAGAAAAAATTCTTGTCTCCAAAAACACCCACATGCCAAACTTTGTTCCATTTGCATGATTAGTTCTCGAGTTATGCAGAAATTTGTGCTTCATTTGTATGGAAGCCCTCCCCCCCCCCTCTTAGTGGGGGAAGGGGTCTCTAACCATCATAAGAACCTTCCCTGGCCCCAAAAACCTCTACATACAAATTTTCACGCCGATTGGTTCAATAGTTTTCGATTCTATAAGGAACATCCCGACAGACAGACAGACAGAGAGAAATCCATTTTTATAGGTATAGAAGATGTAGTGTTTAGACTTTAGAGTTGGTTTTATGTGCTGTGACCCAGAGATGTCACTAGTGTCCGCTAATCGCTCAATTAATTTAACAAATCGAATAACAAAGGAAATGCACTCAAGTCTCGTTTTAGGGACACGTAAAAAACATAGGTCATAAAAAAAGACGTCAATTGCGTCAATTCAAATTTTGGACGTAAAATGAAAAGAAGTTAATTCGAAGTTTTTGAAATTAACTAATGGTATTTGACGAAGACTAATTCAAATTTTGAATGTAAAAAAAGAGGACTTTAATTTAAATTTGGGACGTAACACGAGAGTACGTTAGTTCGAATTTCGGTCGTAAAAAAGAGAAAAGTAATTCAAACTTTGGACGTAGAAAAAGAGGAAGGTGACTAAAATTTCGGACAAAAATAGATTCTAGCAGGGATAAAAAATCAGCGATTTGAACAAATCTGTGAGCTGGCGCCACACGCACAGATCACGATCCGTTCAGACCATGACGAACAGTGAATCTTTAGGTTTAATTGCAAAATGTTGTTTTCTCAACAACTCGTAGCAGAGCTGTAGGAAAAAAGGTTACTCTTTTTGTGTGTATTGAGATGCACGCACTGTACATAACCGATCGTCTGTATCTGTTAGATTTCTCAACGCAATCAATGCACAATGCGCAATGCACATGATTTGATAATTTGATATGAGGTTTGTGATAATCTGTACAGACAACAGTACAGATCTGTACGCAACAAAGTATTTGACGCTTCAAGTAGTGATGTCAATGAATTGGAATCGCTTCAAGGTACTGCGCGTGACGCTGTTCGTCTGCCAGCGTGTTAGCCGCGATTCTTAGCGCGGGTTTTTGGGAGAAGGCTCTGTTCCTATGAAATAGACTAAACCTCGTGTTTTTAGTCTTGACCTTGAAATGCGGTCAAACATATAGATATTTTTTGAAACGGTGGTTCTACAATTGATGAAGGGACGGTAGGGGAAAGTAACGGTTCAAAGGTACAAGTACTAGCGAGCCACATGCCCCGACGGGTGTTGTGGGTTCGAATCTGGCTATAATCTCAGATTATAGCTTGGTTCGACCCATGCACCTTCCAGTATTGGACAAAAGGTAGGAGTCACAACTTGTTAAGCGTAGCTATCAAACTCCCCCCCCCCCCCTCACCTTTCCACTCTTTCCCCTCCATTTCAAAAACTTTTCATTACTTTCCCCTACCACCTTTTCAATACAAATCCACCTTTTCGCGCGCTTAATGGCGGCTAGAGGGTACAGTTTTCGACAATGTTTATTTGCTTTTGGGAACTCCGCTTACGTATGCTTGAAAGTTCTACAACAATTAAGGCTGGAAATATCAACTTGACGTGAATAAAGTTGCCAAAGGTATGCTAATGTTCTCCGAAATGTGTACCCACTAGCCACCATTACGCACGCGAAAAGGTCGATATATGTTTTACCGCATTTCAAGGTCAAGACTAAAAACACGAGGTTTAGTCGAACAATTACAATTTCTTTGATTTCCCTTTCTTTTCAAGCTTCCACTCGTTTCTCTAACTAGTATACTATCTCTAGCAATAGCTGAGGTTTAAATTTCGCCTCTGACACGTCACTAACTACAAGAGTGACCTTTTTGTATTGTCAAAACGCTCCTATCAAGAAAAGTCTAGAATTCAGCTTGAAGGAAGGGCGAAGGGTAATGGGAATTAACCCATGCTTAAATCATGTGACTTCAAGTGGCCTTCATTCTACTGAAATTCGAACCAAGACCATTCGTTCGTCACTTCACTATGTGCGCGAAATGGGCTGCCATCTGTTTGTACTACATATTTGTGAAGGAAAATAGGAATTTGTTAGAGTGCGAGAGACAGAGAATAACTTGCATAAATTTTCACAGACATTCCATTTGGGCATATCTATGAGTGAGTTAATAGATTCAGTTGTGCTTACGTAGCAAATGCAAACTCTGTAACTTTACGTTACTAACTCGATTTTATATAGGCTTTAGAAGCAAAAGAAAGTTTGAAACATTCCAAGTATTGTTACAGAAAGTGGCACATCGTGATCGAAAGTCTTATTACCTGGTAATTTTACTGCTATACGTCGAAATTGTTGATTATTTAGGTTAAGATTACGGCATTTGTCTTTACAATCAACTTCACGTCTTAAAAGCTTTGGCATAAGGTTTTCAGGGTAATTGTGAAGTTTTGCCAGTTTTATATCTCTCAGAGCTATATCGTAATTTTCTTGTTCAAACTGGACAGCTGACCTAAAAAGAGAATTTTATTAAATAATAAATTTTTGTTTGACAAATTTAGTAGCCAACTGTAGAGTAGACCAAAGGATTTTCACAGGGGTAGTGATACAATCCTATTAACAGTTGTCCCAAATCGAGTTCAAACATGCGACAACTGGTTTACTAGCCCAGTGCCGTACCTCGCTATATATGATTACACACCTGTTGGCATAACCGATGCCCAAATGTATTGAGCCTGTTTCGGACCAACAGATACTTTCGTTATATTTCTCCAAAGCCGCTTGATACTTTCTAGCCAAATATAGTTCGTTGCCTTTTTGACGAACCTCAATAGCTCTTTCGTTGCTTTTGTGAAGTTCCGGAACATTGATATAACTTCCATTTTTCAGCACATAGTCGCGACAAGCAATAACGTTGTCGTGCTGGATATCTGCCGTTAGCAAGAATTGAGCAGTATAAACGTTTAATGGTCGTTCGAGATCATTTTTTTGTTGTGTCAACGTTGGCAGGACACTAGGTAACATATTTGTAGTTCTATTGTGGAATTATACGACTACGAAATAATTCTAAAATTCAAAGGTTTACTGAAGAAACGGAAACGGAAACGAACTGCAGTCGTAGATCGCACTAGAAAATAGAGAAATGCTCAGCTCAGCGTAATGCGTAACGCCAAAAGACCAACAGGAAAAATGAGACGGAAGCTTGGATTCAGAGATGCCATATTTTGTAAAAAAATGTCTGCAACTGCTCGAAAACCGAAAGAATCGAGCAGTTTTCCGGCTACTCGAATTTTCTGGTTTAAAAATAATCTGCGAAAATCTGCACACTTTTTTAGGAAGTCTGTGAAAGTTTAAAGAGCTTCGAACAAAAATCTGCACCAAAACAATAAAAGCCAGAAAAACTGCAAATATCTGCAAATTTATAATGATCTGCAAGACCGTTCCAAAAATCTGGAATTTGCAGACAAATCTGCAAGTCTGGTACCCCTGCGTGGATTGGACGCAAGTATTAAAAGCTGTAATCATATTGCACCTGGCAGGAATTTAACGAGTCCTACACTCAACCAAAAGACCACATACATTTTACGTGTAAATGCACATACTTTTAAAATATCAGCATTCATATGAGTTTTATCACGACCATCTAATATTCAAATAGTAAAATATTAATATTCAAGTAGACAACATATACATTTTATATACATATACTTCATTGTCATATGCCTTTCACATAACTGTCACGTGATTGTCAGGTGTGCAAAATAAATAGTTGATATAAAGTAATTTTCATGTGCCGTTCACATAGTTGTCACGTGACCTTCAGGTATGCAAAATAAATAGATGATGTAACATATTTTTCATATGCCGTGCACATTGATGTCATGTGATAGTCAGGTATGCAATACAGATTATGTAACTTGATTTTCATGTGCCATTCATATAACTGTCACATGACTGTCAGGTATGCAAAATAAATAGATGATTAACGTATTTTCCATGTGCCGTTCACATAGTTATCACGTGATTGTCATGTATGCAAAATAAACAGCGACGAAAAAAACATTCAAGATCGCGTCAAGTGACAGTGAGGCAAATTGTCTTTAAATTGGTGTTTCGCAGGCAACTTACTGCACTTTTTCAAAGGTAAATATAAATTATTATTTAAATAAGCAATAAAATACATTTATATCAATGATTTCAGGATTTCGTTTTTCTTATTGGAGTTGTCGCACAATATTATTTGGAGCCAGGAAAGAAGGTAGACTGCGAATTTCTGCAGGTCCTTGCGATCACAGTCCCGACACTCTTTAGGCTTTAGGAAAAAGGTAACTGTTCTCATATTTCAGTAATCAATTTATAAAATAGTTATCTTTTTAGGAAAAAACAATATATTATTACAAGGCGGAAATCCGCTCCGTAAAAGGATATCCATTTCTGCTTTCTTGGCCCTGATAATGAATTTCTAAGTTGCGACGTTTGCAGCTAAAAAGCGATTGGAGCTGCTGATTTGTTGAAAAGTTTGAACACAAGGAATACAAGCCAAGGTATAAATTCATCAACAATTTAAAGATATTATGTTACATATTATTTTGTATTTTCCAGATACGAAACTTTGTATCGCGTTACTTCTCCTGCTTCTCCTAAGCACCGTATTACCACCAACGCTTGCAGCATCCAGATCGAATCCAGATACAAACTATTCATCTGTAGAACAAGTGGTTTCAGACTAATGCTGAGGCAAAAATTAGGAATAAAATAATCACAATGTAAACATGGAATGTAGGTATATAGTGCTTATATATACAATTTTAAATAAACTTTATATCGTCATAAAAAATTCGTTTTTTTAATATGCGCAAAAAACAACTTTAATATCATTATTTATGGAATTGTCCGTTTCGCATGAAGCAGATAAGATGTATGTGACGTTCAACTAAAAGTTAAATGAAGTTCTGACACAAGGTATCTGCATTTCACGTAACTTGTATGTGCACCCATAGATCATATTAATGTAATTATTTACGTGAAAAACATATGGTATTTAGGTGAAAAGTATTATGGAAAATATTTATATGGTTTTGCACCTGAAACGTAAGTGATTATTTTTTTGAGTGTACGCAAATACTTTTTTTAATACACGGTAAAAAATCGTCACGTTCAATTCAGGTGCTTTTGCATTTGAATCAATCTGTTACGCAGCATTGCATATTGAAGTGATTTAGTGTTGATTTTTGAGAGATTTCCATTTTTCGAAGAAGAGATCTTTCGTTGAATATTATTCAATGGAAATTACCATCGAATCATAATGCATATCTATTGAATTTGCAACTAATTATTTTTCGCATTTCACAACTGTCAAAAACTCGTGAAGTAGAAAAGTATCCTTCAGTGATCGAAAAAAAATCATAAATCCAGATGGTAAAAATACGTTTTCGCATGAAATTATTGCTATTCTAGAGTGTGAGTACAGCTAGAGTATGAAAGTTGTTAAAATTAATAAATTGCTATCTGTTTTCAAGTTATGATGGGATTCATCACACCACCACGGTTATGACAACAATGAACCATATTTGGACGTGCCAGCATTACAAACAATAATCCACTTTATTTATCATCAACTGAGGTTTATTTTTTTTATTTGTATTTTGTTTTTAATTAAACAATAAAAAAATAAATTAATTAAAAAAAATTAATTCGAATACATTCATTTCATTTGACAGCTCAAAAGTTTAAAACATACGCATTGGAAATTAAAGTGATTTTCTGTTGATTTCGTTTTGTTTTGTGTTGATTCATTTTCAAAGGATTTTCATTTCGAATCGTAATGATAGGCAAGTAGTGCGAATCCAACGGTAAATCACTTCGCTTCAACGTGTTATTTTTTTACCGTGTAATAATTATCATGTACATACTAAATACATTGAAAATATGATGGTCAAGCAAGGAGGGGTGCAGTGGGGAGGCAATAACGAAAAACTGATAGTTCAAATTGCTAAATTGCAAACGTGCGTGGTAAACGCAGAAAATAACCACGCTAATAATTTTCGCGTGGGACTCTAAATAGGTGGAAACTCCGTAATATTACGGAGTTTCCACCTATTTAGAGTCCCACGCGAAAATTATTAGCGTGGTTATTTTCTGCGTTTACCACGCACGTTTGCAATTTAGCAATTTGAACTATCAGTTTTTCGTTATTGCCTCCCCACTGCACCCCTCCTTGCTTGACCATCATATTTTCAATGTATTTAGTATGTACATGATAATTATTATTAAAAAAAGTATTTGCGTAGGACTCGTTAAATTCCTGCCAGGTGCAATACTTACCGTCAGCGAACATCAGCGGAAACGAAACGTAACGTCAGTCAGATAGCATGCAAGGGGTTTCCAACAGCTATGATTACAACGCACCTTTAAAAAAAGATACAATAGAGCATGCTATAAGCCTAGTGCAAGAGGATACAAAAACTTATCGTTTTTCACTCAAACGTATGTTTTTTACCGGGGTATAACTGGGGGAAAACAAAAACAAACGTGGTAAAATCAATGTAAAATCTAACATCAGCAACAACAAATCGCGCGTCGATGTGTGCGTGCGGCAAACGTCAGCAAGCTCGATGGATCAATAAAGCATTGCACGCAGATGTCAGTGCGTTTTTTTCGCCCCAGGTTTGACAGTGTTGTGGGGTTTGTTTTGATTACTTATTCGCAAGACCCAGAAGCAAAAAACTGCAAAAAGGACAAATATATATGTTATACAGAACTGTTACCATTTTCCTACCTCGGAAAAGTCGGGTATTTCCAGTATAATCAATATATATAGAATGCCAGTGTCGCTGCAGTGCGCGTGGTAAACATCACACTTGTTCAGATAATGTATTTACAGTATATATGCATATGTGTGTGTGCCTGAGATTCATCAAAAAGGAATCTCATTGTCAAACTTTGACAACCAGCTTAAAATTTCAAATATGGCTGCCAAGTAATGTGATTGGAAACTTCGCTTGCTGCAAATTTCTGAAAAAATCGGTGCAAAAGGGCGCAGTTGTGGGATTCAATTCATCCGGACGAAAAGAAAAAGAACGTTTAAAAACATTTCACTGGCATGAAAACACAGCGATGAGCGCACTGATGACAGCACCAACGAGCGCACAGATAAAGAACAGATAAATAACAATGAGCAACTTTGACAATGAAGTTCCCGATTCACAGACTTGATACAGATTGTTAGCATCATGTTTACCACAATGAGTCCCGTAGTAAAACAGCGACACTGGATTCTATATATATTGATTCTACTGTATTTCCGGTTTCCGCAAACAAGTGGTACGAATTACAAGTAATAAACCCACTACTGTTTTACCTGACTCACTGCGAATATGCGTATTATTGAAATAAAACGTAACCATACACTTTATTCGTTTATAACGCATATGTAGTTAATATCGATAACAAACGATTTTTTGTAAGTTGTGCCACAGACAAACAGACGAGACACTCGCGATAATTCCATCGTCCAATCAAAAACCACTCATTTTTCTAAAAAGGATGTTTCGCAACATAGCCACACCGCGGCGCACAAGTGTTGCTTTGAGTTTTCAGTATAAAACCATTCAAATGTACAAAACCCTACAGTATAAAACCCTGCAAATGCAAGCTACTCCGCAATATGCATAACAGAGAGTGCTAGTGTGCAAGCAAAATGTGCAGGACGATAAACCATTTTCTTCTAAGTGTCATGTCAGTTCGTCAGTGGTTGTGCTTTTGTTATTGCATTTAATTTGTAAAAAGTTGCATAAATAACAATTCAGTTTCACAATACAATTAATGCGTACTACTGGCACATGAAATATAACGTTTAAGTACGTTATTTTTAGTGATCAAAATTAACGATATTTTCGATACAAGGGCGATATTTTTCGAAACCTTTCGAACCAACACGATCCCGCGAATACAACGCATTTCGCAGTGAGTCAGGTAACACAGTAGCAATAAAATTAGGTTACAAAGGGAATCAAAACAAAGCACACAAAAACGTCAAACCAGGGTTGAGGTTATGCATCGTGCAAAGGTTTATGAATGTAGCTAAAGAAACTGACTAAAGAAATGAAGATAGAATTAACAAAAGGGCGAATGTCACAAGCGTAAACAAACCGAGTGAGGGTTGATTTTCCTATGCTGGTCCAGCAAAAAATAACTCTCACTCGTTTTGTTTACATTTGCGACATTCGCCCTTTTGTTAATTCTATCTAGAAATGACACTGGAGCTCAGTCACTCGCGGCCTCCTGTCATCATCAAATCTGATTTGCTCAACGATGATTGTTGTGCGTGACTCTGTTCAATGTTGCTCGAAAAAGTTCTAACAATATTTTTTTCGAGCTCAACATTTAGGTGATTTTATGAACTGCCCAGGTAACCAATAGTATACCCAGGTAACCAATAAGTATCAAAATAAGCAGTAAATCAGTCGTTTATTAGCATCCTTGGCGTTTTATACTGCAGGTTGTTGTTTATCAGCTTTATGACTGCATAACTGTTGTAAATTGGCATCCACAATTCTATTTAAATTCTTCTTGTTGGTAACTAGCTGCAAATAAGCATTGTCAGCACTATAAGAGGCCTAGCAGTAAAGTAGCCGCATATTTTGCCAAAATAGCATTTAAGTAGCATTTAAGGCAACTTAAATGCTTATTGGCTTGCTTTTAAATTGCATTGGAAATGCTTATTGGTTACCTGGGTAAGCAGTAAATCAATCGTTTATTAGCATCCCTGGCGTTTTATACTGCAGGTTGCTGCTAGCTGTTTATCAGCCTTTTGACTGCAGAACTGTTGTAAATTGGCATCCATAATTCTATTTAAATTCTTGTCGGTAACTAGCTGCAAGTAAGCATTGTCAGCATTATAAGAGGGCTAGCAGTAAAGTAGCCGCATATTTTGCCAAAATAGCATTTAAGTAGCATTTAAGGCAACTTAAACGCTTATTGGCTTGCATTTAAATTGCATTGGAAATGCTTACTGGTTACCTGGGCGTACGCTACAAACTTAATTGCCTAGTGTCTTCGTTAGGCAGCACAGATCGATTTCGTGATGATACGATAATATTTGTTGCTGTTTGCTTGCAGTCAATATTTTCTCCCGCGTTGATCGACTGATACCTACTCCGCAAGTTTTCGAGCAAAAGATTCAGAAGGTTTCATCGAGATTCATGCGCACTTGGTTTCGACGAACCAAAAATGAGCTCCAATGTCATTTCTTTAGTCAGTTTCTTTAAATGTAGCTGTCCAGCTTTTAACGCGCTATAATGGCGGACGCTATCCAGCTTTTTACGCGCTATAATGGCGGGCGTTATAAATTGTGTTCGTAATATGCGAGCAATCTTTTTGACAACTCTGCATACATCAAATCTGGCACTCTTCTCTTGTAACACCCGTGCTCTTTCTTTCGTTTACGCCAAAGAAGGAGAGCAAAAATGTGCGAAATGTAAACAAAACTATTGCTTTCCTTCTTTTGTGTTTTGTGTTGCTCCGCTGCCGTGCAGGAAAAGAGTGCCCAGTTTTGATGGATGCAGAGTTGTCAAAAAGATTGTTCGCATATGACGAACACAATTTATACACTCAAAATTTTCTGCACATAACTAATAGTAAATTTCCATATGGAAATCTATATGATTATCATGTGCCACATATAAACACAATTGGGTTGTTTAGTGCATGAGAAATGTCTCATTTAGACACATTTATGCACGAAGAACACTCCCAGGAACATGTAACAAAAATTATTTTTGCATTTAAATTGTCTACAGCTTCGATATTATAAAAAACATTATTTTAAATTTTTATTAAAAGACACTTGCGTTTATATAATGACGTTCGTGAGTTACGTTGAAAAACATGCATAAGACACGTAAGATGATTTCAACAGGGACAATATTTCATCACTGTGACATCAAGAAATGTCAAAAGCTTTCGCAAACGCGGCGGACTATAGTTGATGTTGAATGTAAGGTTGTCACAAACTATCAGGCAATCAAGCAGTGAATGTCGCGAATGGTTTTTCGATGGCATGTAGTCTTAAATAGTGACCTAACATATTAAACATTAAAAAAAATTTTTTTTGACGTTTATACAATAAAAAAAACCAAGTGGTTTATGTTTTCTTATTTTTTATGCCAATCTGCATCATATGCCATTAAAACCCATATACCGTTAAACAACCCAATTCGCCCAGAAAAACACATTAAAATTATACGCATATGAACAATATGTGCAAATTTTTCGCGCACACATAAATCATAACTGTTTGGCACATAACGTTCATTTAATGGGCACATTGCAAAAATCTATGCATGGGACACATAGAAACTATACGACAAGTTTTCTCAGTGTAGCATCCACCATTACAGCGCGTAAAAAGCTGGATAGCGTCCGCCATTGTAGCGCGTAAAAAAGCTGGATACATTTTTCGTGTAGCTAACATCTCATCACAGACAAACAGACATAACTCTTGGAAGAAAAATCAACAAAAATTATCGTACCTCACACACAGAGAACAGATTAACAGACTCGAAGGAAGTAATCGATTTTTTGTGTGTAAAATTTGTCGGTAGCGCCCTCCAGAAATAGTTTGCTAAACGCATAAAAAATATCCATGTACCTTTATCAATATTTCTTTGTGCTGGAGTTACATAGCAGCGATGGCAGCGACATCAAGATTTAGTTTGCCACTTACTGCTCGAGGGGTGCTCTATTGAAGGAATACCCGTAGATTACATAAAAACCTTTTCCACACTTTTTGTCAATTACCTGGTAGTCTGTTCTCTGCCCAAGCAACCAAAAGTTCAAATATTACTTGACACGCGAACTCGAAAGTTCATAATTAGTTCAGATTCAGTACCGTGGAACTTTCTTGCTGCTTGGTAGTGTATATCAAGTATACGTGGAACTTAATGCTTTAAGAAGTGCTGCGAGTACTTCATAGATACTTCAAAGCTATTAGGATGCTACATGAAGTTCTGAAGTAACTTTAGTTTCTAACAAGTTCTGCGTGCTGCTTTTTTGTTTATATTTCTGGTGATCAAACCAGCAGAACCTGAAACTATTGGAGATTGATTATTTTTATTTCACTTGAATAAATTTAATCCTCGCACATTTCTAATTACAAATATAAATTAGAATGTAATGCTCTTCATTATTGTGTTGTGTTGTGTAGCATATGCTGTCGGTCTCTCACTACTATAGTTAATTGCCTAACTCCAAACTTTATGTTCTATAATTAACTCGCGCTGCATAAAGCTGCTGCAAGTTCTAAAATGAACTTTTACTTAAAAACAACTCATTGGCAAAATTCACATCGCTTGTATACGACAAAGGTGACGCAGTGGATCGGTATAGGTTTACAACGCGGAACACCCGGGTTCAAGCCCAACAACAGGCAAATGCAACGAATATAGAAGTTAGGTAGAAGTATAAAAATAGAACATAGAAGTGCTGCTAAATTTGTTTTTTCTTAGTTTTTGAAGGTTTATTACGAAGCAGCTTAGCGTTCTATGCAGTCAACCCAAGACAGCTTGAAAGTTCGGTTAGTAAGTAAGTTAGTAAATGACAATGGTTTTAGAAGGATTTTCATCTATCCAGCTTTTTACGAGTCATAATGGCGGGCGGTATAACCCGTATTCGTAATATTTGAACAGCATTTTTGACATTTCTGTAATACATCGCACGTTTTCTTTCTGCACGTTCTTTTAATTTTATCGAGAATTGAAGTACCATCAGCAGTGCCATTATTTCAGTTAGTCAGTGGCCCGCTATGGCCCACACTCCTCTTTTCTTAAGCAAACTATGCCCGGCAGCATCAACCAGCTGTCAGTGCGATAGAACGGTGCTAGCTGCGGCCACGTAATGTTCGCTGTCAGTTTTGAGTTTTCCTGGTCGCGTTTTGGTCGTCATCTTAATCCGTTGTCGTTTTCGCGAGTAATTTTTGTTCCATCGCTCCTAGAAAATAGGCTAAAAAGCGAAGAAAATTCTGTTTAAATTGTGACTGTTTCAGAGGAAAATGTTTTGCAGTTGATTAAAGAAATCGAACTGTCGAAACTCAGCTCAACAGCTCGTACAATCTTTACCTCGGAGTGTGAATTTTCAGTTCTTGTAGTTTTTTTTTACTTTTGGTCAGAAAGAAAGGTGAGCAGAATAGATTACTTTAAAAGCGATGAAAATTGCATATATTAGTGAAAAGTGTCGGAAAAGTAGCTTGAAAATCACTATTTGGTTGTGCAAATGTAGCTCTAAAATGTAAAGTGAATAATTATCGAAGCAAACGTCATTGAGCATAGGATCTCTCTTTGCTTCCGCAAACCACTCCATGAGTTCGTGCCCTGTGCTGGATGGGGGCAATATATTACCTTGACGGAGGCTATTCGTTTGAAATGATTGCAGTCTGACATTCTCGGTGAAGTGGTGAAGTGACCGCAACGATTGTCGATATTCTGATTTGGACTGCTTCTTGTTGGCCTTCTAATAGACGCGTCCTCGAGTTCGGCAGTGGCACGGATTCTAGAAGTAGGTCAATATCGTATCATCATCATGTATCGTGAAGGTGCAAGGCCGAGCATCCAATGCCCATTTGATTGGCACGTGCGAGGGTAGTAACAGTTTGAATCGGGGTGAAAAATATGCAAAATTTACTAAAATACTGTAAATTTTACGGCGTAACTTTCAGGCTATGTTACTTACTAATGCATTTAATGTATCAAGAGTTGTATCAGAGTTCATTGTGCTATAAAATTGAGAAAAAAGTGAAAAAATCTGCTGCGGTCATAGTTTAAAAGTCGCGGAGATTACCGCTCCGTCACAGTAAAATTCAATATTCATATTTTGAATCTTTTTTTATGTTTTCACATACTAATTGCCAAAATTCAACTGAAAATTTTTATTTTATGGAATCAACTAAACCAGAGGAACGAAGGTTCGTATTGAAAAAAATCTCAAACTTGTTTTTTAATCATACTGTAATCATTGATGCTACTTTCGCTTCGGTCACCATTGACTATGAGATACATGCATTAGCTTGCGTTTTTTTTAAATCAGAAGAGAGTTAACTGGAACGGAAGTAAAGCGTAATGCAATTTGTGACATTTCCGGAAATCTGCACACCAGACAATAATTAACCATCTCTGTCTCAGGGAAGTAAAAATGATATTAACATGCACAATTCGGTACGCACAGTTGAATAAGTTTAGAACAATGCTTCTACTATGTTTAGAAATAGAAATTTGATCTGCTGACTTTATTATCGTAATTCATAGATCACCTGTGCCTCATCGATGTTTATGAAAATCGGTAACTTGATTTACGATAACGGTAAACGATATTTTTGCGTGTATGTACGTTTTGGTTGGGGTTAGGAGAACCAACAATATCTTAAGTCATCAAAGCTCCAGGCAACGATATCTGCTCTCGTCACTTGGGTGGTTGGTCCATTTCTTGGTTGGTTGATTTTTCCACTTCGTATCTTGCTATATATAGCTGAAGCAGTCATAGACGGTTGTCTCCTGTAAGGCATTAAGACTCCGTCATCGGTAAGTTAGCAACCATTTGCAATCAGGTCATCATAACGGCTTCCGGACTCTTCTCATCAAGCCCGGAAAACTTCAAGAAAGGCACACTTGCAACAGCAAGTTTATATATCAAAGCCGTTTGCTTCCCAGAAAAGACTATCACCGATCAGCGGTCGGATCCTCCTTTTGATGAGGTGGGCAGACTCCCTCAGGAAAAGCATAATCAAATGCTCACACGCGTTTTGGATGGCGGAGGCTACCCAATGATCATTGGAGACTACCTACGCTTTACTAAATCTGTAGTACGTATTTTGCACAATGGCACATTCGGAAGCACACCTGGAAAGACTCTAATGGTGAGGCCTGCTTTTAGATTGACCACGTTCTGGGTGATGGCCGGTACCTTTGTGATGTCGAAGACTTGCGAGCCTTCCGGGGACCAAACGTCGACTCGGGCTACTATCTCGCAGTAAGCAAGATCCGCACCCGGTTGTTCAACGTATTCAAATCGAAACCAACGAGAAAGATACGTCTAAACATTCGGCGGTTATCGGCAGAAGGAGTTGCTGCAGAGTACTCTCGAAAGACTGATGAGCGGATCGGTGAACACCTTGGAGAGAACCTGAACGAACAGTCAAGGCAGCGCGAGAAGTGTTGGGTACAACTGCTGCAGCCACTTCCAGTGAGTGGTTTGACGCAGAGTGCCAACGAGTGACTGATGAGAAGAATCGAGCCAGAAGTCACATTTCACATATTAGCTGCAATTGTGACACGCTAGAGTAGAGAGCGATACCGAGATTCTAGAGCTGCCGAAAAGAGACTTTGCCGTCGTAAGAAACGCCAGCACTGGGATTGCGTTCTTGCGAAGGCAGAGAATTGCTCCGAGAGGCACGATACGAGAAGCTTCTTTAATACAATCAACGGAATCAGAAACCGGGCCGTGTCAACTACTGTTATGTGCAACGATAAGGAGGAGAACCTGATTACCGAAGATGAAGCGGTTAACAGAAATACGATAACGATTGAGGTTAATGGACAAGCTGTGGACTCACCTAAGCGGTTCGTTTTAGCCTGTGCAGTGTAGTGGAATGCAATGCGCAGTGAATCACAAGATCTTAGGTTTCTGGAGGGTACATTTAAATCGATTTCGGGTACATAGTATGTTTGGAGCTTCTATTTCTCCAGTTAATACCTTTCCCACGAAAACTGCTTGGAAAATATTACGCCTCCTTGCCTGCCAGTGTGTCGATTTCGAGCAATCGTTGGCGGTCAGCAAAAGGTGGCAAATGGTTTGGATTTTACCACGGTAAAAACCTAAAAGCGAAATGTAGGAATCTGGCCTGTACTGCTTTAGTCCGGTTGCTTTAAATTTCGGTTCAGGGACTTTATATTACGGCCGATGTCTTCAGAATGGAGCGAACAAGTAAGGAGTACAATGACCGCAAGCAATACGGGTCGGTAAACCCTCTGGCAATTCTCATAATAAAACCAAGGTTTCTATTAGCGCGCGCTATGATATGAGAATAATGAAGTTTAAAGGAATGTTGTGAGTCACGTAATACACCAAGATCCATAATTACTGTCACGTTTTCAAGCATTTCTCTGTATAGTTAGACAATATTGGGGTTTACAAAACCGGCTATCGACTCGAATGCAGCAATTATCGAGGCATTACTCTCCACAATGCTGCATACAAAATTCTCTTCCGCATCCTGTTTCTCGGACTGAGGCCGTTACAGGAAACCTTTTTCGGCGAATATGAGTGCGGTTTTCGAGAGCGACGCTTCACGACGTACCAAATGTTTACCTTGCGACAAATCCTCGATAAATTCCGGGAATTCAACTTGCAAACTCACTATTTGTTTATAGACTTCCAGGTGGCGCGCCTTTATGGCAGACAACTGTGCTTGGACATAGTTTTCCAGCAAAACTGATTAGGCTGATACGTGCTACCCTTGGTGGTTCAAAATCAAGCGTCAGGATAGCGGGCGAGGATCGTTTGTGACGTTAGATGGTTTGAAGCAAAGTGACGGACTATCGAATTTGCTGTTCAACATTGCATTGGAAGATGCTATTCGAAAGGCAGGCGTGCAGAGAAGCGGTACCATCATCACGAAATCTCATATTCTCCTAGAATTCGTGGACGACATCGATATCATCGGTGTTAACCGTAGAGCTGTGGAAGAAGCGTACACGCAAAACAAAGTACATGGTGGCTGGCAGAGAACGTGGTAGTCGTTCGGGTATTGGAGCTGTGGTGATGATAGGTGGAGATACTTTTGAAGTGGTCGACGAATTTGTTTAGTCGACGTTAGTGGCATGTGACAACGATGTGAGGCGTGATGTTAAAAGGTGGATAGCGGTTGCCAACAGGGTCTTATACGGATTACATAGCCAGCTGAGGTCCTATAGCCTGCAACTCCGTCGTGCTTTTAAAGACGCTAATTCTCCCGTTGGTACTCTACTCTAAGAACGGCGGCATCGGAAAGATTCTTAATTTTTTAGTACAACTTAAGGTCGTCTGTAAATTGAAAACGCGAATCTTTAAGCAGGAAGTTGAGGTCATTGAAGTAGATAAGGAAAATTAAAGAATAGAGATGGCTGCCTAGTGGGATTCCTGAATGAGCAGTACGATCTTTAGGTGGCGATCGGATGGTATGAGCAGAACCATTCCAACAACGGGCTACCTATGTTAAGCTTTTCCAGTTTGACAATGGCAATTCGATGATTCAATTTGTCGAAAGCTGCGGAAAGATCAGTGTAAATAACATCTGTCTGCAACCGGGTATCGAAGAAGGGGTTTATCATGTAAGATGTTAGATTCAAGAGATTGGTAGTCTTAGGGCCCTTAGGTATAAAGCCATGTTGATTATCAGTGATGTATTGCTTGAAAAATGCAAATACTGGTTCAAACAAGAGAAGCTCAAACAGTTTCGATATCGAACTTAAAGCAAAGATCCCTCAATAGTTATTTACGTTTTTCTTATACAGAAAAAATGTATATTCATTTCCATGCTGAAAATAACACACCTGCATTGACGGATAAACTGTAAAGATGACTCATTGGAGCAGCTAGAGTCATTGAAATGTTGAAGCTCCCCGTAAAGAGGCTTCGTCGCCGCCAGAAATATCAGCACAGCATACGTCAAAAGGAATGACCAATTGTGGTGCGACCAACTTTGGATGGGTTTTAAAGAAAAAGCGATCAAACAGCTGACTACGCCCGAATTTCGAAAGTCTGAAGCGAACAGTTGGACTGCTCAATCCATAGGATTATCCCAAGGGTACGAGCCGATGAAGATTTTCCTGCCGATTGGCTGAAGGGACTCACATGCCATATTTATAGGAAAGGTTGCTGACACGTCTGCAGTTATTTTTGAAACATAACATTCAGACTAAACTGTGGCCTTTATTTCATGATTATTGACCTTGAATCCTGGTTCAGTTGTGGGTTTAAGTGGAGCCGCCTGTTTCTTCACAGTTCATTCACACGTAATATTTCGAGAAAAATTTCTAAATACCTAAAATTAATTTTAGATTTAAGAACCCATTTGGTATTCTGTAGGTATTTGTAATTGTGTTGGTTGTTACTTTTCAAGAGCGTTCGTTAGCATTTCACCTTCTCGTCGGTATCCTGTTAGTGTTCTGTTTACGCATGTTACGTTTTATTGTATAAATAAAAGTCTACGCATACTGTGAAAATGGGGTTAAGTTCACTGGCAGATACAGTTTTTTTTCGAAGCGTTTCGTCAAATTGCTTGGCACATTCAGTGTACAGAGTCTATTCATACGCAATGTTCGTCATGATGACGTATTCGAAAATCCACAGGTGGTTTCGAGGTGATTCCTAATGATATATTTTTCGTTAAATCATCGCGGAGAGTGGCTATTCAACTGTTGGTGGTTTAAGCCACTTGTAGTGCTTGATTATTTGTTCTTCACTGCTTCTCGTTTGATACGACACGGTGCATTGCTTTTTAATATGCGTCTTACTTAGTTCAGGCGCGTTCCGCGAATAAAGTACAAATCATTATCACTCGCACTTTCAACAGCGATTGCCACGTCGCTTGTCGTTGTCCACATTCTACTGCAAAAATGGAGGCCTTTCGCGTTGAAATTTTGTGAATTGCTGCTGGTCATTTTGCAGCGTAAAAAAACTTAATTTGCGTCATCGCTGGTGGCTCGATGTGTTGTGTGGAGCACGAGTAAAAAAGCCTAGAATGCGCTCACTCACAATAAAGTGTCTAGTTGCATGCCAGCCAGGCACAGCATTTGAACGCATTGCCGGCCTCAACGCACGGTCAAGTTCGTGGGACGGTAGGAACGAAATTGCTGTAGCAAGCACGTGAATGCGGAATAGATGGCTGTATACGTTTTTACGATGCCATTTGTGTATGTGGGAAATAAACCTATACTAAAAGCCGTTGAAGCTTACTTCGTCATTCTTAAACAATGGTACTAGTAGCTAAAATTAGGGACCCTGATTTGAACACTGATCTATTCAAGATTACAGTCCCAAAATATACCTAATAAAGAATTTCAGTAATTCTGTAAATGGTTTATGTCTATAACTGATTCACAATCCTTTACACCATACAGCCTGAACATGCTTTGGCCAATCTCTTTCCGCAGTGCTTTGCGCTAAGTTGCTTCATTCATTCAATAGCGAATGATTAGAGTTTGTCGTCATCACTTGACTCTTCAGCTAGGTTTATAGTATTTACGCTATACTAACTCAATCAAACAGTATGATGCTCTCCACACATTCCGTAATTTATAGTGAATTGAAACTTCACCGCGAAGGTGGTGTGCCTCCGATAGTTTAGCAACTTGTTTCCTATTCAATGTTTTAGACCACGCAAGCTAGTATTAGCACAGAGAACAGATTAACAGACTCGAAGGAAGTAATCGATTTTTTGTGTGTAAAATCTGTCGGTAGCGCCCTCCAGAAATAGTTTGCCAAACACATAAAAATATATCCATGTACCTTTATCTATATTTCTTTGTGCTGGAGTTACATAGCAGCGATGGCAGCGACATCAAGATTTAGTTTGCCACTTACTGTTCGAGGGGTGCTCTATTGAAGGATTACTCGTAGATTACATAAAAACCTTTTACACACTTTTTGTCGATTACCTGGTAGTCTGTTCTCTGTGGTATTAGAGTGCTAGCTGCTATTGCATTATCGATTGCAAACATTGTCGATTTCAAGCATTTTAAAATCTTTTCTCGGTTTCGCCAGCCGTTGTGTATACCTACTGTTCGTAGACTTTTATCTTATCTTCATATGAGTAAGCAAAACCGTTGATTTTAAAGGTCAGGACGCCAACTGTCGTCAACTTTTACGCTTAGAAACTACTACATCGTATACTAAGGAACGCGAGCGAATCGCTGTTTAAGCATTTTGCTGCTTTATGAGCGCATGCTCTGAAACAAACCATGCTCTATTCGATTTGATTAGCGCAAGCGCAAGCGAGATCAATTCGTTATTATGGATTGCCATAAAGAATTTAGAAAAAGGATAAATTCCGTCTTTTATTTATTATTCTGAAAGAGACGTATGTCAACTTTGAACCGCAGGTTTCAACAGTGTCTGTTTCGGCTTAAAGCAACCCATAGCAATTAATTACACAGTTTTTATAATAGTGAGGTAGGAAAAACTGGTATTTCTAATAAGTGGATAGAAACAGAAACTCATGGAACCGGCAAATCGGAGGAGAAATGTGTATGTGTTAGAATAATAATTAAACAGTAGACGGACAAAACAATAAGATCAACGCTTATCAAATTATCCCAAGCCTGGTAACAAAAGATTTAATAAAACCAGTGGATTGAATTGGATTTCCTATAGGAAACTCGTTTATTATCGCTATAAAAGAATAAGCACATCTTAGAAGTGATCTGACCGTTGTAAAAAAGAATTTACCTTTTAAACAAATAAAGCTGTCAAAAAATAAGCAAAAAAAAATAAGACCAAAAATTACTTTCTTTGGCAAACTGTTTCTCTTAGCCCCAATCAAGAATATTTGGTAGTATAACCGTTGTTTTGAATAACTTCACCTACTCTTCGCGGCCTGGACTCAACAATTGTTCTTTGACTTACTGGATTTTTAACGATCTGCCATAGGTTCCCTATTGGATTCAGATCAGGTGATTGTACCGGCCTTTGCAGAAGATTAATTTTGTTATCTTCAAACCATTTCTTGATCGATCGAGCAGTATATTTAGGGTCATTATCTTGCATAAGCTTCCATTTTAACGGTATTGCTTATTCCGCATTGCGCTGCATTGCAGTTTCTAAGATCTCAGCCTACACGTCCAAGCCATTATTGATTTTATCACAAAAATTGGACCAGCTCCGCACCAAGAGAAACATCCCCAGATCATGATATTTCCTTTTCCATGTTTAAATTATTTTATTTGTGTGTATTGACGCTTAAAAGCAGAGTTAATTGGACGACGAACCCAGGAGTTTCCATAGGATCCAGTCAAATTCACTTTTGTTTCATCAGACCATAGAATTTTCCGCCATTTCTTACCATTTTCGGGTCCAATCCAGTCTTGGATGTTCCTTAGCGAGTTTCAGTCGAGGTTGGAGCTGCTGAGAGAGATGCTGAGATGTAAGCAGAGGTACTTTTCTTGGAATCCTCCAACGAGCTGCTTCTCAACAAGCCGTTTATTCTTTTGTCGCACGATTTTTGGGGCATGCGCGGCTATCGAGGCGTCTAGATCGAAATGATGTTTTCTGGCGCTCCAAAGCGTGTAACTTTTTCGACCTGGATAGGGGAGTGGTTGTAAGCCTACATGGAAAGGAAAATTTCCGTCTATGTGGTCTGTTATACCCACAGTTCCTTGTACGAAAGTCGCGCTGGTGCTGGTGTTTACTGCCGTGAGCTGGAATTGGAGGAATCCTATTAATTGGTTAGTTACTGCACCGTTTTTAAAGCTGAAATCTTTGCAATTATGTGGCTAATTGTGACAAAATCTAAAACAGTCATCACCTGCCACACTCAACTAGAAGAATTAAGCATTCTGACCGTCTATCTGGTTTGGGTTCTTGGCCATCCGAAAGCAAAGCAAAGCCATCGGTATAAAGATCTTGACTTAACCCTTCTTTATCGACAGACTTCGCAGCCGGTTATTAGAGTACAGGAAAATTACGGGACTAGTGCAAAGATCCTATTAACTCTGTAGCGGCATCGTTCAGTGGAGTTTCGAACATACGACGACTGGCTTGTTAGGCCAGCATCATACCTCGGAGCTAACTGAACGGACAATTCTGACATAACTGGAAATGAAGGGCCTTATGAACTAGGAAAATCACCCGAGTCGATTCTGGGTAAGATCTGGACATTCTTCTAGACAACAAATTGTGTTTCACTCAGCACATTACAGCTACTACTGCTAAAGCGTACGTTATTCTGGGCCTCATAAAAAGGAATACGCAGCAGTTTACCGACTCTTATTGCTTGAAGTCTCTCTACTGTGCGGTTGTACGCAGTATCCTTGAGTACGAGGCGCTTGTATGGGCGCCCTACCACGCTGTCCATATCAACCGGATCGAACGAATCCAGCGTCACTTCGTTCGGTACGCTCTGCGGTTGCTGCCCTGGGATTGATCCAATTCGACTGCCTCCTTAAGAACATCGATGCGTTTTAATACGCCTGCCAACGTTAGCGAATAGGAGGGCTTTGCTGCAACGACTATTCATCTTTGATCTGCTAGGAGGTAATATCAACAGCCCGGAGCTCCTAAGTCGAATCCGGCATACTCCACGAGCTGATTTCTTTAGGCTTCCATTGCACCGTACTCAGTTCGTTCAAAACAATCCATTTGACGTATGTTGTCGTGTATTCAATACTGTTTCTGACGATTATGATTTTAATGTTACTCGGACTACTTTCAAACTTAGAATAAGTAATTACTAAGAACTGTCTGTACGAAATTTCGAAGACTAGTAATATAAAAAAAATCTGGGACAGTCAGTTTTAGACCCAGAAATGGAATTACCAGTTGCGACTTCTTATATATAAAAATGGATTTGTGGTGAATGACCCTTTGGGTTAAAACCACTCAAAAAAAAAAAAAAAAAAAAAATGGATTTCTGTCTGTCTGTCTGTCGGGATGTTCCTTATAGAATCAAAAACTACTGAACCAATCGGCGTGAAAATTTGCATGTAGAGGTTTTTGAGGCCAGGAAAGGTTTTAGTGATGGTTAGAGACCCCTCCCCCCACTAAGAGGAGGGGCTCCCATACAAATGAAACACAAAATTCTGCATAACTCGAGAACTAATCAAGCAAATAGAACAAAATTTAGCATGTCGGTGTTTTTGGTGACAAGAATTTATTCTATGGTAAATTGGGACCCCTCCCCTCTTTAGAAGGGGAATTATGACTCCTCTCCCCTTTAAGAGGGGGGCTTCCATACAAATGAAATACAAATTTCCTCATAACTCGAGAACTAATCAAGCAAATGGAACCAAATTTGGCATGTGAAGGTTTTCGAGGGCAAGAATATTTTCTGTGGTGAATTAGGACCCCTTCCCACTTTAAGAGGGGGGGCTCCTGTACAAACGAAATACAAATTTCCTCATAACTCGAGAACTAATCAAGCAAATGGAACCAAATTTGGCATGTGGGTGTTTTTGGAGACAAAATTTTTTTCTATGATGCATTAGGACCCCTTCCCACTTTAGGAGGGGGGCTCCTATACAAATGAAATACAAATTTCTTCATAACTCGAGAACAAATCAAGCAAATGGAACAAAATTTGGCATATGAAAGTTTTTGAGGGCAAAAATATTTTCTATGGTGAATTAGGACCCCTCCCCACTTTAAGAGAAGGGGCTTCTACACAAATGAAATACAAATTTCCTCATAATTCGAGAACTAATCAAGCAAATGGAACCATATTTGGCATGTGGGTATTTTTGGAGGCAACAATTTTTTCTGTGATGAATTAGGACCCCTTACCTTTTTAGGAGGGGGCTCCCATACAAACGAAATCCAAATTTCCCCATAACTCTAGAACTGATCAAGCAAATGGAACCAAATATAGCATGTGGGTGTTTTTGTAGGCAAGAATATTTTCTATGGTGAATTAGGACCGCTCCCCACTTTAGGAGGGGGGCTCCTATACAAATGAAAAACAAATTTCCTCATAACTCGAGAACTAATCAAGCAAATGGAACCAAATTTGACATGTAAGTTGTTTTGGAGGCAAGATTTTTTTTCTATGGTGAATTGAGACAATGAGACCCCTCTCCTCTTTAGAAAGCGAGTTATGACCCATCTCCCCTTTAAGAGGGTGGGCTTCCATACAAATGAAATGCAAATTTCCTCTTATCTCGAGAAGTAATCAAGAAAATGGAACCAAATTTGGCATGTGGGAGTTTTAGATGGCAGAAATTTTTTCTATGGTGAATTGCGACCCCTTCCCCTTTTAAGAGGGGGGCTCCCATACAAATGAAATTCAAATTTCTTTATTACTTGAGAACTAATCAAGCAAATGGAACCAAATTTGGCATTTGGGAGATTTTGGAGTCATGAATTTATTTTATGATAGTTAGAGACCTCTCACCCCTGTAGTAGGGGGATATGGACTCTCATACAAACAAAACAGAAATTTTTGCGAAACTCAAAAACTAATCGAGCTCGAGAAATTCGAGACTAATAAGCTGGTAACTAATAAGCATTAACATAAGCTGCAAATCAGCGTATCTGGCATTTTATACTGCAGGTTGTTGTATATTAGCTTTTGCTGTCAAGGTGCTGTAAATTGGCATCCAAAATTGTATTCAAATTCTTCGTGTCGGTAATTAGCTGTAAATTAGCATTGTCAGAAGGTTATCAGTAAAGTAGCTGTATATTTTGTAAAAAAAGAATTTAAGTAGCATTTAAGGCGACTTAAATGCTTATTGGCCTACATTTGAACAGCATTGGTGATGCTTATTGGTTACCTGGGATGCTTTCATAGTTACGTATACGTAGCTGCCAAAATGAATCATCTAAGGTTGAACTCCTCAGAAACTTGCAAAACTCGAGATTGTGACAAAGATCATCCGAGATTCATGATTTATGTACAACACAGGTTAATTTGTGGCAATACAAAGTTTGTCGGGTTGGCTAGTATTGGATAAAACAAAAGATTCGACCTTGGTTTTCAACGAGCATCAACGTTATGAAATGATTATGAAATGATTGAATGATTATGATTATGAAATCTTGAAACATATAGTCAAACGAAAAGTTTCATTGTTAAGCCACGTGACAAGGTTGTAATGCATGTTCAGTCACCAGTTTTCGACCCCCAAGATTTATTTTCGCCACCCTCAGACTCCAGTTTTCGTCACTCCCAGAAACATCGTTTGCATCTTGTTCTATAATGCCAGTTTAAGCTATATAACTATTTAGAGTTTGGAGTCGTATTTTTTTGGTTCAGTACATAATGTTACATGTTCAACCTACTGAATATGTTGTTATTGTAACCAAATTAACCTAATTAAAATCATCCGTCGGCTTAAGTTTAACCTTTAAGTTTGGCTATCCTTTCGGCAAAATAAAACTCGGCTTACGCCATGCCGAGATTGCGCATTAGCAATCGCACTTTGGCCGGATTATCCAGACGGGAAGCATCTTCGGGAGTAGCGCGGAAACTTTGACTTTACTGGTGAAACAATTTAGGTTCGCTTCGAGGTTTCTTGGTATTTGGACTTGAATGTTTCGGATGGCATTTGGTGCTGACTGATGAATGTGTGCTGCTGCTACTGCTTTTGAAGAAGCTGGTTTATTTGTCATTTGCTGCTGCTGCTGCTGCTGCTGCTGCAGGATCTGGATAATAAGTGTTTCAAGCGGCAATAGTCCCTACACCATAAGTTCATTCCCGTGGGCCCGGAGTATCATTAACCTTTATTAGCAAAGATACTCCCAACGAAACAAAGTTACAGTTAATCAGAAACGGTTGGTACAAGACGTCCCCGTTTCTTCTTCCCTTGTTGATTTTGAAATGTATCTATGTATGAATAACTTATTCACATAAGATTTATTTCGAGTCATCGTATTCGCGGTAATACTTCACAGTTGGCCTGGACGATTAAACATTTGCATTATATTTCTGATATCAAATCATGCAAATGCTAATACAGACAAGAAAATAATTTGAAATATTTCTATGATTAGAAATAATTGAAATTATTTCCAGGAATCCTTAATTGTGGCTGTGATGGTATTAATAAGATAAGATAAGATAAGCAATAATCCCTACACCGTGGTGTTATTATTACAAACGGGAATAATGGCATAGGCAACTTCTTTTTCTAGCAGGTTAGAGGTACGACTTGGTCGCTTAACTGAGCTCGAAAACTCGAACAAATATCAATGCTACTTTTCCAACATTGTAAGAACTTGTACTTTTGAGAGCACAACGGCCGTCTTAAGAAAATAGAATGCAATAATTATATGTTTTATGTTGAATTTTTCAGCAAGGACGGACATATAATGTCCAGTACATCACAATATTATGGAATGATGAACGGATACCCCACGACGACCAATGGACCGCAGCAACAGCAACAACATTATCCGCCTTCTTCGCAGCCCCATCCGGCGTCACATGTGGAACAACAAAATCTCGTAAAGAATGTTGCGATGAATGGTCCGTCGCAACCACCGCCTATGGCGGGTGGAATGCAACAACATGGATTACCAATTTCTTCTGCAGTGGCTCCTGTGCAGAATGGACCACCGTCCTATCAAACGCCGCTAGCCCACAACCAATTGCCGCCGCAAAGCAATCGAATGGCGAATCTAATCTCTAATGGAAATAGCGCTAATTCGTCAAGGACGTCGTCCCCTGCGTTTGCCGGTAGAACCATACCTGCGTCACAGTTGCCTCCGGTAGCTGGAACTCGACCGGATACTACCCAGCCACCCTCTAGTCAAAATCAACCGGTCAATGCACCGGTACCTGGCAATTACAATTTCAACTCCAATAGTAACTGGACTAGTGGGATGAATACTGCGTCGATAAACACCCCACCCAGAACTGCATCTGGCCTTTCAACTCCACTAAATGCATCTACACCCAATCTAGGTCAGGTGCCAGTGAATGGCCCAGCAAACAACTTAGTTGGTAGTATGCAAAACTTAAATATCAATCGGCCACCATCGGCACAGCAACAGATGGGTCATTCAAACGGCACGGGTACCCCACAACCGCCGATTTCTGTTAACAAATACCCGAACCAACAATTGCCGCCACTCGCTGGGCAGCATTCAAATCAACCGCAAAAAAATTATAACGGTAATTATGTACCCGCAACACAGATGCCCCCTCAGCCACAACATCCTAACGGGCCTCCCGTGGGACAACCATACCAGGTAATGCCTCCAATGTCATCAGCTGCTGCTACGCCATCGGTAACGTCAGCACCTGCTAAAAGGCCCATGTACCCATCACAGACCATACCCACTATGCCTGCAACACAGACTCCAACCTACTACCAAAACCAACCGCAACAATATCAGCCACCCAATGCTCACCCCGCTCAGCATTACCAACAACAGCAACCGCATCAGCACAGCCATCTTCCACATCAACACCAGCATTATCATCAGCACCAGCAGCAACAACCCTACGGTGCCAACTTTCAACAACAGCAACAGCAGCAGCAACCATACCAAGATCCACAATATAATAATGTTGTGAAGTCCGGTTTCAATCGTCTATGGGGTAACAATACGGTAGATCTGCTGCAGAATCGGCACATTTTGCCAACGGAGAAAGTTCGACCACCCCCCATTCACCTGAATCATCCTTTCCAGGAAGCAGTCAATTGCCATTCAGAGTGAGTATAAAGTTTTTTGTTTGTTAGTATTGAACGACGAATAAACCTTCTTTCAAATTTCAGTATATTTAGATGCACGTTAACAAAAATACCGGAGTCTAATCAACTGCTGCAAAAGTCACGTCTACCACTGGGTGTGCTTATTCATCCATTTCGGGACCTGAATGTAAGTGTCCATTTTATGCTGATCCGTACTAAACTAATTAATGTTTTGTTTGTAATTCCAAGAACCTGCCCGTTATTTCGTGCAACACAATCGTGCGCTGTCGTGCCTGCCGAACGTACATCAACCCGTTCGTTTTCTTTGTCGATAGTAAAAAGTGGAAGTGTAACTTGTGTTATCGAGTTAATGAATGTAGGTATTTTGAGGTTTGCAAGTAAACAAACACATTTACGTAATCCTCTATCTTCTCCAGTGCCCGAAGAGTTTCAGTACGATCCAGTAACGAAAACATGCGGCGATCCAACCAGACGACCTGAGATTAAATCCAGCACAATAGAATTCATCGCTCCCTCGGAGTATATGGTATGGTTGTTTGCAGTTGAGAACTGCCACTATTGCTAACATGCTAACAATGCTATGCTTTTTATATTCAGCTTCGACCGCCACAACCTGCGATCTATCTATTCCTGTTGGACGTATCTTCTTTGGCGCAACAGACTGGTTATTTGCACACTGTTTGTAGCGTCCTCACGGAGCAGCTTGAAAATTTACCTGGTGATGCGCGGACCCAAGTCGGCTTTATAGCATACAACAGTGCGATTCACTTTTACAACATCGCCGAGGGATACAATCAACCTCATGAGGTTACAGTGCTGGAAGTTGACGGTAAAAGCTTTTTTTTTGTTGCTTTTGCACACAAAAATATACATTTTGTTGTCATTTGTAGATGTATTTCTGCCATATCCGGATAACTTACTCGTCAATCTGAAGGAATGTAAGGAATTGATTAAGGATCTGCTGACGCAGTTGCCTAAGCGATTCGAACAAACTCACGACACTCACAGTGCACTTGGAGCTGCGCTGCAAGTAGCACAGAAGCTCATGGTAAAAAACTGCATAAAATTATAATATGAACTACTTATTAGCATATCGTATTTGACAGAGCGTATCGGGAGGACGCGTAACAGTGTTTCAATGTTGTCTACCCAATTATGGGCCCGGTGCCCTGCAGTCAAGGTTAGTTCTGGTTGTAGTGGCTTCTAATTTTGAAGCGATTTTATCCGTAACAATCTCATTTTCAGGGAGGATCCAAATAATCGTTCCTCTAAGGATGTTGCTCATCTAGGACCGGCAACAGATTTCTACAAGCGTCTTGCGCTCGACTGTTCTGCACAGCAGATTGCCGTCGATTTGTTCTTGCTGAATAGTCAGTACTGTGATCTAGCAACAATTTGTGAGTATCTGCCTATGACTGTTTTTGTTATAAAAAGGAATTTTTCCAAATTTTCGTACAATATTGGCCGAAAGGTGCCAGACTTTAACGATTCTTTACGCAGGTATCATAGTTGACGGACTTATGAACGAAATCAATATATTGGAAATTTGCAGTCTTTTGTTTTCCTAGAAATCTTCAGTTTTTCGAGGTTTTTTGGAGTTTTTGTTCACTCACATAATATTCTTTCTGGATTGTAGAGAGAATTTGTCTAAATTTTCATGAATATTTTCTTGTTCTGCGATACTGATTTTCTGAAATAAGCGATATCCGAGAAAACTGGAAAGTTTCCTTTGAAATATTTTGAAAAATTGGAGACCAGGGATGTTTTTGTCTTGGATTCCAACAACAGAAGTCGGAAATGACTTTCAACCTGGTTGAGCCATCTTGTATGTTCAGCCCACCTTTTCACAGTGCCGGTGGAGTTATTGAAGAAAACTGTTGTCGTCGCACTGTCATCCGGCATCCTTACGCCGTGTCCGGCCTGCCGTAGCCTTTCGACTTTCGCCAGATGTATTATGGGAATTTCTCCAAGCAGTGCTTGTTAGCTCGTTATTAATACGTCTCCTCCACTTTCCTCTTTCAGTTTGTACTCCGCCAAATATCGCTCGTAGTATCCTCCGCTCGAACATGGCAAGGACGCGTATGTCTTTCGTGAGCAGCACCACGGCCTCAAATCCATAGAGAATTGCCTGTCTAATAAGGGGTTGTATGTTGTCAGCTTCGTACGGTGGCGTATGCTTCTTGACCGTAGCGTTTTGCGAAGGGCAAATTAGGCCGGATTTTCAGCTTGAATGCGCTACTGGATCTCCTTACTGGTTGTTTTCCGCGATCACTAGCAATCCCAAATACACGAACACATCTACCACTTCTAGTTCGTCGCCGTCAAAGGTTACCGTCCGTGTGAACCACGCGTTTGTTTCCTTTGTGCCACTTCCTTTCATGTATTTGGTCTTTAACGCATTTATCTCAATTTATCCTCCACCGTCGCAATGTTCCTGGCTATGATATCAAAGTCATCTGTAAAGCCTAGGAGTTAGTCACCCTTGGTGAAAATCCTCTGTTCGATGAATGCTTGTCGGATCACCCCCTCAAGAACGATGTTGAACAGCATGCAGGATAAGCCGCCATCTTGTCTCAACTTCCGCCGCGTCTCGAAGGGACTCGAGAGTATCCCCGAGATGCGCACGAAACAATCACTCGATCCATTCAGCTGCGTTAATGTACCCAGAAAACCATGTTCGTACATTATCTTCCATAGCTGGACTCGACCGACTGTACCGTATGCTGCTTTGAAATCAGTAAAGATGTGATGCGTGGGCACATACTGCCAAGATTTGTCAGATGGTTAAAAATTGGTCCGTAGCTCGGCGAGTCCTATTAACTGCACCCACGTACAAATGCCTAAATGTTACTAAATTTAAAATCGTTAATAACCAAAAATTATTTTATGAAACTCTCGAAATGTCTATAGTTTTTAACATGTAATCTAGCAAACTGTTATGATTCTGCTAAGTCTAACGCATGCCACATTTAAATAATTTCAGCTGGAGTTAGTAAGTTTAGTGGAGGCTGCATGCATCACATACCGCTGTATAGCGAAACTAAACCTCAGCTGGTGAAAACGTTGCAGAAGTGCTTTGAACGTTATCTTACCCGAAAGATTGGTTTTGAAGCGGTCATGCGAGTACGCTGTACTCGCGGTTTAGCAATCCACACATTCCACGGTAACTTTTTCGTACGTTCGACGGATCTTCTTTCATTGCCTAACGTTAATCCGGATGCCGGTTTTGGAATGCAGGTAAGTTCCGAACGGTTGTTGAACAAAACAAATGCCATCTAATACTTAAATTTGTCAGATCACCTACGAGGAAAGCTTGGCCGAGTGTAAAACGATATGCTTCCAAGCGGCGTTGCTCTACACTAGCAGCAGGGCGGAGAGGAGAATCAGGGTGCACACGCTTTGCGTACCGGTGACGGCCAGCCTGTCGGAGGTTATGTATTCCGCTGACGCGCAGTGTATAGTTGGTTTACTGGCCAAAATGGCGGTAGATCGATCGTTGAGTTCAAACCTGTCCGATGCCAGAGATGCCTTTATCAATGCAAGCGTGGATATTTTCAGTGCTTTTAAAACTGCACAAAATCTGCCGCAGAATTCAGGCACGATTGTAGCGCCGGAGAATCTCTCGTTGCTACCGTTGTACATTTTGGCACTGATGAAGCATGTAGGAATTTTAATGATTTTTCAAAAGAGAGATGGTTTTAATAATTATTATGATTTCCTAGGCCGCTTTTCGTGTCGGCACAAGCACCCGGCTGGACGATAGAGTATTTGCTATGAATGAAATGAAAACAATGCCTCTGGATCAGCTGATACGATACATCTATCCAGACTTTTATGTGCTTGATAGTCTGCTTGTTAGTGCAACACGGGAAAGCAGCGACGGTGAAGCACAGCTGGTGGAACCTCCCCGATTACAGTTATCAGCGGAAAAGTAAGTAAATGATTCATTGCAGTCGCAGAATAGCATCAATTAGTTTTTTTCTTTCCTATTTTCATATTAGGCTCGATTCACGGTCCATGTTCCTGCTAGACTGTGGTCCTCATATTTTTATCTATGTTGGATCTAACGCTTCGCCGGATATTCTCAATGATGTTTTAGGTAAGAGAAAGGTTCAGAAAAGTGGTATGAAACAAACAGTTATCAAGTTTTGTTTATTTATAGGAATTAACAACGTATCAGAGATTCCAGATTTCTGCCTTGAACTGCCAAGCAGAGAAACACCTGCCAGTGAAGCATTGTTTGCATTTATCGATAGCATCAACGAAGAAAAACCGTACTCTACATACATACAAGTCATCAGGTACCGGTTTCGTCGATTATCACCGTCTAGAATTATCATTAACCTTAATTTTTATTTTTTTTTGCAGAGATACGAGTCAATTCCGCTCGCTGTTAGTGGAAAAGTTTGTCGACGACAGGAACCAAAGCTCTGTGTCCTATTACGAGTTCCTGCAGCACCTCAGGACACAAGTAAAATAAACGAATGCTAGCATGGTGTACTATTAGAAAGAAGTGATTAACAATTAACAATCGAGATTCTGTTAAAACTGGAGCATATAGATGGTGAGCAAATTTTATCTATCTATTCGTTTACGAAAGAAAATAGGACACGAAACCGTAGGAAATCATGTACCATAGATAAAAAATTGTGAGAAAATAAATTCTAGATAATCAATGGTTGAAAGTGTAAAATATAGTAATCAATGATCATAATATATACGGTAGAGTTTCTGTAATAGGCCAACCAGTAGTTCTTGAACAGCTGCGAATTTTACAATAGGCGAAAAAAACAAGAATTAATTAGTTAGACAGCTGTAAAAGCAAGATCCCAGCAACAATAATGCAAAATAAAACTCTTTTCAACAGACGGTGATTATAGTAGTTATTTCTGATACATATAAAACTAACAAAACGTAGGAAAACAATACTGAAAAAAAAACAACAACTGTTCAACACAGAAACTTTATTTGATAGATAATGTTTCTAATTGTATGAAGATGCAAACAACATGCAAATTGCAAAACGAAATCTTTCAGAAATTAGATTGTAATATTTGCAACTTTTTACGTGTTAAGTAGTTCCATCCGGTTCCTTGCTTCCACTTTAAATTTGATAGTATCAGTACTGCATTGAACAGCTAAACCAGTACTCTCGTTAAAGTATGGTATTCGGAATTTGGATAATTGTGTATAAGACATTGTTGCTTATTACTAATGTTTTTTGTAATTACGATATCCGATCATAAGCAAGATTTATTGGACCCGCTGTATAGAACTATTTGATTATAATGTTTATTCGAAAAAATGTCTATTTCATCATGTAAATATAATTAAGCTTAGTATGAATGCGTTGCACCACGAAAAAAACCATATTATTTAGTTCTTTTTTGTTCTGCAGCATATTTTGAAGACGGATGTCGTATATTCCGTAATCTGTTTTTATGTTTTCCGAATTCAACAGAACCTCCAGTGCGCTTTTATAATTCAACATTTTGTTTACTGTATGATGCATTTGCTAAAGAGAATTTGTTAAAAATGAAATATTCAAAAGTAACTTTTGCGGCATTCGTCTTCACAGACTCGGCTTAGGTTCTATATTAGTTCTGTATGATCCATCTACAACTTATTATTCAACAACGTGTACCAGCTCTATACGAAACTGATAGTTTAATCGGATAATTTCTAAAAAAAAAATACGTGGATAAAAGAAAACGAGAAGTATTTGATGTATGCGTGAGCATGTCATTATGTATAAAATCTTAGGAAGACATGTTTATTGGGAGTAATTAAAGAGTTATGACATAAAAATGCTGCATTACGAATTAATTGCGCACACGTATGGTGACAATTTTCCTTGTCCATCTGCAGATAGGTGCATAAATGGCGACCACCTTAACTACAATAATTATCAAGGCATAATCCATAAGTTAGGAGTCTATCGAAGTTATTGATTGCCTATTAATATATTTTCAATCACACGTCTGGTTTGGGTTAGGGTAAGGGATCTAAATTTTCGACAAATGGAATGAATCGTGAGGTAGAGGGGCGGCTAATCGAGAAATCTGTGTTGGGTCCGTAATTCGGCTTTCACTTGGTCGATCCATTTTGCTCGATGCCGCCTGACGACAATCCTTTTTGCTGGGGTAATGTCCTACATTCTTATAACGTGCCCAGCCTACCGGAGTCGCCCGATCACCGATCCCCGCGGTATGGCCGATGGGTGGTTCTTCTAGTGGCTACTTCACAAATACTTCTGAATGGTTATTAAAGGGTACTTTGTGGTTCTCCAAGTGGCTGGTGCAATTCATTGTTTGTTCGTCTACCGTCATCCATTTGCATTCCATCATAGATACGGTGATTTATGAATTTTGGATAGACATTACGCGTACGCTTGAACATTTACGGCAACATCAAACGGAAATGCTCAAAATAGCGTACGCGTAACGCCCGTCCAAAATAACGGGTGGCAACTCAAATTTTGGAATTTGCGGCCCCTATACTCAACAACAATCGAGCTCAGAGAGAAATGAGAATATGTATGTGTTAGCTCTCTCTCTTCCCTCTTTTTGTCAATATTTTTTGTTTTGTTTTGTGCTTACCCGCTTTTGCTTAAAATGGCGTCGAAACAAGAAGCATGTCGCGAGCACATTGTACACTTCTACGAACTGTCAAAGAAATCTCGGCAAAAAAATAGAGTACAACAATTAAAAAGGGAATATATTACGGCTTCGACTGTTTGCCATATCCTAAGATTTCCAACAACTATTCGCAAGCAAGGTAGTGGAAGACCAGTCAAAATTATGGACGCAGAAGGACATCGTCCTCTTTCTTGTGCCTTCAACAACAAGTCCTCTGGTTTGGCTATCACTTAAGATGTGCACCGTTTGCACCGTGAACGTTTGAAAAAAATTTTGATCCCGTTTCTACAAAAACATCATGCAGATAGACAAAACGTGTTTTGACCGGATAGAGCATCATTGCGTTACGCCAATAAAACACAATCGTTCCTGAATACTCATTCGATCTCATTTGTACCCAATAGCCACGACCCAAAAAATCTGTCTCAGTGTGCCCAATCGAAGATTTCTTTGGGATTTTGGATGTACAGTTGCACATTGCAGTTGATTGGTAGAATCAAGAGATGCATTCGCAAAGTTGACATGACGGCCGTATAATGGTCCTTTTCGGCCATCAAGCTTTGCCGAACAGCCGATTATGGACCGTTTTCTTTGTCTTTTTTTGTCAGCTTGAGAAAAAAAATCCAAAATTTTAGTTGCCACCCGTTTTATAAATCACCCTAGTATACAACAGTTTTCGTTCAAAAACACCAGGAAAATGCTGGTCCTCTACGGTCGAGAAACCATGTCTTACACCCGTAGAAGTCTTATCAGTGTTTGGTAGAAAGACAACTTTGCGGGGCGGCGAACTTCTCGAGCAAAACGGCCATACCGCATCTTGTGTTTTCCTACAGGGGCCCTATTCTCACAGTCACCTCTCCCAGATTTTTCAGGTGAGGTGACAATTTGCGATTCTCACAGTCACCTAGGTGACCCAGCTCACCTGGGTGACTGTATAAATCAAACGGGGAGTCGTTAGGTGAGGTGAGGTGACTGTGAGAATAGGGCGCGTGAGAGAAGTAAGGTGAGGTGAGGTGACTGTGAGAATAGGGTCCCAGGTCTAACGAACTCATCTACCAATTCAATTTTGTTACCGTCAATCCGAGTTCTTGGTGGGAGGCTGATATTTGTATTTTTCGAGTCTCTTCTTCGCATATTTTTTTGGTTCTCTTGCATAATTTACAATTCTGAAAGTCAAAAAAGTGTTGCGGTCTCTTGGGTGTCTCCTTACAGTACCTCCAGTACCTACATAAAAAAGGTAACAAAAGAAACGTAGACAATTACAGAGAGATTTCTGCATTATGTGCATTACTGAAACTCTTTGAGATCATTGTGTCAATCTCCTCGTTCGTCCAACAGCGAGAGCCGATGAGCAACATGGATTTGGGCCCAAGCATCTACGTCTACTAATCTGAAAACACTCACTTCCTACGTAATGGATTGCTTCTCAGACAGACCGTTCTCAGACAGACGTCATCTGCACGGAGGGCCGCTTGTCCGGTGGTGTAAATCGTCGAATCGTCTCGTTAATGTATTTATCGACGGGTATTTTTTGCCAGCTTTTACTGCCTTTTCCGGAATTCCACAAGGCAGCCATCTCGGACCGTTGGGGTTTCTTATTTATTTTAACAACGTCAATAGAGTGCTCAAAGGTCATCGGCTTGCGTTCGCCGACGACTTAAAACTGTTCTCAAAAGTCAATGATTCATCGGTGATGGTGCAATACCAATCGTTTTATTCTAAACCCCGACAAATGCGAAGTAGGGTAACCAACGTATTTTGGACCCCATCAGCAGCTGTGCATAATTTGGACACTTACAGCGAAACCAAATGGAAGTGTCCAAATTAGGGTAACCAACGTATTTTGGACCCCCTCAACAGCTGTACATAATTTGGACACTTACAGCAAAATCAAATGGAAGTGTCCAAATTATGTACAGCTGCTGAAGGGGTCCAAAATAGGTTGATTACCCTATGTGCAGCTGCTGATGGGGTCCAAAATACGTTGGTTACCCTAATTACGTTCTCAAGTAAGCTGAATCCGAGGATGTCTAACGAGTGTACTTCTTCGTCGCGTAGATTCCGTCAAAGACCTACTGCTCGAGGGATACTGCTCAACTCCTAATTGACATTCAAATAGCATTTTTCGTTCGTTGTCGGCAAGCCTTCAGGAATTTGGTATTCATTATGCGTATCGTCAAAAACTTCAACGATACTTATTGCTTGAAATTACTCTTCTGTACGTTGGTTCGGTACAACCTGCAATACTATGCATCGGTATGGAGCCCGTATTACCAAAACGGGGTCAACCGAATCGAGCCGGTCCAGAGTAGGTTTATTCGCTTTGCCCTCCGAAGGTTACCAAGGAACGACCCGCTTCGGCTACCAAATTACGGACAGCGCTGCAGATTAATGAACCTGGACACCATCTTCATATCAGATGTATTGACGTCCCGGATCGACTGCCCTTGAATCCTAGAAAGATTTGACATCTTAGCTCGGCCTCGTCTACTTTGACTTTGACGTCATCCGCAACGTGCTGAAAACGCGCTTAACGTTATTAGCAAGTAGTTTTTAAGTAGTCAGTAGGATAAAGAAACCTGTTGACTTTTTTTTCTACTAATTATGGTGATGACTGTAAGAATATGGCCCGTGAGTGAAGTAAGGCAACTGTGAGAATAGGGCCCGGCAACTTGATGAAGTCCAGTTTTCAGACCTTCAGTGTAATATGCGTTTGCGTAATTGTTTCAAAGTTGCATGCCACGGTGTCAATGTCATCTGCGAAGTTGTAAAGTTGGACAAACTTTCGAAAAATTTTATCACTCGTGTCTATCCCCGCTCCCCTCGATATTAAACAGTAACAGTCCATCCCCCACGGTAGCCTAGTTCGAGATTCAAAGCGACACAAAAATGTCTGGAAAATTATTTCTGCATTACAATGCGAAATAACTCCTGCTTTATGTGTCTTCATGAGTTTCTTGCTAGTGAGGATAGACGGCGATAGAGTATTCAAGAAAGAGGAAAAAAAAGAAAGGCAAACCGTAAGAGACTTTGTTACCACTTTTTGATCATCGCGTTGTTCGAACTTCCACTTCTGGTTTGCGTCCAGCGTTGCCAGACTTTACTAAAGAAAAATCTGAAGTTTAAGCCACCGTGATTTCATCACCGAAGAATTTTACAAAAAATTTATTCTACATAGAAATTCAGCCGACAGTTGTATTTCGTTTGAAGGTGTGGTAGAATTGCCTAAATGTGTGTTGGTTTATTTTTTTGTAACTGGCGTGACATCAAGTTGATCTGTATTACTTTTAAAGTATTCATCAAAGTAATCCTCAACCGAATCCGAGATAAGGTAAACGTTACTCTCGGGCGGCAGCAATATGTAGACCATATCTCAAAGCCGCGTATTATATGAGAGCAGATCAACGAATTACATTATTCCACGTTGAGTGGGGTGAATCCCATTAATATCTTGGTAGCCAGACAACGCCCGATGGTGGTACCAAGACTAATATAGCCACACGGATCAGAAAGGCCGGGGGTGCTTTTGCAGGACTGCCAAACATTTGGCGCTCAAACTAGATCAATCTACATACCAAAGCTCGAATTTTTAACTCAAACGATAAATCCGTATTGCTGTAAATAAGTAAGTAGGTAATAAGTAAATTCATTTATCTCAAAAAATTCTATAAAATCTTAAAGTTTGGAAAAATTCGGAGATACGAGCACTTGATCCGCACAGCCTCAGTCACTTTTGATCAAATGGGTCGACGAAACACTGTCGACGAAAATAAATCATTTGAGATTTGCCAATGCGTGTACTTTGTGTTAAGCTAGGCAACAAAAAACGTGTTGTAGTTACCGACGGTTCCTCAAAGCAGTAATTTTAAATCAATAGTACCCTTATTGGGTATTCATAATTTACAATCCGAAAAATCAACGTACAATCTGCAACTTTGGAGGCATAGAAATAGAGCGAAGCGATCAAAAGCGGACCAAAATTTTACTATACGGCAGATTTTTCTGTAATGTCGGATATGCAACATGCACACGCATTACGTCTTTATATGACTTCAAAGCAGCACATGATACAGTCGTTAGAGTCCAGCACGAACACGGTTTCCGGATTAATTCAGAGCTATACCTCTGGATTGAGCGATGTGTTTTGCTCGCATCTCGGAAACATTGTCGAGTCCCTTCGACACGCAACGATGATTGAGACAAGGTACAATCCGTAATTAAGGAGGCATACGTTATACGTTAAATATGTGAACAGTAATTAATGCTTATTGAAGTTTCCTGAAAAAATGATCGTGCAAAGAACTGAAAGAAGAAAAGAAATTACTGATTTTTAATCATGGAAAAGCTGGTAATTTGGCAATGAAAAATAGCGCGGTAATACCGGTAAAATATGCAAAACTGGAGAACCAAGGAAGCATGTTTAGAAAAGGTTATGAACCGTCAAGATAATACATATTACCGTTATGTCGCATACATTTTACCAACTTAAAACATATTACTGGGTATCGGGGAGATATGTACTTTATATCGCCTTTTTATACCAGCTAGTGTATAACACCAGCATTGACGAATGTTTCGTTAAGTTTCCCCATTGTCCCGACTCGCGAGAGTTTACCGCCAACAGGTGCAATATGAGCTCTATCAAGGAGATGCTGAGCGCAAGTTCAAGAGAAGAGATGAGCATGAGCACGAACAATGCGATTTTGCTCATGTCCATGTGATAAGAAAAAGCTCATCCTGACGATTCGTCCGTTGCTGGCTGATGGTAAGTAGGTATGTGCTCCTAGCAGCAGGTCAACAGGTGCTCATTACTTATCCTTTTCTGTTGCTGTGAGATTGACCGAACTGAATCCGAGACCGGTCCCGATACAGGGCCCCAGATTGCACCACTAGCTGAGAAAGAATTTGCTGAAATTGAAATTGCATGACGGCATGGCACAACATTGCGTTTTATGAAATTTTGCGGTCGTCGTACAGAGCAATGCAAGGGTGCTTGCACAGTACATAAACCAAATGTTTGCTCGTGAAATAGGATGTAGTGAAAGTGGTTTCACTAGGCGGAAATTGCGTATTTGGGTGAATAACCTTCCTGTGTGCGTGGGTATTTGTGCGCACTGGTTTTACCCTGGATTACACGTAAGGAAATTTTCGACGTCAGCATGTTCTAACAAATGAGCCTCTTCCCGGGTCTGCTTTCGCTGGCTGTGCTGTTGATATCCAGCAAGGAGACTAATCATGACAGCATGGCAAGATTGATGTAGAATTTACTCAGGAGAAAACATTTCGGTGGATATTCGCTGTGCGTCTTTGGTGCTTGTGGCCCCCTTCGGGAGAAGAGTACAACCGGAAAGTATTTTTGGTAATGTTGTTAGTAGAAATGAATCATTAAGCACTGAAACAGAAAAAGGTGATTTTACAGATGTACAGGCCCGGAAACATCTGCAACCGAGGTATTTAATTGCGTTTAGGAAAATATAGAGGATTATTTAATACAAAATATACATGATTATTCACTATAACATTTTGAAAACATTGAAGTTAAGTTAATGAAGTCAAGAAGAAAGTGTATATTAAGGCAATAATAGTTTTAAACTATTACTTTGAACTATTAGTTTATATCGAATTATTAACCCAAATGGTTACCAAACGTTTTGTGCATCTTCAATAAATAGTTAAAATATTTGTCGATTTCGCAAAATTCGTTTGCGCTACTTCATATTTTCTGACTACCGAACTAAACTGAATGCTGCTAAATAATTAAAAACCGTCACGTCATTAGTACACCTATTTACAAAGTTAAACATTGAACTGAATACATTACGTGGAATATTTATTTTTTGAGTTCACTGGAGCAAATTATTTTTTGCTGCTGGCATCCTGTTATAGTATAGAAGCTAACATAACCATTAACCAATTAGAGTAGAAAAATCACTTCTCTATTTTTAATGCCGATTTATGCCGTTATTCCGGTATGTACTGCATTAATTATACTCGTGGTGTACTATCCGGAAAACCCATTAAGTTTGCATGTACGTGCATCAACTCAGAGTGTAAAACGAATATGCAAAAAAAAAAAAAATACCGTAACACCAGATAATACCATTATGTTCAGAGTAACACTTTTGCTATTGCAGTTTTTATATGACGATTGAGGACCAACATATTGCTTCACATTCGACGAGGCTATACGCCTGATGGCATCATTTACTATATGCTGATATACATATCGCTGCCAACCAGAATTCCACCACTAAAATAGCAGAATGCTCCTTTTAGGATTGCATTCGAGAACAGTGACACCGGGTAGGTATGAGGTTTTAATTTTATCGATCGGTACCTATCCGGTGGTGGTGGAGAGTCACCGTATTGTAGAATCGTGTTGTTTCATTAGAATTCATTGAAACTTCATTAATTCAGTCTTCTCCGACCCGTTACACCATTTACGGTCACTGCTGCCGCAGTTGAGAGGTCAATTCACGATATTGAGACTCATTAAAATATTTAACATTACAAGCACGGTGAGTTCAGTAGCCGTTTGAATGTATACGCGCCACTAAGGATTTATTTGGTTATCTGATGATGAGAGCTGGTATATTTATTTAGATTGTTAAAGAAAATACCACAAGTGTAAAACTTAAGAGCCTGGTTTATTATACCTTAACCACAATCCGGCGCAATAAAACTAACAAATAATATTCCTCTGTCTTCTCTTGGTATCAGACAGAATACGGACAACCTTAGTGGAGACTTGGTGGAAACTAAGGTCTTATACAGACAGGAAAGGAGGCATTCATGCGAATGCTGAGTGACAGCTCGAGGAGTACATGACTCAACTTAGTGAGCGCCTGCACTCGAAGTTAGGAGCGGTGCACGACAGCGTCTGATCCGCAGCGGGCAGCCAAGTTAAGAAACGTGGTGTCTTGGCGCTAAAACTAAGATGACAGCCCCATCACGAGACTCGGTAGCGTGACCTTAGTAATAATAATAAAAATAACCTGCCATCGTTGTTTAAATAACTACAAACAATCAAGTAAACACGGATCGAAAGAATTGATCTAGGAGATGAAACAAGGACGACGGTTGGAAACTCGGTACTTGAAATTGTAGATCGTTGAATTTCGTAGGCGGCAAGCGGGTGCTGCTCGATCTGCTTCAGCTCCGTAAACTCGGCATCGTAGCTCTACTGGAAACCTGCCGCAAAGGAGGGAAGATCCATGGTGGAAAAGCCCAGTTTTACCAGAGCGGTGATACTACAAATGAACTGGGAACGGGTTTTATAGTCCGACGTACGACAGTTGTTCGCCTTGGAACATCGTCATCGGGAGTATGAGCGCTGAGGTTGGTAGGAAAGACATGAGGAGTAAAAAGTGCCAGAAGGAGGGCAGATATCGTGAAGAATTAGTACAACGATTCTCAGCTAATGACACGCGCAAGTCTTACGAGGAGATGAGCTAAACTCGTAAAGGCTGCACAGTGAAAGCAGCTCTTCCATGAACGCCTGAATGACAATGTTGCAGAATGAGGCAGAATGAAATTTAACCTAGAAATGCTAAATAGAAGATAGTAGTGTCTCAGCACCTGATCTCCGAGAGGTCAAACTAGAAATCGAGTTGCTGAAGACCAACAAAACCGTCGGTAAGGACTAGGCGTTTTGTTGGTTGCATAATGCATAATGCAAGAAACAAAACCCATTTTCTTCATTTAAATGTGTCAGCTCCCCCCTGCTGTTGATCTCCAGCCGCTTGTAAATCTGACTTCTTTTCGGTAATCCCTATAAAACGAGGCAAAACCTCCCACTCCATCCCCATTTTCAGAAAACCGCTTTTGTCGTGCAACCACTTGTAAAACTGCTATCGTTCCAAACGCAAGAGAAAGGTACCCCTTTATCCAGTTGAACCTTCCTCTCCTCTTGTAAGAGACCGCCCCCCTTTAATCAACTCGCTTGCGCTAGTTCTTTAATGTCAAAAAGCATGTGTGCCAAGTTTGATGAAGAACGGTTCAGGTGTTCCGGAGTTATGGCGGAAAATACATTTATACTCACGTTCTTCGTCCCCCCTGTTGCCGGTTGCTGGCATTTTTTTTCCATGTGTGGACTCGTTACTGCGACCAGTATAGTTGATCTATTGTAATATCGCCCGGGTGTTTGCTGTATGACCTGCACTGCATTTCTTTTTGCTATAATCGCTATTGAGTGAGCGATATGCTTATTTTAAATTGTATGCGTGCTTGCGTGTAATGGGGTTTACCCTTCCTTCAAAGCTTGATCTACTTTTCCCACTTATTCCTCGCTGCCAGCACTATCCCATATTATAGCCGTCCCTGGCGAGGACTCATTCGTACCTCTGACCAGTACACTTAACTATAGGAGGGACAGTTGCACTGTCAAGAGGCTTCAGAGGGTAAATATAGAATTCAGCACGAAGGAAGGGTAAATGGAGGGGCCTGAGAATAAACCCTTGCTAAAGTCACGTGACATCGAATGGCTTGATTCTACTAAGATTCGAACCCACGACCACTCGCTTGTCAAAGCAGACTCGGTAACCTTGCGGCTACGGAGCCCCCCACGGTTGCTGGCATTATTGATTGGCTAATCTTTAAGAAAAATTGGATTGAAATGCGTTTATGCCGCCATGAGAAGCGCAAAAGAAAAATCAGAAATACTTAAAGTGACCCACTTGATACGTAATCATTTGCAAATTATCCTAAAGACTGTCCCAGAAAATATGAACGCGGTCAGAAACTGCTGCCATTTCACAATCTTGTATATTTAGTCCATTTGTGTGGCCTCCGCCACAGTAGTAATGCAATTAGTAGTAATAACTGTCGGTGTTTTTGGACGTATTTAATTTATGGATTAATCGCAGATGTGTCTGCATATTTTTCGTTTAGAGTGTATTCAAATGTGAATACAGCTTGCAAATTTGTTTTGAATCATTATTCGTATAAGAGTCGTAGTAATCATGGATGCAAAAAGGGACCTTGTGAAAAGTCTGTTATTAAAAAAAATAACTGTGTGATATTTTAAAGATTCATCTTTCGCACCATCAAGCCGGAAACCGGTTCTTGGAAAATAGTCTCCAAACCCAGGAGTTCTGTTTTCGGACGAAAAAATGCTCTTGCTACAGGATCACCCCAATCAACGAAATGATTGGCTGTTCAAAGATTTCAGAATGTCTAGAATGATTGTATGGTGATGTTTCTCCAAAAATTAGAAGGTTCCATTGCTGTTGATTGAACCCGGTGTTAAAATCATTATTAAATATTACATCGATATTCTTTTGAGGAACCAACCATTCCAACAAGACTCTGCACCTTCTCATCAAGCAAAAACTACACAGGCTTGATGTGAGGACAATTTTCTGGATTTTATTTCTTCGAAAGAGTGACCTGCCTCTTCGCCTGATTTGAGTCCTCTCGACTTCTATGCATGGATTTACAAGTTACAAGCGATTAGGGAGCACTAAAAAATTAACTGTAGATACTTTCAAGCAACGTTTGGATAAGATTTGGGATTAAATGCCTCAGGATATCGTGCGTGCAAGCTGTAACGCTCTTCAACAACGATTGCGAAAGAACGTTTGAATCTTCGAATCTATAAGAAGCAAACCACTTTCTGGGATAGTCTTTGGACGTACATTCTGAAACTAAGAAGTAGCACTAGTTCTAGAAAACCTAGGCTGGCAGACAGTATTACTATCGGCGACAAGCTCAACATTCCACGAAAACATCGCATCGCGCGCTTGAAAACATGCTTTCGTAATCCTTTGATCGAAGTCGATTGAAGATCCATTATCCTAATAGAGTTCAATATTCTTGTAATGAGCATACCTGGCCACAGTGTGTGTGTTTTTTTGCAAGAAATGGAGCAGAAGCCACGGAGAGTGGGTAAATAATCTCTCCGTGGCTTCTGTTTTCCATTATATATACACTGCCCATTCATACGCGGATAATACCGCAATAATTGGAATTAATTATAAATAATTTATTTAACGACGAGTTCAGTTTTCTCTCGGATTCTGACGCAAACTGTTCTGCTGCCTGCGTCGTTGAAGCCGTAGCTACACTGGAAAGTGTTACGATTGGTGAATAAAGTCTGAAAACGTAATTTGAAAACGTTTGATATGCTAATGTAAACTGAGCACAATTATTCGAAATCAATTTCAGACGTTCTTAATTCAGTAGAAGAAATATACGCAATACAATTGTTTTGCAGCTCTAGAGACTCATGATTTCAGGTTAGGTATAACCATTTTAGAGGTGATTGTCTGGTTGGTTTCTATTTTCGAATAAATAAATAGAGCAAACTAGGATCGTAGCACTAGCTCAAGAATTGTTCATTATGTACACTACGAACTAGATGCGAAGTCTACTGAATAAAAGCAGCAAGTTGGGTTCCAAAAATGAAATTTAGTCCAATAATTATCCTAATCCTAATGTACACGCAAAATAATCCAAACGTTCTTTCCACGTGAAAAATCACATAAATTTCTCTACAGGGAGTTACGTGACTTTCAGTTGAACATTATTGGAAAATACATTAACATCTATCTGATTTCCACGTAAATGCACGCATACTAATGCAAACTACGTTAAATTCACGTAAATAGTACGGGAAAAGTTAAATGGAAAATAATCACATAACTTTTCACGTAATTTCGACGTGAAAATTATTTGGAGTGTAGAGTACCTACGTCCTTCGTGACTATTTTACCTTGAGAGCGAGATTTGAGCATATGACGGCTGGCATGTTTAACTAACATCCTTCGACTAAAGCGAACAAAAACGACACTTTCCATATTTAGGTTGTACGTAAACGTAATAAAACTCCACGATTAAAAATACCAACATTTCATGATGTTTTCTCGCGTGCCTCGTTATGAAGTGATTTACAGCCGAAAGAGCCCATAGAATTCTTTATAAATAAAACGCAAAACGTACGATACAGAATCCTTTATCATATCTCCTAATTGGAAAATCTAATTTCAATATCATGCCATTTCGTCAGGAAACTCGGCAACAAAAGAAAAGCAAGGCTCTCATCAGTAACGACGGTGACGACAATAGCGATGATAATACGGGCACGGTGCCGTTGCGGCGGCCGGCGGTGCGGTGTGGTTGGTTGCTGCACGTGACGATGCCGACAGCATTTTCGTCACTTTTCACCGGCGGAGCACAGATTGTATATGTTATATTTTTCGGGCAGGCACAAAAAGGACCCGTTGTTCAAGTACGTCATTATCAACTTGATGTTTCCATCCATTTATCAACTGGAAATACATTTGGCTGCGAGCAAATAACGTTTTCGTTGGCGGTGGAACTTTGGCTCAGGTAAGAAATACCTTCTGACAGTTGGAAATATGTTTATTGCTGGTACACTTTGTCTCCGGGTGACATGGTTGAAATATGGGTATTACTCCGTTGTGCAATGCCAAGGTTCGTTTAGGTGTTGAATGTATGCAAGGTATGATAATGTCAGCGAGGATAATTGAATTATCAGTACCACTCATTGGTAAGCAGCATATCATTTTAAGCTAAAAAAATAATATAAATTGTCATACAGGTTTCGGATGAAGGGAATCCAGAATTTCATTAAATTTTATGTACGGAAGACTTTAAGTAAAATTATTCGGATGTCGCTTATTTAAAAAATTCATAATAAATGTTAATGGAAATCTATAAAATTTTACTCAGCAATTGAGGACGAATATCACTTGATTTTACCATTTCTATTTTTCATTTACCTGCTTCAAACACTCACGTGCTCAGACATAAACAACAGATGGAACACCCGACCTTCCCAAAAATACATCAAATTAAACTTGAATTTGGAATAATTCAGGCTTAAAGCTTTGAAGTAAAGCTTTGAAGTTAAACTGAGAATTGGAATTTAAATTGGATTTGAAATTGGGCTTGAATTGGGAGTAATTAAGAATAAAAGTTTTACTTTGAATTAGAAATCTGACTTAAAACAGAATTTCAAGTTTTTATTTGAAATTGGACTTGAAATTGTATTTAACATGGATTTGAAATTTGACGTAAATTGAATTTAAATTGGACTTGAGATTAGTTTCGGGTTAACATTTGAAATTAGACCTGAAATCGGAATTCAGTTTGTACTAGAAACTTGACTCAAAATCAGAGTTTAAATTTGACTAAAAATGAATTTAAATTTGGAATTGAAATAGACTTGAAATTGGACATGGACACGAAATTAGATACGAAGTTTTACCCAAAATTAGGATTGGTATTTTTCATCTTATTCTCTCATGCGTTTTACCTTTTTTCGCTTCCGTTTTATCTCTTTTCTAGTTCTGTTTTCCATTTTGCGTTTCGTTTTTTCTCGATTCGTTCGTTTTGTTGTCCTCTTGTTTTTCAAACGTTTTTTGTTGTTTTCTTTCCCGTTTTAACTCTTTTCACTTTTCTTTTTACTTTTATCGTTTTCAGTTTTCGTCTTTTTCTAACTCTATATTTTCATTTTTGTCTGTCCCGTTTTTCCTCTTTTAGATTCCCCGTATTTCTTTCTGTTCTGTTACGTTTATTCTGTTTTTGACTTCTTTTTTCCCTTTGATCGCCGGTTTGCTTGTTGTGTCTTATGGTTTTCTTCTTTTTCTTTTCCATTTTATCTTCTTCTTTGATTCTTTTAATAATCACCTTTTTCCTACTTTGTCTGTCTCATTTTCCGGTTGTTGTCACATCTTTCTCCTTTCCTCCGTTCGACGTCTTTTCTCGTTTTCTCCGTTCCTTTTATCGGGTTTCTTTTTTCTCTTTCAATATTTTTTTCTTTTGGTTTTACTTGTTTTCTCTTTCGTTTTCCTTATTTTTCTCTTCCATTTTCTCATTTTTTCTGCCATTGTTTTCCTTTTTTTGTACCGTTTTCCTCTATTTGTCACGTTTTCCTTCCTTTTTCTTTTGTTTTTATTTTTTACCTGCTTTTCCTCTTTCTCTATTTCTCTTCATTTTCTATCCCGATTTTACTTTCGTCTTTCCTCTTTTCCTTCTTCATTTTGTTATTTTCAGTATCGTTTCGTCTTTTTTTCTCTTTTAACTTTTTTTCTATTTTTTCGTGAATCAAATCACGGCTGGGAGATGCTGCTATAGAGTCAGTCGGATCGTTGCACTAGCTCCGTAATTGTCCTGTACTCTAATAGCCGGCTGTGAAGTCTGTCGATAAAGAAGGGTCGAATTCTCAACAGGACGTTTATACCCAAGACTTTGCTTTGGTTTTTTCTATTTTTTCGTTTTCTTCTGTTCAGTTCTTTCTCTCATTATGTCTTCCTTTTCTGTCACGTTCTGTTTTTCTTTTCCGTTTCCTTTCGTCTTCCGGTTTTATTTTTTCTCATAATTTTCTTCTTTTCTCTTGTTTCTCATGCTCCCCCTTTACTATCCCATTTCTTTTCTTTTATGCCCTCCTAGTTGGCCTCGAGGTAAGACGCTGGTCTAATAAGCCAGTCGTCGTATGTTCGAATCTCGGCTGGGAGAGGCTGTTAGAGTCAATAGGATCGTAGCACTGACCCCGCACTGTCCTGTATTCTAACAGCTGGTTGCGAAGTTTGTCGTATAAAAACCAGAAGGTCAAATTTCGATAACGGAATTAGCACCCAGGCTTTGCTTTTTCTTTTCTTTTATTGTTCACTTTTTTCTCGTTTTCTTTGTTTTTTTTATTTCTCTTTTTTGTTCTCTTTCTCTTTTTACATTTTTTTCTTAAAATTGAAAATGAATATAAATTGGTTTTAATTTGGTCTTAAAAAGAGACGCAATCGGACTTCAAGTTGAACTTGGAAACATTGAAAATTGGACATGAAATCGAACTTAAAATTGTGCTTGAAGTTGAATTTAGAATCAAAATTGAAATTGGACTTGATATAAGACTTAGCAATAGACATGAAATTAGACTTAAAATTGAGCTTAAAGTAGAAACTGAAATTGGACTTGAAATTGGATATTATCTGCATTCAAATTTCATTTGAAATTGTATTTTGAATTTTACAAAAATCTAGACTTAAAATTGGATTCAAATTGGATTCGAATTGCATTTGAAATTGTATTTGGAATTTTACTTAAAGTCTATAGAATCTATAGATTTAATAAGTACAGTTCCAAATACAATTTCAATGCAATTTAAATCCAAATGGACTTGAAATCAATGTTGGAATTAGGCATGAAATTAGAATTAAATTTGGATTTGAAATGAGGCTTGAATTATGCCTGAAATTTGTGACTGTACTAGAAATTTGATTTGAAACAAAGAAACAGGAAATACATGACAGCAAAAGGAAAACCTGAATTAATCCACCTAGCGGCGTGACCTCGCCTTTCTACAAGATCATTTTTTCATTTCTTAGTATCTGAATATGTATATATGTATAAAAACCGAACTGGAATGAAAGAAATGCTGCAAAAGTAGCACCACAAATAATTCCGATTGGGGGTACAGTAAGAGAAGAAAATTACGATTGAAATGTTTCAGAGCAATTCCTGCTTAAAACGCTGGAAAAAGAGCCATTTTTGTTTCGACTATTTTTAATTGAAATGAAATTTCAAATGTAATTCTACGCGAGGTATCCGAGAACCATGTAATCGACCTTTACGGATTTAAAGCAAATTTTGTCAGTCTATTCGTTTTCGGCCAAAAAGCAAAAACCCAAAATTGGTACCGGTCGTTCCTCCCAACGGGAGCACCTCCTTTTTACAGAAAAGAGGTTTTTGTTAAACCCTCTCTTTTGCTTATATCTCCGGAAATATTTGGTTTAAGAAAAAATCATCTTCACATTTCCAAAGAAAATTGACCAAAATTGACTACCAAATACTTTTTAATTCGATTTGAAAACAAAATTTCTGTTCGATAGCTCTTTACCAGATTTCCATCCAGAATATAATTTAGGCTATCTTTAAAAAAATATGAGATAAATCTGAGGGAATATGTTTTGAGATACTTCTTATTTTATGATGTTTATCATGGTTTTTCATGAAATTTTGAAGTTTTTTTTCAGTGTAATTTTTTTTATTGAAAATACACTTAAATTTGGACAACTTTTTGAGTAGTTTTGTGGTTTTGAGATACGAATTTTTAAAAACATAATAACCTCATTTCTAAATACGCCCGTTTGAAAAATTACGCTTGACGAAAAAAAAATAAGTTTCATGGAAAATGAATCCTTACGTGGTATCCAACATAGCAAAATTTCAATTTAAAGAAAAAGAAAAGTTGGAATAAGAAGAAGAAAAGCTGCAAGATATTGTGAAACAGGAAGAAAGCAATATTACAGTTATAAAAACAAAACCTTACGAAAAAGCTAGCTTATACGAAAATGTCAGAAGGTGATACGAAGTGTGTTCGTAACGGACGAGTTTCGGTACCATGAACGTGATATGTTCGGGTGGAGAAAGACATTAATGGTGAGAGTGATGGTGCTGCTATGAATTATACTTGTTTCGTTTTTGGATTGATTTGTGGTAAACATGTGGGAAGCATCATATGTCTGCACTATTGTAAATCATCAAAGCAAAACAAATAGTTTCTCACAAAACTATGGGAAAACCCTGAAAAGGACTGGCTACCATGGTCCCATTATGATATTTGAAATAACTTTTCCGCTCCATTTCCAACGGGTACCATGTCCTGCATTTCGTCCCACATAACTTTCCAGGATGTGAATGGAACGGTTTATAATGAAAGTTGTGATACGAATTGGCCATTGCAAAGGATGAGGAAAGAAGTTAGCAGTAGAAAGCAAACACTACCTTTATCATAGTCAACAGGAAAGTTGAAGGAAAAGAAATATTAACCGGTCAATAAAGTTATTGAAGAAGTTTCCTTTTATGCACCTTCTCTGACCTTTTCATGACTTTCCTCTGTGAACATTAAGTCCGACCGACAACAAGGTGTGCCTTCGCAGGGGGTTCAGTTATTAAGGGAAAAAGTAAACTGATTGATTGCATACTGAAGTCAATTTGTGGTGTTCGTTCGTGACATTACTGGGTTGTCGTTTTTTCCACAGTGAAAATTAATTTTAGCCGATGTTCAGAGTGTTGTAAATGCAGTTATTTCGATTATCTGCCAGGAATTAAGGCCCAGACACAATGCATACGGATTTTAACAGGCTGCGAAAATCAATGGAATAACTACCAAATTTTTGCAACGTATTAAAACCTTTACTATAGAAAATTGGGAACAGATTTTTAATTAAGCGGATGATATTATTACTTTATGAAATGACTATTTCATACTCTGACAAAAAATCGAATTTTTTACTTGCTTACTCTATATTTTCCCAATAAGTTTCATTGATAATCAAATAATGATAGCAAAACACGAAATTCCAATAAACATCCATCCACTAGATTTACAGCCAACTGTTACAGTCAGTGTGCACCTCCGGCTCTGCGAAACGCCGAAAGTGCCATTGTTATTACGACCCATTCCATTCGATATTCATTGGGAGGGTTTTTGCAGTGTCATGATGGACAAAAGAGCCCTCCGAATATGCGGTATCCCTGCGAATTAGGTTGCCACTCGGGTAAACCGCGGGCGGGTATGCCGAGTGAGCACAATAGCTCGCGGCAATTGTACCATATAATTCTATTAGCCTGCAGTTCATTATGAGTGCTGAAAATTGTTTTCCAACATGCCAATCTACTTGAACAGTACGTACCCACGTCTGTTACATGCAGATCCGCTGGGCTGTTCACACGGTCAGTGTGGCTAATTTTCCCTGAAATCCGGAGCTGTCAAATAAACAAATTTGGTAAAGGTTAGAGAATGCTTTTAACCTATCAGGCATAGAATCGTTGCAACTGCAAGGGGAAATGTGCAAATATTAGAATTGGATACAATCAACAAATTTACTAGCAGCCTGAAGCATAATTTTTGCATGTTTGGCATAATATATGTTTGCTCTAAAGTATGGTAGAGGTGGGTGAACGTAGTGTGATTATATTCACGAAATATTTGTAAACGGTTTCAGTGTCGGGTTAACCCTAGAATTCAAAATAATGTACCTGCTACTTGTATAATAATTGATTAAAAGCGTCTCCATTTTACGTGAATAAGCGGAGGCGCATGGTTATCAACGGCAATCAATACAAATCTTCATATTCCATTGACAATGGAATTCTTACATGACTTCTGGTAGGGTGCTGGATGGGTTCGTCTACGGAGGGTCTTCGTATACTTTCCAGACATATCGACAAGAAACCAGTATTATACATTTACGGATTGTGTCTTCGCTATTGAGGAAAAGATTACACGGGCAGAAATTTAATCTCCAAAATGCGCAAAATGACTCATGATTTTAGGTTTCCAGCTTATGTTTTATGAAAATACACCATGAATAATAATCATGAAATCACGAACTTCTTGCAGTACAACACAACGCAAAAATATGAACTACAATTCATGATTTTGTGCTGTCTGATATGGAAGTTCAGTCATGATTTGACAGCAATTCAAACTTTATGATTTCATGATTTTATTCATGGTAGCGGGATCGGATTTCTTTCCGTGTATGTTAGAAAATTACTATTTTTCAATATTTGTTCTAAAAATAGAAGTCCTCTTGGTTTTTCTACCAGTTTTGAGTATGACGAAGAGAAGCTTGAGTATGACGAAGAGTAACTACTTGAAATTTTGAGCTGTGATTCCACTCTTTTTATAGTAGTTGGGTAGCTCTAAGACATGGCTCAAAGAATACGTGCATAGATTTTTGTAAATAATTGCTGTCTGTCCATGATAAACGAAAGAAATCTCACTTATGACGAAGTGAATTTTCGTATGACGAACTCCTGCTGGAGCATGAAAAATTGTTCCACTGAGAAATGTAAGTTCCGAAATATTTTTTCAGGCTGAATGGGAATACATATCGGGTAGAAATTTGATCTCCAAAACGAGCAAAATGACTCATGATTTCAGGTTTCTAGCTTGTGATTTATGAAAATACACCATGAATAATAATCATGATATCACGAGCTTCTTGCAGTACAACACAACGCAAAATAATGAACTATTATTCATGATTTTGTACTATCTGATTTGGCAGTTCAGTCATGATTTGACAGGAATTCACATTTCATGATTTCATGATTTCATTCATGGCATCGGAATTAAATTTCTTTCCGTGTATACAGGCAAGATGTGTCAGATTTATCTGTTGTAAAAAACTTGAGTACTTGTGGATTAATTCTTATAAAAACTCGCAATAAAGTCTGGATCGTGTTTGCGTATGACGAAGAGGGTCTGTAACCCTATTTCGGAAGCAGTCCGCCATATTTATGTATGCTGTCTATTCAATTGTCAATTTTTATTTGGTGAGAATATCCTGCCAACTTTCTAATCTCGGTCTATGCTTACAATATTAATCCGATGGAAACTACGAATATCGAAATTTTAATCGAAACAAAACAAAACCAATGAGCACCATGACAATGAACAATAACAAAAGGTCAACTCACGGGTAGATAATCGATGTAGCAACAATTACAACAACCCAACAAAGGCACAAAGATATCCGAAACATCTACCTACATAGTGGGGTTTCGCTTCTAAATCCCAAATAAACTTTTTGAACAGTTTTCACAATGCCGGAAATGGCTTGTTCAAAGGGGGATGGTTATCTTGCATCGTAGCACGTTAGCTTCGGGTGAATTAGGCAGAGGATTAGATCTCATGTCCGACTGCTGTGAGCCTGTGTCGCTGTTCTCGTTTTACAAAATCTACACATATGCACCGAACTTTGTAATATGGGAGAACCACTTTCTCCGTATGTGGATACAGTTTGGAAAAGTTATCATTTTCATAATTGACACTTTTTCTTTGATTTTTACCGCTCAAAGCTAAAGCTTTATCAAAAACGGAAACTGGAAAAGTTAAATGAGTATCCAATTAGAGAGGACTTTTTAAGCCGTTTTGCTTTTGAATACTTTGGGTAACTTTATATATAATTGGAACCAGCAGCACTCGCCATTCATAAATGGAGTTAGTTATATGGAGTGCAAAGAAGTTTTGTTCATTTAGTCATTCATAGGATCATAAATGTCACTCAAGCAGTGAATTGTTAGTAAGGACAACAAAGTCGATTACAGTAATTAATTAGAAATTTATTAAAATGATGGAAAAAATTCAATTTTAAAGGTTTTGTTACTGTTTGTGCATTGCGATTGATATTAAATTGTGCAAAGGCTAACTGAACTTGAAAACCTCACGTTCCACTAAATAAGGCCTTCAGTGTCAGGCTCCGGATAAATCGCAAGCGATTCGACAGGTGTCGATTGAGGAGATCCTTTCGAATCTATAGAAAGCAGACGAACAAAAGAATTTGCCGAACGATAAAACAAAAAAATGTGCTCAAACCTGTAGCTTTCTAGGAAGATTGTACAGTGTTGATTTAGTTTATTTTTGTCCAGACAATAAAGTTGCTTGATGGATGGCTCAGGTTCAGCCGACCATTTTTGTTTCGGGAAGTTTTTTTCGCCACTAATGGGCAGTATACTTTTTCATTCATTCTCCACTCTTCTCTTATAGTGCGAGCTAACAAAATGTTTGTGGCTTGTCATATTTGTTTCTATTTATCTCTGTGCGTGGTTGTATACCAAAAACATGCGTCTCCGTACCTGTGTGCTTCTACACTTTTCCATCAGGAAAAGTTGCTTTTCCGGTTGGGTGAGCATCGCATCGACACGCAATCATTGCTGGAGGACTGAAATTGCAGTGATAGATATGAATCGTTAGATTCATGCTATTAGACGGAAATTGAATAGGAAATTGATTCCTATTCAATTAATTAAAGTTGACATTGCCAAAATGATTTTTGCTGTCATGTTTACACCCGGTGAGTTATGAACACCGAAGGGGTAGGTTTGTGGCCCGCTTAGATTTGTGTTATTGTGATAAATAACCAAAGTTTATTTATTTTTGACTATGAATCATGATTCTATGCTTATGAATAGGTAGTTTCGAAATATTAGATTCAATTATCAATCAAGTCTAGACAATTTAGATGAGCTTTAAGACATTGAAAGTATTTTATAAATCTTTTAGCATGTATTTTACAATCATTTGTTCATGAGATAAACATGGAACTGTAAAAACGTGATTATTTGTAAAAAATTATTTTTTGAAAAGTAACGCGGACTTAAGTCGTGTTTAGTAACAGTAATTATTTTAATTTTAATTTATCAATCCTTTGTTTCTAAATTTTCGTTAAAGTTTCTTTTCTCAATTCTGATTTAGTTTGTGAAGATATCATCCTTCTATCATCTATCACTCCCTGAAATATTTGCATTACGAGTAATTCTCGCTGAAACGGACCCACTACTGCCACGAGGTCTTCAAATATTGGAACTTTTGCACTTGATTGGTTGAAAATGGTTAAAAACTAAGAATTGCACTTTTAATACCATGAAACAGTGGACCCCTCATTCGCCAAGGGGCCCGAAAGTTTCCAAAAAGTTGAATTTTAAGCAAACCTTAAGGTGAAGGTCGTTAGACTCCAGTTGCTTTTTTACTGATTTGACGACTGAAACGGCTGAAAAAAGTTAATGAAAAACCGACGGAGAAAAATGATGAATATTCATTGGTCACTAATCTCAGTATTTAGTGTAATTAATGATCGAAAAAGTAGTAGAACTTATAGAACGCAATATTTAGTGCTTCGAGTAGCAAGATCTTATTACGGCTGGCAGGTTAATTGAACTAATTTTATATTTTTGTGATGGTTTCCCGAGTCTGTGGGAGCATGTTGGTACACTGAAGAAGGGAAGGGAAGGGTGATATTCGGTGCCACGCTGACTGCCATAAATGGACTCTGACGACCTTGTCGTTAATATCTATTTGATGTGATATTTCCTAAATTTACATTGAAACATCTAACAAATAGCATGGTTCTGTAAAGAAGAAGAACAAGGCATTCAAATGGAGTAAAAAATTTTTGGCGGTCATCTTGAATTTGGTCGCCATATTGGATTTTATCAAAAAACGCCGTTTCGCCATGAGTCCCCAACCGATTTTTATTTTAAGGCCACCGTTGGAAAATTGAACTGAGAAAAAATGCTATAAGAAACATTCATAAAATTAGGTGTGCATTGGCATTAACCAAATGAAACAACCAATTATCTGTAGCAAAGTTAACAATTTTCATTGTGACAATTTTAAAATTTGCAATGAAATAAACAACAATCGACACGGTTTTATAAATAGGAACAGACGTTGGAAAATTCGAAAAATGAATATATAGGGTATGTTGCTGCTTCGTCGTAATTGCCTATTCCCGTCTTATCCAACACAAATCATTAAAAATATCAGCATTTTTATGACACAATGCAAAACTGGTTATTCCCTAATATTTTAGTTTGTTGTCTATCATACGAGATCAATCAAAGTCAGCTGAGATCTATTTAAATGCTTTTTATCATTAAAGAAGTCCTAGGGTAGACGCACCAGTAGTAGTGGTAGTATCAGTAGTGGTGGAAACTTGAATTATTCCATTATTGTTGCATATTTTGATACAAGTTTGATAAATATCGAACTACCAGTAACAGTAATATTTGATAAGTATCAAACTTGTACCAAAATCAGCAAAAATAATGGAATAATTCGAGTTTCCACCACTACTGGTACTACCACCACTAATGGTGCGTCTACCCTACCAGCCAAATTTCCTACGTTTTTTCGTGCGACGAAGAAGAAAATATCGACTAATCGTTTTAATTTCCGTCATTCATAAATGAAAGTAACTCACGCAAGACATTGTCGTTGTGTAGAGCAATGAAAGTTGAGTTTCTACAGGGTTTTAGTTCAGATGTATGAAAATCAGAAAAAATCAGGATTTTTTACGAAATCAGGATAAAGGAGCCTTTTCAGTATATCAGAAAATACACCAAAAAATCTGGATAATCCTGAAAAATCAGGAACATTGGCATCTCTGATTGTCGTTATTCTACAGCTAGGAAAACTTGCCTGACTTGCAGAAATTTTGCAGAATAACATTTGTCGTGTCGTCCTACACCAATACATGCATGTTAGCTTCGTAAACATTGTTATGATTTTTAGTTCGGACGATGAAAAATTTTGATAGACGGATTTTAAAACGGTATGACGAATTTAAGAAATAAAGTCAGTTGCGTAATTTCAATAATATGCTTTCATAATCGCTTTTCAGTGATTTCAAAGTTCACGGATCGGAAGGTAAGTGTGTTTTAGTCAAATCAGCACAAAAACTTTTGGAGTATTCATTAAATTCAGGCAACAAATGATGAAAATTAGAAATAAACCCTACGCCGAGCATTGGCAAACGGTTTTATCATGAGAAAAACAGAGATGCGAATGGTTCAATTCGCTATAACTCATGAGCCACATACATTCACACTTCATAGCATCGCTGAATATACGAATATCGTGTGCAACGCGAAAGTGCGAAATTACACCTTCTACTGCTAAGTTACTAACACTACTTGAATGAAACTAATCTCTTTTCATGGTGATTCTATTTTATATACTTTCCGGCGTCCTCGGGTATTCTAAACTCGCTAAATTGACCACACTCAATTTTCAATATTTGATTTTTGAACGAATTTCGATGTTCACGATGAGGTTATGTTCGTAATGTGATTCAAAGCCGAAGGATGCATTTTTGGCGAGGCAGGTGTAGTGTATGTTTATGAGGGATGTACATCGATTCAAATAAGCATTAATAAGAATTCTCCAACCACTGAAGAGGAAGGATAAGGCTTTTATACGAATTGAAAAAAAAAATTGGCGGTCATCTTGGAATTGGTCGCCATATTGGATTTTATCGAAAAATCACCGTTTTCGCCATGAGCCCTCAAACCAATTTAAATTTTGAGATCACCATTGGACTCGAGAGTGTCCCCGAAACACGCACGTAGCACATCACTCGCTCCAAAGTAGCTTTGATCAGCCGCGTCAGTTTGTCCGGAAAACCGTACTTGTGCATTATCTTCCATAGCTGTTCTCGGTCAACTGTATCCTATGCTGCTCTGAAATCCACGAAAATATGATGCGTGGGAACGTTGTACTCTCGCGTCTCGACATTTCTGGAGGATTTGTCGGAGAGTAAAAATTTGATCCGTAGTAGCACGGGCCCCCATAAAGCCCGCCAGATACTCCCCTACGAATCCAATAGCAAGAGATTGGGGATAGTCGACGCAACAAAATCTGGAAGAGCACCTTGTAGGTGTCGTTGACCTGATGTGCAGTAATGCTGCAGTAATTACGGCAATCTAGTCGATCGCCCTTTTTGTGGATGGGACAGACCACACGTTCCATCCACTCCTTCGGTAGTTTCTCCTCCTCCCAAATCCTAGAAATTATCCAATGAAATGCCGTTGCTACACACTTTAAAAAAGTACCGAGTTCGGTAAAATTTACCGAACTTTGAACAGCCGAACGTTCAGTAAATTTTTTTTATGATACCAAACATTACTAACGATCCGTAAACGTCGATTGGTACTATCGAATTTTTTACCGAACGTTCGGCTGTTCAGAGTTCGGTAAAATTTTACCGAACGTTTTAAGTGTGAAGCGGTTCTCGGCCATTTTTGATAGAGCACTGCCGGGAGTCTGTTCTTTCCGGCGGCTCTATTATTCTTCAGTTGACGGATCTCTTCGAGATTCATTCCCCGTCGAACCAATTATTTCGTGCACTCGAGGTTTCCACACCTAGCACCGCGGTTGCGGCCTCGTTGACATACTCTATCCGTTTTCGAGGGTCGAAGGAAATAGCTCCACAGAGGAAGGCCAAGCTTCATCCAGTACGCGCGTAGTTTTCGTTTTGGTTATTTAGCTGCCAAATGTTTAACCGAGGAAGGCTGCTTTGTCGCGAGGTATAAACCGTCGATAGTTTTGAGCGCTCGTGTACAGCTACTAGGTAATGGTCCGAGTCGATATCCACACCCCGTAGGGACTGTAAGTTGATGATGTTCGAGGAAATCCGGCCCTCGATGAGAATATGGTCGATTTGGTTTGAAGTTCATTGGTCAGGTGATCTCCAAGTGGCTTTGTGGATATCTTTGTGGGGAAAGAAAGGGCTTTTGATCACCAAGCATTACTTTTTTTTTTTGTATTGTTTATGCAGGGAGAAAATCTTCATAGACAGCACCTTCGCGGTGCCGAATAGGATTCACATGGTGCCAACATGCGCCTACCTACTAAAAACTCTCCTGCTGCCCGTTCCTGAACCCCTCCCGGAACTACCGTTAGGTTTTACTTCAGGAGGGAGGACGTGCCGAAGCACTCCGACTTGTCCGTTGCGTGTGTGGGTCCACACAACACCCTTGCCATTTCATACCGCCACTACCCTTCACCTAGGGCCTGGGCTGCCCAATCAGCCCGTTACTGACCCTAGCAAGCTATGTCGGCCCTGTCGTTGCAAACGTTCTAGCCGTTGCAACTCCGTTATCACCGCGGTTACCGCCCTATCGACGGCACCCCATGCACGCTGCTCAGCGCACATTCTCTGCACGATGTTGTCGGCGTTGGTGTCTTCTCCAACGACCGCAAGCATCACCTGCAGAGTGGACGTAAACCGCGGGCAGTGAAAAATCACATGCTCCGCCGTTTCCTCGGCTACCGTGCAAACGGGGCAAAAGGGTGAATCTGCCCGCCCGCGCGTATGTAGATACTTCTTAAAGCATCCATGACCCGACAGAAACTGGGTAAGGAAAAAGTTTACCTCACCATGACCTCTGCCGATCCAGGACGATATGTTCTGGATCAGCCTATGGGTCCACCTACCATGGTCGGTGCGATCCCATTCCGCCTAATAGAGTCCAGCCTAACTCTGTCCCTAGCGCCCCTGACGTTCCTCTGCCTATGGCACTCGATATCCTCACCTAGGAGTATGCATATTGGAATCATGGCTGCAATAACCCCAATCGCATCCAACGATATGGTACGGTAGCCGCACGCAACGCGCAATGCTAACAGCCTGAACACCTTGTTCAGGCATGCCTGATTGCGCTTACTCTCCAAAGCCGGGGCCCACGCCGGTGCACCGTATCGTAGCACCGACATGGCAACGCTGGCCATCAGGCGTCTCTTACTGCTGCTAGGACCATAGCCGTTCGGCATGACCTTTGACAGCGCAGTAACCGCCGTTGACGCTTTACCACAAGCATAATCCACATGGCTGGTGAAGTTCAGCCTGTTGTCTGTCATGACACCCAGGTACTTCACACTTCGTTTGGAGACAATCACCTGTCCCCCAACGATTATTTTGCCCTCTAGGGCCGACTTGCGGTTACTAACCATCACCGCTTCAGTCTTATGGTGGGCCAATCGCAGATTGACGCCCGCCATCCAACCCTCTATTATGCTTATGGCGTCTGATGCCAGCATTTCCACCTCTTCTAGAAACTCGCCTACCACCGTAAGGACGATATCATCGGCGAAGCCAGTAATATCGACCCCAGTGGGTAGTTCAAGCCTCAGCACCCCATCGTACATGGCATTCCAAAGCGTGGGGCCGAGAATCGAACCCTGTGGAACACCCGCTGTCACTTTGTACCTCTTCGCCCCATCCGCCGTGTCGTACACTAGCGTCCGGTTCTCGAAGTAACTCTTAAGCAACCTGCATAGATGATCCGGTACCCTCATCCTATGCAGCGCTAACGCAATTGCACCCCAGTTAGCGCTGTTAAAGGCGTTTTTGACATCGATTGTGACTATAGCACAATACCTGTCGCCTCGCCTTTTCCGTTTCATAGGCTTCTCGGCCCTCTCTACCACGGACTTTATGGCATCTACAGTGGACTTCCCCTTACGGAAGCCAAACTGCGTGTTTGCCAGTCCGACATCACTTTCCGTCACAGGTGTTAGCCTGTTTAGGATTACCCGCTCTAGCAATTTGCCTAGCGTGTCCAATAGGCAAATTGGCCTGTACGATGAGGGATCACCAGGCGGTTTCCCCGGCTTTGGCAGCAGTACCAATCTTTGGACTTTCCATTTGTCTGGAAATTCGCATACCTCCAGGCAACTCTGAAGCGTCTCTCTAAACATATCGGGATATGCTTGGATCGCCGCCTTGAGTGCCTCGTTCGGAATCCCGTCTGGACCGGGCGCTTTCTTCGATTTCAAACCCCTGGCAATTACGATGAGTTCCTCATTCGTGACCGGAGTGAGGACATCATTCGATTGACCGTACGGGGTTGGAGGCCACCAAACTGGATCGTGTTGCGGAAAGAGCCCTTCCACGATGACTTTCAGCTTTTGGGGGCAGGTTTCCTGCGGCGCAGATGTACCCTTCATCTTTTTCATTACCACCTGGTATGCACCTCCCCAGGGGTTTGAATCCGCATCGCGACATAGCTCCTGGAAACAGGATTTCTTGCTACGCCTAACCTCCTTCTTAAGCGCCGACCTTGCCGCTCTAAGTTCGGCTCCCCGAGCTTCAGCATCTACATCGGTCCGGGCCCTCTGCGCTAGCCTTCTCGCTCTGTGGCACCTGGAGCGGAGCTGGGCAATGGTATCACTCCACCAGTATACCGAGCGACGACCGTTCATTGGCTGCCCCGTCCTAGGCATAGTGGTATCACATGCCCGTACTAGGACGTTGGTCAGCTCACGAGCACTCAGGTTCGAGCGGGTGCTCTCTGCACTGAGTGCTTCAACGAACAGGTCTTTGTCGAAGGCCTTCACTTTCCACTTCCTCCCTATCGACTTCGCCCCGCGTGGCCGTAGCGCCCGTCGTTCAATCGTGTACCGTATAGCTTGGTGGTCACTATGCGTGTACTCATCTGACACCCTCCAGCCCATGTTGGCAAGCAACGTTGGGCTGCAGAAGGTGACGTCGATGATCGATTGTTGTACCCCCCTACAAAAGGTACTGACGGATCCCACGTTAGCCAGACTTACATCCAGCTTGGACAGAGCTTCCAGCAAGCTTTGCCCCCTCGGGGTAGTGCACCTGCTACCCCATTCGACAGCCCAAGCATTGAAGTCCCCTCCAATGACAACGGGCTTGCGGCTCGTGAGTTCGTCGGTGAGCACGTCTAGCATCCGGTCAAACTGCTCCGGCGACCACCTAGGTGGAGCGTAGCAGCTACAGATGCAGACGCCATCGACTACCGCGATCACGAACCCCTCTTGGTCGGACGACACCACCTCCTGGATCCGGTATCTACCCATCACGGCGATCGCTGCCATCCGACCCTTGTCGATAACCCAGTTTGTGCCTCCACGGGGGACCCGGTAGGGATCCGCGATAATGGCAATATCGCACCCCGTTTCGGCTGCCGTTTGCCAAAGCAACTCCTGTGCCGTTTCACAGTGGTTTAGATTAATCTGTATAACCTGCACCATTATCGTTGCAAGGCGCGTCTATAAGCTGCACACAGTGGGCCGCCTGTGGCATGCTTATTTCCCTCTACGGCTGTGCAGAGCAAGCACCTGGGGGGTTTGCTACATCCCCTGGCGAAGTGGCCCTCTTCACCGCACCCCTGCACAGCTTGGACCGATCGGGGGCCTTACACTTGGCCGCCCGATGGCCGAAGCCCATACACTTGAAACAGCGTTCTATGCGCCGTTTCACCGTCAGTGTACATACTGACCATCCTACCTTAATCTTGCCAGACGCCAACATCTTGTTGGCGATTGCCTCTGGCACGTTTAAGGTCGCGGTTTGCATATCTCCATACGCCTTCCGCAAGCGGATGTCTGCGGGTGCCACATCAACCTTAAGCTGATCCCGCAGAGCGTCACTCAGGTCAACTGTCGTCGTAATCTCGTCGAGGTTTTTACACTCGACCAGAACACGCTGCGACAGCGCCTTGACCTGGCCCGCTTCGCCCAGGGAGTGCTCAACCAGTTTCTGGTAATTCGAACTCTGGACCGTTGGGTCCTTTCTAAGTTCGAAAAGCATATCCCCTGCCTGGGTTCGGCGGGTCTTTACAACGTTGGCCCTAAGCTCCTGCAACTTGGGGTCCACACGAACCTTGCGCAGTAGATCAGCATACGACAGCTTGCCTGTCAGCTTCACTACTAAGGCGTCGCCCTTATGGACGCGCCTTGGCTTTGGCTTTGCAGCCGCAGCCTCGCTCGGTTTCGGCCTCGGCGGTTTAGGCGGTTTACGCCTAACCCCCTGCCAATCCTCTTCCCCGGTCCCGGAAGCACCATCCGGGACCGCCTCCGCACGTTCGCTGGTAGAGGCGCGAGCCGAAGTCCGCTGCCTCTTGGCTACCAGCGTTGGTCCATGGTCGGGCGTAGCCGCCTTGCGCTTGGCAAGCGGCGTACGCGCCTGACTAGGCATGGCCACAGCCTTAGCGGCTATGACCTGAGCTTCGGCGATTTCGCATCGCTGCAGAAGCTCTTGCCTCTCCACCTCGGCAGCTATGACGGTAGAGCGGAGGCTCACCGCCAGCTTTTTAATGTCGAGGTGGACATTTGACCTAGAGTTGATGAACGAGTACAACTCGTCCACCAACTTTTTGGCTTCCTCCAGCTTGCTACTGGCTGGAGGAAGCCCGACTTCGCCCTCAGGAGGGTGCACCATGCCCTCCGTTGACATTTGCCTACCGCTGTCGCTCGCCTTCTTGGCTGAGCTGGCAGCGATGGCCACCGGCGTTCTAACTGGGGTGTTAGTCCTAGGTGGTGTCAACTTCCTCTTCGGTATCGCTCCCGTTTTCGGGGGGCTTCCCTGTATGGGCTGTGCCCCCGACTTCGGCGGGCTTCCCTTCTTGGGTCGCGCCCCCGATAACGGGGGGCTACCTGTCTTTGCTGTTGGTGACCTAGCCAACTTACTACTTTTGGCAAAGATATCATCTTTGCCACTAGTAGCACCCGTATTCGATCCCTCTTTGAAATTTAAAAATTTGTCCATTCGAAAGGGTCCCAACTCTAGGCCGCTATCTCCACTCGTAATTGTGTAGTCGCCTTAACGATCCCATGGTGATCTATGCAAGCAGGGAGGCCATGGCTAGGGACACTCCCCCCTACCCTTCATGGGGGCAGGGATGTCAGCATCCGATCGGCGTTAGTCAGGAATGTATCATCTGAGCCTACACCACCGCACTTTGACGTGAGTGACGAGCTTTGAACGTACCTAGAGACCAGCCACGGTTTTAACGGGACGGAAGGCAGCTGTACCATTAGCCTACTCGCCGTTTCGGGAAGGTATCACCCTTCCTTACATAAGGTAGTAGAATAGCACAGCCGTCAGCCCTGTAGCGCCAAATCCAAACGATTATTCCCGCCCGTCCAGTACACCGTAATTAGGATCTTCCAGGAACCGATCCTAATGTGCCCATGGCACTCCTGACCTGGCTTTTTTGCTTAAAGTCCTGAGCTCTAACAGGACGCTACTACGTCCGCAGCTGGCTTATAGGAATTGAGCTCCGCTCGCCTCTTTACACCACTGCGCCACGCTAACCGCAAACACTACGGCGCCCGCAGCTGGCTTATAGGAGTTGAGCCCCGCTCGCCTCTTTACACCACTACGCCACGCTACCCTCAGGCACAAAGTGCCCCCCTTTCCCTGTTAGCACACAACTGAGGGTGCAACCAAAGACTGGTATTTGGTTGACCCTAGGCCCAGTTGCGTCCCGGCCGGTACCGCGTGGAGGTAGGGATAAGAGTTCCCGCTCCCATCGTAATGGCTATTCGGAGTCGCGCAAAGTCGAATGCGACTTTGTTCGGCGCCTTAACCTCGCTGAGTTAGGGCCTTAACCGGCCTCACCAAGCATTACTGGCCGTTATCGTTCGTGTCGGTGTGCAGTCTATGGGGCCCGATCACCGGTCTATACATTGCTTCCCTGCCGACTTGGGCGTTTATATCCCCGATGACGGTCTTGATGCCCCGTCGTGAGCAGCTGTCGTACGTTGCCTCTAGCTGCGCATAGAACGCTTCCTTCTCGTCGTCGGGTCTACCTTCGTGCGGACAATGCACGTTTATGATGGTGTAGTTGAAGAAACGGCCTTTCCAGTCCATTACGCGATCCTGCATTTTGGCCAACACTCCGAAGCCCATTCCCAGATTGTTGGTCGCTTCACCGCTATGAAAAAATTGGGCTTTGCCGCCACGGATCCACTACACCTTCTCGCCTTTGCGACAGATCTCCTGCAGTGCCACGATGCCAAACTTTCGGGGTTCTAGCTGATCGAGCACCGTTGTAATTTTACTCTTGATTATTTATGAAAAATCGGGGGTAGATTGCTTCAAATCGCTATAACTCTGGATCGGCAGAACACCTCGTGGTTTTGAGTGTTTCTTATGTAAAAAAATCTGAGGAATGCGATGGAATTGGATTTTTTGAAATCAAATGGTACTCATTGAGAGAAAAATGCAAATTTAGTTTTTAAATCGAATTTCAAAATATTTAGAAGCACTGCCGCTAAAAACTAATACTTTTTTCGGATTCCTTGGACAATTTCCTTTGGTAACATGATAAAATAGTCTTTCTAAACCTAGTATTTCCAGAGATATAAGCAAAAGAAAACAAGAGGATTTGACAAAAACGTGTCTTTTCATTAAAAATGGAGGTACTCCTATTAATCGAGGGAACGTCCAATCGGCACCAAACTTAGGATTTTTTCTTGCTGACCCGAAACGAATAATCTGACAAAATTTGGTTCAAATCCGAGAAGGTCGATTACAAGTTTGTACTTTTTCTCGGTCACTTGACATGGAATGACCCATATATAAAATCAAATAAAAATAGGTTACACGTACTTGCATTACTAATGAACCATTTTAGGAGCCAAATGAGAAATTACTATTACTAATGGCGAAATGGTACTGCGAGGTTCTGCTTTCAGTCCTATTTGCCGAAAAGTAGCGAGCGTAATTTTCATTTGAATGCTGTAAAATTCTATTGAAAATAAAGTCTAAGGTTGGTCGTAAAAGTTTTCTGCACTGTTCAAAACTAGCGTCCTCTGAGGAGAAATTGAAATATTTCAAAGTTTATGGGATCACATCATCCACTATGATGAACCCTAATCTATCCCATCCTTTTCAAACAACGCTCCTGCCCTTCGTTGCTGGCATTGTGCTGGAATGGAGATGCAAATTATTTTTCGGTCTCCCTAGCTGCAGCCGGGATCGGATTAGCATTTTCTTTCCTTCCAAGAACTGAAGAAAGCCTTTTCTATGGGGCTGTAGTCACTCTTAGTCATAGAAAGTTTGGGTATCTGCCTACACTCTATGTGTGAAGCTTTTAGTCTGTTTGTCCTTTGAATGATGTTCAGGTCTGATCAATCACGAAGCAAAACTGTACGACGAACAGCCAAGCCTTTGCTTGTTTGGTGTTATGCTATGCAATGTTTGGAAAAGATTCTCAGATTTTCATATTCTCCTGAAGTATGGGTGACAATTTTGTACATAAATTCATTTATGCATCTGCATCCACTCAGTACGGGAACCAAATGATTGAATTTGTAAAATACTTTTTATATCTAATTGCGTTTTTCATCTTTAAGAGATATGTACGAAGATTCCCCTCAGGCATTTTATTTCGAGAAATGTGTTTTATTACGTTATATACTCCTGTGATGGGAAACATTTATCCTATATGAAACATGATGAAGATTGAAGTTGGGGAATGTGCGGCAGGTAGGATGCTGCCGTGAGGAAAAAAGCGATTGTCACATAACGTTGAATTTTTTTGTGTGTGCAGCATGAATGTTGCAGTCATCATGGTTGGCTGTATCATAGACTAAAATGCACGCCATTGTTGGCATGACTTGCACTTGCACTCCTATCTGTTACATTGTGACATTTTGCAAACGCAAACGAATACGCTTGACATTTTGTTCAACGTAGAATGCGCATGGATGGAGAACAGTATGGAAAGGATAAAAATGGTTTCTATACGTTTACGTTTTACCTTTCCGTCAACCAATAGTCATCTGGTGTGAGGAAATCGGGATAGACTCGAACAGATAAATTCGCTTAACTTAATGTCATTTTGACACATATCCATTCCAATGCTACTGCTGCTATCGTAAATTCTCATCTGGCCAAAATAATAGGCTGCTAACAGGAAGGAGCGTTCTACCACCGATAGAAGGAAAGAAAAATAAAAGAAAACTAAGAGTTGCGAAACGGGATATTAGATAAAATACGATTTAGAAATACATGTTAATTACCAGCTGGTTGCAGCATACTGTTGAAATTGAATTCAAACGCTCTATGCATAACTCAATAACAGGTGCTTCTGACTGGGAATATGGGAACATATATATTGCGTTTGGCAAAAGAAGCTCTTTTTCATGTGATTCGAACTGATGCTAATTTATCTTTCTGTGCGCTATCCGAATTGATTCTGAACAGTATTTGTGTTGGTCATTAGCTACAGTGCGTGACTTTTGTTTTATTTTCCATGATAAGCTACTGTCTTGTTATCTTCTCCAAGGAGGATTATGGAAGCGAGCCATGGTAGACAGGAGGAAACAACACAAAACTTGATACCCACCCTTATTCATCCCATCCTATCCTATCAGGAGTACTGCTCACTGGTGGAGAAATGATCTCTTCAATTGAATTCAACCGGAATAAGAGTTTATTCATGCCTTGATAAATAATGCAACCAGCGCTTAATAATAAATGGAAAAGTAAATAAACAAACACTCTGGCCATTCACGTCAGGTAAAAAGGCAAACTGTGAGAACGGCGACAAACGTAAACAAAGTCCCCTTTTGCATGGTGCACACTGAAAGTCTTTTGTTCAATTATTTCATGCAACCATCTACGTTTAATGGTTTGTTACAGGGGCTTTTGTTATGGAACTAGAGGTCATTATACAGCCACAGTTTTGCTAAACATGGCAGTTTTATTGCAGTGGAAAATCGACCGAATTTTGGCCGAGCCGACGAAAACTTTGTGGTAACATCTTTATAATTACCTCTTGGAGAATCTAATGGAATTCTCAGTCCAGTACTTTTATTTACTCTCTGGACATATAATTGCGAAACTCGTACCATTTTTTACACCAAGATGTAAACAAATGAACTTGTTACATACTTGCTTTAGTGGCGACGGTCCTTCATTGATGCTGCGCCGAACGAATTTGGTCTTTCAGTATTGTCTGTATAATCTGTCTATTTGGTTTATTATTTACGGAGGAAAATAGCACATAGTTGGTGGAGGATTCGGAGGCGTATTAACAACGGAAGTCGCGCTTACCATGGGTTTTTGCGGTCGAACAGATTACGCCACCATACAAAGTATACCCTGAAGACGCTCATTGGGCCGGTTGTTCTCTAATGTCAGAAAGCCAAAATAAATAAATAAATAACTCGTTATAATCCATTAACCGATAAACGAAGTTGCAAGTAGTGCTTTTTGAAGAAGCATTAAATGGACTTTTTTTTCTGGAAAATAATTCACAATGTATATTACGCTTCGCAGCAGAAATCGACAGCTGAGAATCCTTCGGCATGCCTTAAATCTTGTAGTGCGGTGAGAAAGTCTGTTTTGGCTAATGGTTCGTTATACTGGATTATTTTGCCATCGTCAGCGAGGAATGGCTTTAAGTTCTCTAGAAAAGTGAAAAATTCGATCAAAGTTCACAGAATATGAAAAAGAAGCTGTTGTTACAAATATAACAAACGCTGTTAATATATAACGCTGGTTAAAACCCCAGCGCGGAGTAAGTTAATAGTCAAACCAATTATGCCATATTGCAGTCAAAATAAGCATGAGTAACGTTGTTACATCCAGCATTAGAGCTACCTACATTTAGGCGTTTTGGTCAAATATTTCGGTTATCTCCGTTATAGAGAATTTGGATTAAGTAATAGAAAATTTAGTTGAGTACCACCAATTCACTCTAAATTAGACGACTAGGCGACGCACGTGGGCTACTGCTAGCCGTGAAATGTTTCCTATTTTTCCTGAATTCTTGTTTTCAAAAGATGATAACTCTTTTAAACACATGACCAGAATGTAGCGATGTTGTTACCAAAATATTAAGAAATTTGTTTTGAATGCATTATTCATGGCCTTGCCCGTTAGACGTGGAATTCACGTCTACGTGTGCAGAATTGTTAGTGGCCCTTTTTGTATTATTCATTTTACAATACACGACCATAATAACAGATCAGTGAGAAAATCAAACATTCACTGTTAGGTAGATTTTAGCAGGGTAGGTTTTTACATGGAAAAATCCACTACACCGCACTGCCGGGCTAATGCCATGTAAAAGGCAAAACACGATGATTACGGATGAACTTTGCATCAGGTGGTGGTTTGCCGTTCGCTTTCTGCGTCCATATCGCGTCTAAAGGTATCAGCCTTCCAGTCGAACCAGAATGTGGTTGATCCATTTAAACGCGCTGTTCCGTTTGATTCGAATCGCTTCCCCTGCCAGCAGTACCATAATCCCAGCTTCTTTAACGGATGAGTTTTGTCGCGCTAAGTTTATTTTTCCATTTCGGTATCTCTGAATAAATAATAACACCTCATCTGACGACTGCTGTTTTCTCGGTCCGCTACACCTTGTAGTGGAGATAGGTATATACAGAAATATCTATATATATACCTACCCCTACATAGGGGAGAACGAGGGCAAGGAAGGTAGATACGGTACTTCGGATAGGATGTCGGTTCAACACGCTTTTCTGTGTGTTTTCACGGGTGAAGGAAATTTGGGCTCGCAATCGTGAAACCATACAGTGGTATGTGCTTATTCGCATACTAAAAGGAAATGGTTTGTTTTGCTCGCATATCTACGTGTAGTTTTTGTTTTCCAGCGGGTTTATTCGATTAGTGAATGTGATAAGGACACTCTTATAATACTGAGATCATAGTATAATATACTTCTTTTAACATCCAAGTACAACAACGATGCTCTCCTGTAGAATTCAGATTAACTCACTGTGTTACTAAATAGAGTTAAAGAAAACTACGAGGGCTTAGGTTGATGACATTAATATTAATTATTAATCAACGACCGTCTTATTTATCCGTTTACCACCATAGCACTGTTGTCAAAAGCAATTTTATCCGATGAGCCAAGGGAATGGCAAACATGTTAGAGCACGTATTTGTTCTTTCTACGGCCCACAATATTTTCGAGTAGTTATAAATAAATAAATAATAATAGTCTTCCTAATTTTTATTAGTTCTAATTAGGCAAAAAGTGAAATTTTTCGAGGTGAATAGAATATTTGAAACATATTCGGTATGCTTTCAGCTGTTACGTAAACTAAGAGGCATTCTGTAAATATTGCACTTTGAAAAGCTCAATTCCGGATTGAAATTCCAAACTATTCTTTTTAAAGTCGTTGTCATAACCCGCGTCAACTCTAAATTACGTGCTTTTCAGACACATTCAATTCACTTGCATCTGACGGGATCGTAATTGCCTAGCAAGTATGAAACATCCTAAAGCAAGCCTCAGGCTCGGCACACGTTAGCGACTTAATCTCAAGAAAACACCTGATAACCTTTTACTTTATTCAGTGAATTTTCTCCTTTCTTGCTGCTACCTTTATCTCAAAGAGTTTTCGCTTCCGGTTGGTTGGAGATGCTGACAGTGACGTGTTGGCTAAGCATAACGGCTATAGCGGCTAGTGGTACGTCGTTGAACGGCTTACTTCCGACATTTCGATGGTTATTGTCGAATACAGGTGGCTGTGAGGGTGCGATTGTGGCAGTAGTAGGGACGCACGTCTCGCGCCTGGTTGGCAGGATCGATGGGAAAGTTGGAACTTAATGGAGGCGCAGACCAATTTACGTAAACTTAGTAAAAATCAGCGGTTCTGATTGTGAAGGGGCTTTATTTCGTCTCGGATTTAACGAGGTCATGGTCGGAAGTACGGTCGATGAATTTATAGTTAGTCGTACCATACCATATCGTTTGTTCTTCTTCACAAACCTTCCTTTTGTTCCTTCGAAATTGTTATTGTATTTCACTGCCCTAGAAATTTTTAAGTTTTTTTTATTCATCAATTCCTAGTATTTAAGCGATAAAAAAATTCAAGATAGTGTTTTTTCCTGAGTAATGGTTCAAAAGAATCACTGTTACCTGCTTCAAAAAGTCCTACATCATTAATGCAACGCAAAACAATCTTTTTATTCAAAAATATAGGCAATCTTGCTCAGCAATCCAGGATAAAATCACAGACAAACAGATATAACACTTGGAAGAAAAATCAACAAAAATATCGTTCCACACATTTTGCCTGAACACTAATACCATCTATGAACGACATTCCCAGAACTATTCCCTTGAACTAGCAAGTACTTTTTATGAGACAATCCCCTTCTTTCGTTGAAAAGCGTCACTTTGACCGGAACCGAGGCTTTTCCAATTAAGCCCAAATTTTGAAATGACGGTTTAATAGGTACGAAGAATGGAAAACGAGTGTTAAATCTGTTTGTCTGTGATAAAATATTGTTTGGAAAAAGTTTTGTCCATCCTGGTACTACGTATTCATTTTAATGAACGGACTGCCTTGAGCATCTCTTTTAGACTCCTTTTCTTATTTTTTCAGTGACTGCGACGAGTTTTTGCGAGTGTGTATTTGATTATCAGCCACAGTCGCCGCTCTCGCTCGTCATTCTGACCCAAGCAGTTGATACCGATCGCTCGTGAGCACCGCACTCTTACCCGCGTGTGTAGGCGAGGGCGTAAAAGAAGAAAAGATGAAGCAAAGCAGAATCATACATCCTAGCCATCTATCTCATGAGCTGTTCGCTTCATGAACGGGCTATACAGAAAGACACTACGAGGCTGTGCGCTAGCGAGTGTGTGAATAGCTAGTAGAATGTATACACACAGCACCAGCGGTTGTTTATCGTAGGCATGCGTCAGAGGACTAAGCGTTGGATACTATGCTTTTCACGGTCAGTCCTGTAAGAACTTCCCGCTAAATTTGCATTTTTAGAATATTTTTTACGTTTGACTTAAACCCTAACGACAACCTAGCAAGACAAGGATCAGCTCAGCAATTTATTGGTCCTGAACCGTTTCTGGGCACCTCCTCATCCGCCGTAAAAGGCGAATTGATGACATGGGAAAAGCTAGAAATAGTATCTCGTTGGAATCAAACACAGGGTTGTAGACAAGCTGAACAGTTTATCTATCCAAACCCTGCAGTAGCTAAAAAACTACTCCATTTAACTCGTAGTGAACTATGCACGATCACGGGACTCCTAACAGGACACAGCCCCACTCTTTATCATTTAAAGAATATCGGCAAGGTATCATCCGACACCTGCCGCTTTTGTAACTCTGAACCTGAAAGTTCAGCGCATCTGCTCTGCAATTGCGGAGCTCTTGCATTATCAAGGCAGAACTTCTTCGGAAGTTTCCTGCTTACTCCATATCAGGTATGGAGGCTAAATCGTAGTACCGAATTGGGGCACAGGATTACAACTATTCCGCTCAACTCCATCAATGGGTATGAGCGATCCGTAAACTGTGTATAGCAATCGGGGCCTGCCACAAAAGACGATCATTAAGACTGTCGCAATGGCCTTTTAATCCAATGCCCTTCCGGCATACAAAAAAAACCTAACGATTGGTCAAGTGCCGTTGTTAATTCTTCAACCATAATTCAGTAACGAAAAATAACACTATCGTAATATTTCCATCACTAAAAAATAAAAAAATGGGGACAACAAAAAACATTTAAAAAAAAATTGATGGGTAAAACTATTTAATTTGTCTTCACTTTGAAGATTTGGGTCATCGTGGAGAATTTTGAGGAAAATATTTTCAAGATAATATTCCTATAGTTCTGTATAACCCTTTAGATTGTTTTTTCAAGTTCTTGTCCTAGTTGTCGGTCTCGTCTCCGATGTTCGATGAAATGTTACTAATATAGTACTACCAATATATCACTATTTCAATTGCTCCACAATGCAGTACGATGGCAAGGGCCAGAAATACAATTTTTGGCAGTTTTTAATATCAGCTTCCAGCCCGCCAATTTCAATGAAATGCATCTGCTTCTATTTGTTGTTGTCATCTGTGAATGAGTAGTAAGACGATCGATTTTTAATGTCTTCAAATGAGCGGGATCGCTGATCAGCCGGACCAATGAACTATCGACATTTGAATGTTTTCAAACAGGCTTAAACTAGCTTAGCATAGTGAGACCGAGCGTTGTCGTGCTGCAGAATCACTTTTTAATGCTTCTGCTCGTATTGAGGGCATTTTTCGCGCATTGCCCTTCGCAGCATGAATAATGGGCCGGCCAATGTTGTAGAAGCATGACTGTTGAGAAGAATGGTAAACTGGATGAAACTGGGAAATTTCAATGTAGCGGCACCTTTCTATTAGCTAGTCTCATTTATAACTTTGTCTCTCCAATCTTAACCATTCCGTAAATAAAGGAAGCAAAGGGGAAGCGGATGTGTGCGTGTATGGAATGGTTAAGACTGGAAGCACCAAATTAGTAATGAGACTATCTAATAGAAGGGTGCGGCGGTAGTTTAATTGCAAAAACACTTGGGTAACAACCGAGAGAGTGTGGATTGGAATCCCACCTTCCATTGAACGACCTAATATATGTTTGGTCTCGTATCGGAATTTCCCAGTTTAATCCAATTAATCATTCTTCTCACCAAACGCTCTATCGCTTCACGATAAAGGTTACGTTTGACCGCGACAAAGTCGTCAGAGACAAGTAAAACAGAAAAAATAGCATGAACTTACTGTCGCTATTCGCATGAAAGTGCCATTTTGAATCATATCATATCTGCAAATGTATTCGTCTTCAATAGAAACTGCAACGAGCCTCCTAGTTGGCTTCAAAGTACGAAAACGGTCTAACAAGCCAGTCGTCGAATGTTCGAATCTCGACTGGGATAGACTAGGAGTTAATAGGATTGTAGCACTAAATTCGCAATTGTCTTGTTCATTAACAGTTTACTGCGAAGTTTGTCCAAAAATAAATAGAAGACAAAATTCCGTTGAAATGCTGTGAGTGTAGCGACTTTGCTTTTACAAACAACTACGGTCCCAGATGACTACCTAGGCATATTCCGGAGTTCACAACGTACGGGAACCAAAGAGTTGTGCTTGATTTTCACACACGGAAATCTGTGTAAGAGATAAGATCTTCACTTCTACAGACCATGAAGTTTTTATTTTATTTTTGCTGTAAATCAGCGTAATAGTTTTCCAAACACTACGGGTATTTTGCGGTTTGGATCTTCCTGGCCTATATCTGACGATTAATGCTGTGAAATCCAAAGAGAAAATATGAATGGTCTAAGCTTGTGACATTGCGAATGTGTTTGTAAAATGCTTGATCTGTATATGAATATTTTTCTTTCAAAAAATTAAGAACAATACATTCTACAATTATTTTGTATCACACCATAGTTTGAAGCATAACTAATAAGTACAGACCATCTCGCTGTTCAAAAAGTCACAGTTTAATGATATATTCACGTATCGTAACTGATATTAATTGTGGGAGCTGAAAATTCTACCAGCACACTTTTGTTTATGGAAGTAAATTTAGTTGTTAAATTTCAACATTAACATACTGTATATGACATTTATCAACCCATGAAAAGCTCATATTACTGAAATTTTTACGACTTCAAAAAACATTGATATGTGGCGCTCCAAACAACCCGGTTCTACAAATTTGTGGTCTATCTGGGCCTCTTCAAATGTCCGGGACCGGGCAATGTGCAGCCGTCTCTTCGACTCTCATGCTACCTTTTCACAAAAAGAGAGCGGTCGTGCTGTTGTGCGGTAAATTACCACGCGTTTACGTATTGAAGTAGAATAAATTTTAGTTCCTATATTTCCACGCCTATTTACTGTTATTCTGTATCGTCAACCTGAGCTTTATTTACGTGAAAAGCCTTCAAAATTACTTGCATCATTGTAGTTAACAGAACGCACATGAAAACTTAACGAAACTATTACCGTATTTTTCTTTCGATTTTAGGGTGAATTTCTCTTCATTGCCGCCTTCTTCAGAATAAAGGTAAGCATGCAGAGAGCTAGAGAGAACGGAGAAGAATTTACCGAATCGATGGGAGAGTTCGCATTTTCCCTCCTCTCGTTGTCGATCGGCAGAAAAGCTGGCGGTGGGAAAAGCTTCCTTTCGGGCAGCCGTTCCGAGCCAGATACTACTCCATCGCAGTCTGAGATAAACTTTGATCGTGCTCGGTTGGAAAATTCACGTCGCTCCGTACTAGACCTTTTAAATAGGCGTTGAACATACACACAGGCAGTCACGCAGACACACGGTTTGAGCGGGTCTTCAGGTGGACTACTACTACAGGCATTCCGCTGCCCGTTTCCGTCCGCCACACCTCAGCCGAACCCGTGGCCACGTGTTGGCTGGCTCACAGCAGGCCATTCCCGGAGGTTGGACGAATCTCGGTATCCTGTGGATTGTTCGGAGTAAATTGAATGCATTCTCGTGTCTCTAGGGGAAGTTGGGGCGCGTTGTCTGGTCAGTCGTGTAGCTGCTGCAATATTTGGCATGGTAAATTTAATCTCGGAGTGAGTTTTATTGTAGAGTCGCGTGGATACTTCAAGTGAAAATGAAATTATGAAAAGATGCGGTTGGTTTACCGGTTTCGCAGTTCTTTTGCAGTAAAGGAATGTGATGTGAAATATAGTTAAATAGTGCCGTTTATTTGCATCGCTTCTTGCAAGCAGCTCGGCTGCAGGAGACTGAATGTCAACTTCAGTGACAAGAAATGAAATGATTACAGCGAGGAAGTGTGAACTACGAATGGATTTCCATGCGATGTTATTATGTTGAAAATAGCTCAATTGTGAGGTGTCAGATCAGAAAGGGGTAGCAGAAAAGTGTGCAAAGAATTTAATTATTAAGTGGATACTGCATATATGCATTATTTCATTAGTGACATGTGTTCCTATTTCAAGTGAAAATAGTGAGAAGGAATTGAAATTAGTATCAACAACTATACGGTAAACAGCATTGCACGCACAGCCACTGAATAACGTACACATCTTATAGGTAAATAATTTGGCAGCTATGGCGTTAATACATGTTTGTATGTTTTATTGTAGTTTGTTTATAATTCTGCAGATTACGCTATCTGCACTATATTTCTTTTCGAGGGTTGGCAATCCGGCTCTAATTAAAAACGGCTAGCAGCAGCAATACTTGTAAACAGACTCTGCCATACTGTTGATTTTAGCTGTTAAATTAAATAATTCTCGGATTTTACTACAACACCCGGTGCTTGCGTTCACTCTCGGAGGGGGAAGCTTTATAATACTTTTATTGGCAGTTTATCTGGAATGATATAATAAAATTAGGATGCCGACATGGTGATTATTCTACATTTGTTTCACACTGTCTTGGATATTGGAATGTTTGTTGGATTTGGAAATTCAAAACGAAACTAGCTCCGAATGCTACAAGTTCATATTTATTCTTTGTATAGTATATAGAAACTGATAATATAATTTATTACTGAGAATGTACAATGACTAAGTGTTTTATTCAGTAATTCAGTAACGATTTAGTAACGAATAATGATTTTAATTTTGAAAATTTCCCGATTTATGTAGTGAATACACATCTTTGTGTATCGTGTCTGATCTAAATATATGTAATTAATTTTGATTTTATACACGTGATTTGGAAATTAATGGATATTTTTTTATGATGATCTATATTCGTCAAGAGAATTTGTAAACTGTCAGTTGTCAGCAATATCTGCAACAATATAGTTAAATAGTTCGAAGTTTCTCCAATGTAGGTCGTGCTCTTCTGAGGTTTGAAAGGACGAATAATGTTTTCTTTTCATCAGCTCTACTAGAGAAGATACTTGTTGAAATATTCGATAAACTAACATTATCATTAACTAACTCCAACGAAGATTTCTCAATGCAAGACATGCTACAAATCGGAACTATACATATTCCTATCTTGAATTGATGTGGATTCTACACAAATGCTGCAATAGGATCAGCCAGAATATGGGATGGCTTTTCTAAAATAAATTAAAGCGAAACAAGAGCTAATGTGGGTTTTGTTCAGTACCATGCGTCTCCATTTCATTATCGAAACGTTATTTTAAAAAATGTGCATTGTACATTTTGCTATTTTATGTCAAAAGATATTAGGTTTCCAAAAAAATCTAAAAAGTAGCAGCTCTTTGCACCTTGTACCTTTGCAATACGAAACAATTATTTATTTAAATATTTTGTAATTAAGCCTAAATGATAATAAGGGGTTAGTCCCGGCGTAGTGGTTAGCATTCACGCCTCTCACGCCGAGGACCCGGGTTCAAATCCCAGCCCCGCAAAAGTCCCGAATGACTTAAGCTGTTAAAGTGACTATAATCTAACAAAAAAAAAAAAAAATTTTGGTATAACTCTAAACCAAAAGGGGGCACCAAAGTGCCAAATGAAAAAAATATGGGTCTGAAATTCCGAACAGCGACAGTTGCACAAGGTTTTAAGATGGTAAAAATAGAATTGCAGTTAAAAGTTGGATTTAAGCATAAGTTTCACCCTAAGAAATTAAACTGGAAACTAGGGCCGGAACTAAAAGAACTTAAAATCGAACTCTACAGACAGATCTACAGATGATTTTGTTGGTAAATTGAACAATTGATATTCCTGCCATAAGCATCTTATTAGAATCAGTAAAATTCTCCCTTTCAATGGTATTATTTATTTACCTATTTATTATTTTACCTGCCATTCTACCTCTGCCTTACAAGGTTCTGTATCTGTTTTGAACTAGTCAGTCAGCAGCTAGTAAAAATGGAAACAAAAGTTTCATCTTTCTTTATAGACTACAAGTTGCTTTTAAAAAATATCTATAACTACAGGTTGAGTAGTAATAACTCCCAGTAAAGCAAATGGTACCAAAAATAAGACGTTAATGAGAAATTTGAGTGTATTTGGTGTAAAGTATATCCATAATCTTTGTTTCAAAATTAGTCCTACTCAAATCTTTCTTCCTTTGATTGCTTTGATTACCAGTCGCAATCGTTGTTGAAAAGTTTTATAGCGGGTACGCACTATATCTTGTGGCATTTCATTCCAAATCTTTTCCAAACGTTGCTTGAAAGTATCCACAGTCAATCATTTAGCGCTCCCTAGTTTGGCTAGCATGTAACCCCATGCATAAGATGTTTGCATCTGCATGCATCTGTTTTTTCCTGTATGGACTCCTCACTGCGACCAGTATCGTTTGATCTATTGTGATATCGCCCGGGTGTTTGCTGTATAACCCGCACTGCATTTATTTTTGCTATAATCGCTATTGAGTGAGCGATATGCTTATTGAATTTTATGCGTGCTTGTGTGTAATTGGTTACCCTTCCTTCAATGCTTTTCTCTACTTTACCCACGTCGTTCCACATGACAGCACTGTCCCCAATTATAGCCTTGGCAGGGTATCATTTTTGCACTGTCAATAGGCCATATCGGGATAACATCGAATTCAGCATGAAGGAGGGGCCTGAGAATAAACCCATGTAACCCATGCTAAAGTTACTTTGACATCGAATGGCCTGATTCTACTAAGATTCGAACCCATGACCATTCGCTTGTCTTAGATAGAATTTATATCAGGCGAAGAGGCAGGCCACTTTCGAATATATAAAATCCGGTGAATTGTCTTCACACCAAGCCTGTGTAGTTTCGCCTGGTGAGACGGTGCAGAAACTTGTTGGAAGCAGTATGGTGCATTCTTGTAGAGTTTTTTCACGATGGGAAGCAAACGGTTCTTCAAAACACTATGGACGTAATATTTAATTGATTGATTTCAGCACCAGGTTCAATGAACAGCAATGGAATCCCCATATAATCACCCTGGAAATATTGTAGAAACTTTGAGCAGCCAGTTTGCCCAGAGAAATATCAGAAAGATGTGCTATATGTGTCCGATCATTTTGTTGGTTGTGGTGATCCTGTAGCAGGAACATTTTTTCATCTGAAAGTAGAATTTCACAATCACCTTGAGCCTTCATCTTTCGACTCTCGAAATTTTCTGCTTTTCAGTCAAACCGTGCACCCATTGTTTTTTTTGTATGGAATCAATCGAAGATCATCTTTCAGGAATATTTCATGATTGACAGCAAAATTCCCAGTTTCTTGGCGACTTTACGTCCATCTGGTTTCCGTCGAATTCGTTCTCTTACTCATTTGATGGCTTCCGGTGTCCTTACATGGCGTTTACGGCCAGACTTGGGGAGTATTTTTCAAGAACCGGTTTTCTTGTATCGCTTGATAGTCCGAAATATGAATCTTTTGTTTATTCCGAGTGGCCAACGTTTCTTTAAAATATCACAAGGTCGAAAGTTTTTCAAAAACGGTCTCACCACAGGTTCCCTTTTTGCGTCCATGATTATCACGACTTAAAAATGAATGGAAATTCAAAACAAAGTTGCAAGCTGTGTTGACATTTGAATACACTCTAAACGAAAAATATGTAGACACATCTCTGATCAACCCATTGTAAAACAGGTCCAAAGAATACTGACAGTTATTACTACTCACCCTGTATTTCAGGTTACTCAGATTTCAGTGCAAGTTGTAGGGTAAAACAAGGTAAAACATTCCCTTGCACGCCATTTTAGTGAAAAACTTGAATATCAAAACGCCTTAACTGTAGCTCATAAAAAAGAAAGAAAAATCATTAGTAGGTATATTAACGGGTGACAACAAAAATTTTGGAATTTTTTCGCGGCCCTTATGCTCAACAACAAAGGAGCTCAGAGTGAAATGAGAGTATGTATGTGTTAGCTCTCTCTCTGTTTTGTTTCTGCTTGCCCAGTTTTGCTAAAAATGGCATCGAAACAAGAAGCATTTCGGGGGTACGTTGTACACTTCTTCGAACTGCAACAGAAATCTCGGCAAAAAGTATACGGTACAACATTAAAAAAGCAAATATGTTGCAGCTTCGACTGTTTACCATATCCTAAGATGCCCAGCAACTATTCGCAAGCAAGGTAGTGGAAGACCAGCCAAAATTATGGACGCAGAAGGACATCGTTCTCTTTCTCGTTTCTTCAACAACAAGCCCTCTGGTTTAACTATCAATTAAGATGCACCAGACAAATGTTTGGAGAAAATTTTGATCCCGTTTCTACAAACACATCATGCAGATGGACAATACGTGTTTTGGCCGGATAGAGCATCATCGCATTACGCCAAAAAACACAATCGTTCCTGAATACCCATTCAATCCCATTTTTACCCAAGAACCACGACCCGAAAAATCTGTCTCAGTGTGCCCAATCGAAGATTTCTTCGGGATTTTGAGTTCCTTGGTGTACAAAAATAACTGTAGAACCACGAATTGCAAACAGTAGATTGGTAGAATCAAGAGATGCATTCGCCGCAAAGTTGACATGAAGGCCGTACAACGCTCCTGTTTCGACGTCAAACGAAAGCTTCACCGAACAGTCGCTTACGGACCGTTTTCAAATGTACACTAATTTTTTTTCAACAATGGATAATGTATCTTTAATTTCGGTAAATCAGATTTTCTTCATGTATCTCTGTCTTTTTTTGACAGCTTGAGAAAAAAATTCCAAAATTGTTGTTGCCGCCCGTTATTTAATACAATAATGAATCATGTGATTCCGTTTGCCTAAACTACATTTGTAGAACTTCTTAGCTGGGTTACTCCATTTCAAAGATGGAGCATTATCGGGTATGGCCGCGTGGAGGCGCTAGGTAGGACATTGGGACGGCCAGAGCTATGTTGAACGTTTTGTTATGTTGCCTTTCCCATTTCATACCCCGAATCGGTATTTTGACTGTAGTACAAAATCCTTGAATAAAATGGGGCAAATCAGACTTCTAGATGATGTTGTATTAAATAAAATTGTTTATAAAAACCTTTTTCCTAAAATTCTTCTGCTTTCCTTACCATAGAATCTTTATTAGAGAAAGTATATGAATGATTCTTTTCAAACTATTGAGAATAGAGGTGAATGGGGTAAAATGGTTTACTTCTCGTCATTTCCGCACGTTGAAACCATTACCAATCGATTTCTCGTGATTTTTTACGTAAAAAATGTCACTTTTTACCCCTTGAAAATAGCGGCAACAAAAAGTTTCGTTTTTTCGGTCGATTCTGCCCACTGTGCGCCGCCTTGTCTTAACCTTCGTCGGGTGAGTGTCCCCGAGATACGCACGAAAGACATCACTCAATCCAATGTCAATCGTGTCAGTTTATGAAGAAAGCCATGTTCGTGGATTATGTACTATAGCTGGACTCGATCGACTGTATCGTATGCTGTTTTGAAATCAATAAAGATGTGACAACGTGGGCACTCTAAATATTTCTGCAACATCTGTCGAATGGTAAAAATCTGCACGAGTCCCGTCTAATAATTCAGTCTAGCTCGTAATTCAGGATTCAGGATAGCAGGATCTGGGAGTGCAAATTGTCGGCGGCGTTTACCAGTGTTATGCCGCGATAGTTGCAGCCACCGAGCCGATCATCCTTTTTTGTAGATAGGACAAACGAGTCCTTCCATCCATTCCTCCGGTAACGCTCCTCCCAAATCTTGGAAATAATCGAGTTTAGAGCCGTTACCTGTATTTCTCGGCAATGTTTATAAAGCTCTGCTGGTCTTTACTAGCGGCTTTGTTAGTTATCAGCAACCCGATTTCCCTTTTGACTCCTTGGAGATCGCTGCTAGAGCGGTGCTGGGACATTGCTATCTTCCATGGGCACTTCTAGGTTAACTTCCGTTCCGCCTCCTTCTGCAACTTCGCCATTGAGGTGTTCGCCAAAGAACTGCTTCCACCTGTCGACCATCTGGCGCTCGTTTGTGATTAGATTCCCTCCCTCGTCTCTTTACATCTTCGGTTTCGGTAGCCCTTACGAAATTGGTTCATTGTTTCGTAAAACTTGCCCGTGTCATTAGCTCGGAATAGCTGTTCTAATTCTTCCCGATCTCTGTCCTTCTTTTGGCGCTTTTTACACCGTAGGATCGCGGTCTACTAGTTCCCTGTTCGTCGGTATTTGAACAATTTCCTAGTTTCACTGCTCAGATAATTTTCTGCTTCCCATGTTGGTATTCCCCATCAAACCAATCATTTTGTATACTCTGGGGCTCTCCACCTACCCATAATTTCTCGGAAGAAGGCAATGCCAGTATTCGCGCGTACTTCTCGGCGGATTGCGGGTTATCTAGCTGCCTGATGTTCAGCCGAGAAGGTCGGCTTTGACGTGTCTAGTATACGGTTGACAGTGAATGTTTGACAGGAGATGGTCAGAATCAATTTTCGCATTCCGTAGGGAACGTATGTTCGTGATGGTAGAGAAGAACCGGCAATTTATGAGAACTTGTTCAATCTAGATCATGTCAGGTGATCGCTAGGTGACTTCGTGGATATCTTTGCGTGGAAAAAGGTGCTTCGGATCACCAGGCCTCGAGAAGCTGCGAAGTTTATCGTTGTTGGCCGTTATGGTTCGTTCCGGTGTGTAGGCTATGACTTTCACCGGAATATACATTTCTTGGCGTTCATATCCCCGATAACGATCTTGATGTTGCGTGGCGCGCAGCTGTCGTACGTTGCCTCCAGCTTTCGCAATTCCGTAGTAGTTTGAGTAGTTAAGTTTCCATGCTTGGGTCAGGCTACCAAGTCTCGTGAAGGGGCTACCATATTTCATGCCGAGGCAACCCGGTGCCTCCTTCCCTGATGGTATGCGACCTTAGTTTCCACCAGAGTTGGCTATCCCTTTCTCCGCTAAGGTTGCTCGAATCCCAGGATTCCTAGGTGGTACTGCGAGAAGGTAGGGATAGGAATTGGGTTGGGAATTAGTAGACAGAGGTGGTAAATTTGCACATGTTCACGCTTTGCCAGCCGCTTACTGATTGCCTAGGAGGACTTACATTGTTTTGCATTTAAATACAGTTGTAAAAGTGTTCTGGTTAAAATTTAATTTTGAGGGATTTAAATACATTTATGATATTCAAAAATAGTATAATCCAGGTGCTAAATTCAGTTTTCGGAACGTGAACTTCTGATATTTTGTACGACATACTCGTTACCAACTGTTAGAGTACAGGATAATTGAGGGGCTAATACCTCGTTTTATTTTCTATACTATGGTAACATTTCAATTATGTATTCAGTACTCTTTCAATTCAATTTTTATTTCAATTTGACAGTTTTAAATAGAATCACCATCTTTTTTGCTTTACCATCAATCGTGTCGAAATAAGCTTCTTTCTGTCAATTACCGTAGCCAAAATTGAAACAGACACCGACTGCAGGAGGAATACAGTCATTTTTTTAGTCTGGTGGTTTAGTGGGGAAGAAAAATATAAACACGTTCTATAATCTTCTACTGTGGTTCTTGTCTCGCTTTCTATTTGAAATTTCTTTCAAACACGAATTATGAGATCATGTAGTTGTATGTCTGAACATTCGAAACTGGGAACTTATCATTTGTTTTTTGGTATGTGACCTGTGTCACAAGACAAAAAAAATCGCTCTCCGGATGTCTTGTAGATACTCTCGAGTTGGAACACGTTTTGAATAGTCTTGGCCATGAAAAGCAGAATTTTTTTAAGCGTCGAATTGGAAAAAATACCTGCAATTAGCTTTTTGCTTACCGAAAGAGTAGCCATTCAGACATTCCGGTGTATGGAAATGGTACGTTGCTACTTGCTCTCTATCAAGCTAGGTTTCAACAGTCCACTGAAGACCGACATATAGGTATGTGAGCAAACTAGTTGACCAGTTGCAGTCGAACGATGTCGCTTTGCGGCAAACGGTGTGATGCGTTCTATTTTTCCTTTTTTTCAAGAAATCTGAATTGATTCACAGAAGAAGACGATTTAGTCGACATTGAATGCGGACACTTTTCATCTCTCTTTTCACTCGTCGTTGTACGAGGTTCATGTTTATGGAAAGAAAAACTAAACATCAGCTGGAAAGAGATCAGATCTCAAAGTGCAGAAATCCAAACGCCGGCCGCTCGGGGGATTTCGCCCGTCGGCGCTGTTTTTGCTGCTGTGGCTTGCACTCTCCCAAACTGCGAGTTGTTTAGCCAAGTGAGATTGGATTACCGGATGTTTTGAAGAATACTGAATTACATCTGTTCGGATGGATTGAAATTTTGCTCCCAGCACAAGCATGGCTATCCATCCTGGTTTTTTGCTCGTCGAACTAGTCTGCGAGAGCTAGTCAGATGAGCATGAATAAACATCGGGACCTTTGCATGATAAAAGCTACTTTATTAGTCTGCTCTAGCGGAATTCGTAATTCAACACAGCTGAACGAATTGAATTCTTCTGGAGAATTGAAATTGAATTGATCTGTATATCACACACAGTCATTGCTCAATTGCATTTGACTTTTTCCAACCAATTTTAATCGATTTATTCTTATAATAATATCGATCAAATATATTACGTAGTTGTAGCTGATTCAAACTTTTTTGGTGTCATCACGCGATGCATTTCAAATATAAAAGTTTTGTCATATATCTTCCACATGCTTGTTTTTCAAGCGAAGAAATTTATCATTTTCCGCTTTCATGCTTTCTGTCGGAAATAAAGGTGATAAATGGTCATATAAACTATCACTCTTTAAAAAGTTTTAAATATTTTTACACACAAATCACAAGCTACTAGTTAGTAGATCCATCAGAAGTGATGTTTGCCACAATTTTATTTGCATTTTATTCTAACTTTTTGCTTGCAATAAGTTCGTAATCAATCGCCATGGAATCAGCACATCACCAGATTAAGGTACTCCACTTGACATAATTCAATTTGATAGCGTAATATTTACATATATGTATGACTATGACTCCTGGTGTCAACTCAAACAACATTCCCGAGTGACGATAGTATCGATTTTTAGATTTGTTTGTGCGAGATATCATGTTATCATTACTCTCTTACCGTATCATTTCAATTCCCTAGACAGAGAAGCGCCTATCCTAGCCAGAGGACTTTCACCACTTTGCCCTCACTCCGCTCGATTGGCAGTTTACTATTAACATGATATTATCTTGTGCATCATGCCGCGACAGGCAAACGATGGCACTTCGTGCGGAAAGTGCCAGCAAAGATTATCTTCAAATTAAATTAATTGATGATACGTGCCGAATACTAAGTCGACGTTGGATTGGCTGTAGTGCTCATTTTTTTATCGAGTTTGTTTTTCGTGAGGCCTGTTGAACCAACCGAATAAGCTGAAAGCGAACAAAAAAGCAAATAAAATTGATATTTCAATTGGCTTGGTGACAAGCATTGCCGATAACTGTTGGTGCCATCCATGTGAGTCCTCTATCATCTATCGCTAATGTCAATTTGATATTTTAGATGGATTGCTCTTTGTAGGTACGTTTGTTGTGTGTCGCGTGTGCTCGACAGCATAATGACAAGTACAAGTCTCATCGCATAAAAGATGTGATAGGTTTCCATCAGATACAAGTGATAGCAAGTATCATACGATTGTTATCTGTTGAAATATTGCTATGAGCAATTACATTGCCATTGTGACATTATACCCTTCGTATAGCTTTAAATCATATATGCCAATCATTTGTGTTATGTCATAAGTGTATTCAACCGCATGACTGGAACATTGTGATTAAATTGAAATTACTCAAACTGATATTACGCTATGAATATTGGTTTCGACGTCAGCTAACATCTAACTTTAAAGGATTAAATTGCAAATTTCGCCTGCAAGCAAACGACGTTTTTATGCAAAATATTGAATATCCAAGACTTTACCAGATTTTAAAATTAAATAATCTCTCCCATCGGAAGTTGCAAGGCAGAGTTAATGCAAAAACGCAAGTTAATAAAAACACCGTCTTTACAATTTGGAAAGTGTTTTTCAAATAATAAAAGTTCAATTTAGACGACTACCCAATTTGAGCTTTATTGTACTTTTATAAAGGCATTTATGACCAATTTTGGTTACGAAAACCATCATAAGGGTGTAATAAAACCTTCAATGTTACTTGAGTAGTCTTTCTCGAAATTATGACCAAAGTTCTAAATGAAACGATGCAAAAGGGGGCGGCTTGTTAACCATACGATTACAATGAATAACCTTGAACCAAACTACACTCGTAAACTGCTTATTGACATTAATTACCAAAAATTACAACAATAGATCTCAATTTGCTGGCTGCAGTGGTCTCGTCTCCTATAAACAAAAAACACTTTCAAATAAAAAAAGTCAGCGAATCGGTTGAGCCGTTCTTGAGATACTTGAGTCATCCTCCTCCTTCGAAAGCCTTGTGCCGAAGGTCGCAGAGTGTTTCGGTATTCGCAAGTCGACTTCAACCTGGTCGAGTTATCTATCACGTTGGGCTCCACCGTTTCCGGTGCCTGTGAGGTTTTTGAAGAGAATAGAGTCCACTGGACAGACGTTCGGCATCCTTGCGACGTGGCTAGCCCACTGTAGCCTACCGATTTTCGCGAGGTGTGCGATGGAAATCTTTCCGGCAGTAATTCCGGCAGTTCGTGGTTCATACGCCTACGCCTTTCTCCACTTTCGATTTACATTCCGCCAAAAATAGTCCGCAACACTTTTCGTTCAAATACGGCAAGTATAGGTTTGTCTTCCGTAAGCAAAGCTTCTGGCTCAAGTCCGTAGAGGACTACCGGTCTAATTAGCGTTTTGTACATCGCCAGCTTTATGTGACGTCTTGCAGAGGGAAAAGTAGGCTCGACTTCCATCTTGAATGCGTCGTTAAATCTCCTTATTCGTATTATTATCGCCGGTGATCAGAGATCCCAAATATATGAACTCCTCGACTACTTCCAGTTCATCGCCGGTAATAGTCACTGTCCATGGGAAGCGAACGTTGTTTTTTCTGAAGCCTCCTTCTACCATTTATTCGGTTTTCGAAGCATTGATTTGTAACCCAATTCTAGCCTCCATTTTTAGTTTGACGTATATTGCCTCCGCCATTCCAAGTTTTCTAGTAATGATGTCGAAGTCGTTTGTGAAAGCTAGGAGTTGACCACTTTTGCTGGGGGTCGTTCCTCTCGTTTCGATGCCCGCTCGCCGGATCATAACTATGTTCTATAATGTACAGGACAGTCCATTCCATTACCATAACCCTTTGCGCGATTCGAAAGGGCTCAAGAGTACCTTCGAAACACGGACGTAGCACAGCATTCGCTTCAGGGTAGGTTTGATCAGCCGCGTCGGTCCAGAAGACTGTTCTCGTGTATTACCTGCCACAGCTATTCGCGGTCAACTGTATCGCATGCTGCCCTGAAATCCAATCCAAATCCAAATTCAAATTTGTCATAGTGTGAATATTTTATCCGCAGAACCACGGGTCCTAATAAAACCTACATGACATGCTCTACAAAATATTAGGGATACATGACGTAGCAAGATTTGGAAGAATACCTTGTAAACGGCATTGATCAGTGTAATGTAGCGGTAATTACAGCATTGGAACCGATCGTCGGTTTTGTGGGCAGGAAATACCACACCTTCCAGCCACTGCTCTGGAGTTTCTCTTTTCCCATTATACAGTAAAATTATATAGTGGGGTCAATCCCAGCGTAGTGGTTAGCATTCACGCCGAGGACCCGCGTTCAAATCCCAACCCACAGTGGGACCATTCTGGAAAAAGGTGGTCAAAAGTCTTTCCTCGCTTTTCCAGACGTTTTTGAGCTTAGGTGTCTTCAGAGAAGTTCCTTAAAAAAGTATTCTGCATCTGTTGACATTTTTATACAATTGATTATTAAGGGGATAACACATTTGAAAAAATTAACTTTTTATTGGAACTAGATAGCATATTCATGTGTTCGGTAGATATTTGCAGATCTTTGAATTTCATTAAACTTTGCCGAAGATACTAAGTATCTGCATTATACGGTTTGCGAGATATAATTGACTTTCTGTCGTGACCCCCTTAAAATCAGTTTATTAAACTTTTTGTATACAAAACCTCATCTAACGGGTTTGACATGTTCTACAAACTTTATGATAGTATCAAAATACGTAACTTTCTATATGGTTTAAAAATTGTATGTTGCTTTATTTGCTTTAAAAATTGATTTGAAACATAAAATAGGCACCTACTGGCAGCTAAAGTTAGCACCGCTTGAACCGCCATAGAATATAGTATAAGTGTGCCAAAAATCACGGCCGGGTCTGCTCGGGCATTTTAAGTTTTCCTTTAATCGTTTTAGTTATTTAAATTATGAATTTACATATGAGTTGACCGGATTTATTTGAAAATATAATTGCACCGAGCTTTCAGTTCGCTTGGATAGGTCGGTCGGGAGTCGGTCCTTTCCGGCTCTATTAGTGTTTAGCTAACCGATTTTTCGTCGGATCTGTTCGAGGTCATGAACCGGGTCCCTATTATCGTTTGTAGCCACTCCTAGGTTAACTTCCGTTCCACCTTCTTCTGTTCTATCGCCATTGAGTTGTCCATCGAAAAACAGCTTCCACCTGGCGACCGCCTCACGGTCGTTTGTGATAAAAGGTGGTCGTTCCCTCTTCGGCCCTACATATATCAGGCTTCGGTGTGCATCGTTTACGAGATTGATTCACCTTATCATTGGGCTTGCGGGTGTTATTAGCCCGGAAACGTTGTTTTAGTTCTTCGCGATTTCTGTACTTCTTCTGGCGCCTTTTCTCTTCAGGATCATCAATACTTGGCCAAATTCTTCTTTGTGGTAATGTTTAAATAGTTTTTCCTAACTTTTTCTTCTTCTCCAGCACTTACTGGCAATACTCGTGAAACAGATTATTTCATGCGCTCGAGGTATCTTCACCTAGCACCGTGGTTGCGGCCTCATTGATGGCCGAGCGTATTCTGTCGCCGCGTACGAAATTCAGCGATCGGCAGTTCCAGGTACCAAGCATCCATTCCAAGCCCTTATTTCGTCACCTTTGTTCATGCCAAATGTTTCGGATCGAATTTTCTTGACTGTTGATACACTTAAGTACTTTTTTTACACGTTTTGTTTTTTCGAATATTAAGAACTTGGGTAACTTAGGAACCATTCTTTTATTTCTCAATGCTTTTGGAAGAGGCCCAACATTCGTCAAATATTTTGTAAATGGTCCCTATGCACCGTTCTTGAGTAATCGAAAAAAAAACGTGTAAAAAAGACCTGAGTGTAGTAACTTTAATTAGATAGATTGCGTTACGAAGATCACGGTACCTAGTTTCATGGTGGGACTGCTATATTACCTTTAGTGCCGAGGCAACATGTTTCTACATTCAGCCGTCCGCTCCTGATCAGACGGTGCTGTGAGCTGCTCCATACCTAGGCACCCACCTGGTTGAGAAAGCATCAATCTGCCAAGAGCCGCAATCGCCTCCCGTACCCTTCCATTCGAGAAATATATTTGATAAAATACACCATTTGAATGGGCTCTATCGACCAAGCGTAAACAAAGCGCGTGATAGTTATTCGCTGCCTGACTAACATAAGGAAATAAACTATCATGCACGTAGTTTGTTTACGTTTGGTCGATAGGATCTATTAAAAATCAGGCCACAGTTCATTAACTAATATTTAAAACATTGCAACGCATTGCTTCAATTTATTATTGTCATAAAAACCCAATAACAGCGTAATAAAATTCAAATTGCTACTTCAGTGTTGTAAATCAAAACTGTAAAGTGTAATGAACTTTAACACATATTTTTCGTTAATAATACAAACGATGAATATGTTTGGAAAAACGTCATTGTTAACGACAAGGTCGTCAGAGTCCATTTATGGTAGTCAGTATGGCACCGAATATCACCCTTCCCTTCCCTTCTTCAGTGTACCGACATATCAGAGTCCATTTATGGCAGTCAGTATGGTACCGAATATCACCCTTCCTTTCCCTTCTTCAGTGTACGAACATGCTTCCATAGACTCGAGAAACTATCACAAAAAAATAAAATTAGTTCAACTAACCTGCTAACCGTAATAAGATCTTGCTACTCGAAGCACTAAACATTGCATTCTATAGGTTCTGTTTTTTGGGGCATAAATTACACTAAATACTGAGATTTCTACCCAATTAAAATTCATCGCTATATTTTCACTTTTGCACCGTCGATTTTTCAATAATTTTTTTCAGCCGTTCCAGTCGTCACATCACTCGCGAAACTTAACTTGAGACACAGAAAACTTTAATTTACCAACCGAACAGTTATTTGGTAAGATATTACAATGATTTTGTCTAAACTGTTCACTTGAATTGACATGAAAAACTTTACTTCGTTTCGACTGCAATTCCGAATCCGCGACTGTCGTTGTTGTACGTTACCAAGGAAACGGGTGTATATGTGGAGTGATGCCATATTTACGTTGAGCATGAAATTGACCAATAATTTTCGCTATTAAATTAACGGTCGTAGAGTGTCGAAAACATACTTATAAAATTCACTGATAATAAAATTCACCATAAACAGCATTTTATGTGATAGAATTACTGTCGGATCTCGTTCAACAGCAAAAATAGTTACGCGATTCTACGTTTCATAATTGTTCATAATTGTTCATGTTCATGTTCATAACATTTATTACCTACTACTAGCAACTCTGTTCTCGTCGTGAAAGTACTGAAATCAGTAAAAAATGCAACTGGACTCTGACGACCTTCACCTTAAGTGCTTTGATAATTTTTATTATAAAACGCATTAAGGTTTTTTTGTAGTGTCTTAAGGACGCGTCGTTCTGTTTCCAATGCGAATGCGATTATATTTGGCAATGTTTGTGCTGATAGACTGATTGAAATACCGATCCAGTAAATGCAATATGTATAGATCAATGTAGTTCTAATGAATATAAATTTATTTGATTAGAATAAAGTGCTAACGATCAATATGTCGCCTATCATCAATTTCGCTAAGCAAATCTTATGACAACAGAAAGGTATACGTAAAGTTTGTTTTCGCAATATACCATTAATCGTGGATCGTGGGGATCGTCCATTATTCCTGGAAACGAATATGAAATCCCCACGACCATCCAGCGCGGAAAATGCATTCAATCCGTTGGAAAACAAAATTCTTTTATTTGCACTCCATAAATTGCATTACTTTGCCTGTTTTCTTCCATCATGTACCGCAGGCTCATCAATATGCAAACATTGAAAGAATGGTGTGAATTTGCAATGCTTTACTCCATCAGCGGTATTATTTTTCAACACGTTCACTCTGCGTGATACCGGCTGCATCGTAACTTGGAACAATTCCATGCAAGTATGGAGCTGAATAATGGCAACCTCACTGAATCATAAAATAGTAATAAAATCACAAAAAGTTATGAATTTTTGAAATTCTGAATACCAGATCGTCTCCCACGAGTTTTAATGTTTGAGCTCTTCTGCCATTTGCAACTGTAAAATCTGATATTTCGCGAAACTGGTCAATTTAATTTCGCATAATGCAATATTACTTACAAAGAGGACCCGCCGGAGGCTATGAAAGTTGTGGCAAAATTTGCTCGCTCCTCAAGTGCTCTTCATATGCTAAGAGCCCGAGTGTGGGTCGTTGCCGCCACGAGGCTTCTGCTGCGTGTTCCGCCGACCGGCATAAATATGCTTCCCCCTGATTGCAGCGAACCGGAGGATGTGTGTTTGCTCATGTGATGCACTTACCGAGTGGTGGCTGCTTGACTGCACTACGCTGTGGTAGAAAAAGTTTCTCCATTATGAGTATCACCGGTTGCAGCAGCCAGCCCGGTACGGTATGTTTGTAGGACGCTCAAGCATGTGTGACACTGACAATGTTTCTCCAATGTGGTGGTGGTACTACTGCTACTGCTGCTACTGCATACTAGCGATCAGACTGTCAGTTAGCGTTATTTATACCACTCTACCTGACCTCACTCCTGAGAGGCTTTTAAGCGAACAGGAGTAACAATTTTGGCAACCAACTTAGCTAAAATGTCTGTACCAGGACTAACTACATAAAGTTTAATGTCAATTAGAGTCAGACGGGTTGACTTAATGGCGACCTACTCTACTTACTTTTAGATAATAATTTAGATGCTTTACTGATTTCAAAAAAGTTTCGTTTGCAATTACCTTCCTAGATTTAGTTAGGTTTGCTTCAATCCGGACGATTCGTTATAATGTGTTTCAAAAAATACAGTTGAAACCATTGAGAAACATTTAAAATTTCAACTAAATTCCATGAATAACATTTTCATTTCCAAGAATGCATCTGCTGCGTATTTTTCATTATGGAAAATTGTAAGGTACAGCATAGATTGCGTTATGAAATATTATTAATTGCGAATTTTATTCAAGCTCATAAAATCTGATCCCGTCAGTCAGTGGTACATGCTGTTAGCTCACCATGAAAAATAATCCTGTATTCAAAAGTTATTAGTAAAAATCAAAACTATTCGACCGGATTCTGGATGCATTTTTAAATATGCTGCCTCTTAGTCTCAGCGTTTCATCATTCCTGTTCGTCTACTCCTATCATATGCAAGCAAAATAAAATCCAAAATGCTGGCACTAAAAGTTATTATATTAACGCACGGTATAAAACATTCCTGGGCAAGTAAATCGTTTTCGCAAAGTTTGCTCGCAGCTGGGTGCGACCCGGTACGGTTATCAAAACAGTCCTTCGAGTGAGTTTCATACATATATGGATCCTGTTTCGTGCGCCTGGAAATCGACTCAGCCATGTGAGGTAATGAATGACGTGTGGAACCGTGTTTGAAAGGGCTCTGCGGTGTCATTCATATGAATTAATTTTTCCGCTCTTGAGCACAGTACCTACACACTTGAAAATTACTGCCAGTGCTCGGTTAAATTATGCAATGGATGCCGGAGAATGCTAGCGTGTCGAATTGTGGACGGTAAAATTTAAAATTCGAATTGCTGTTGAACCCGGTCTCGGGTATTTTTAATTTGTTTTCATTTTATTGCTTATATGCTTTTCTCTTAATGTCTTTTCAACCGAGAACGTTAATGAATTAACGATTTAATGACTATTAAAGTAATCTGTTTCTTCAAATTTTATATCATTTAACCAACCGCCGAAGTTCGTAACGTAATAAATACCACAAAAAATCACCACATGTATTCATTTCACTTTAGTGACTGCGGCCGATTATCGATCCTGCACCGAACGAATTATGGTCCTCCAGGCTCCAATACTGTCGGTCCTTGGCTGGCGTTCTCCAATCCCCTTGAACACCAGCTGAACCTGCATCGTCCTTGACAGCGCACATTCATCGGGTGCGAGGTCTGCCTCGAAATCAATGGCTTCTTTCAGGTTCTCTACTGAAAATAGTTTTGGCCTCTTCCGTCGGGCAACCTGCCACATTGTACTAACTTTACTATATTAGCATATTTGTATACTTGATATAGCTTGAAACAGTGGTTCATGCGTCTGCGACACACTCCGTTTTCCATTTAACCACCGAGTATTAATCGCAGAATTTTACGATCAAAAACCCCAAGCACTCGTCGGAAAACTTCCATGATTCATGTCCGTAAAAAGGCCATCGAGAATGTTCACTACCTCATATCGTTTCCCGTTTGCAGGTCCACCTCGGGACCAACACTACTTGAACTCCCACGTTTCCAGCTGGTAACCATATACTTAGTTTTCCCGGCGTTAACAATAACTCCCAATCTCACTGCTACCCATTTAAAAGGCCTCTTCCACTGCTCTACGGTTGATTCCGATGATATCGACGTCATCCACCTCTACGGGTCTCCTCCGGTTAACTCATTGCTTTTGTTTTTTGAACACTACGATACCGACTCCACGTTCTGCACGTTTTATCCGAAAAACCTTTTCGCGAAAAGTTCAATTTAGCGGGTGTGGTTCGGACCCAATTGAAGGAAAGTAATAGAGATTAGTAGACCTAGGAAAACAAATAAACCAAGACAGAAGAGATATCTGTGGGGGATGCCCTCCCGCAGTGGCTGGCGCTTTCGACGCGACGGCGGGTCACTGGAAATACTCGCGGCCTGTTGCCGTATCATCCTGAATCATCTGGTGTTACCATAGGTAATTTTTGATGGTCTCGTTGTTAACGAATATTTTATGGAAGAGTCTAAAATTTCTCGAGTTTGATTTGTTTTTGAGTTATGTAAAAATTTCTGCTTTATTAGTATGAGAGCCTCCCATTCCAGAAAAGGGAGGAGTCTGAAACCATCATAGGAAAAAATCCTACTAAATTTGGTTTCATCTACTTGATTAGTTCTTGAGGTATGCGGAAATTTGTGTTTCATTTGTATGGGAGGCTCCTCTCTCAGGGAGGTTAGGGGTCTCAAACCATTATCAAAAAAATTCATGCCTCCTATATCCCCCACTTGCCAAATTTGGTTCCACTTGCTTGAAGCGATCTCTGACCACCATGGAAAAAAGAAAATCATAGAAAAAATGTCTGACTGCAAAAACCCCCAATTTGCTAAATTTTGTTCCATTTGCTTGATTAGTAGAGTAAGGAGGGGTAAAAGTACGATGCGGGTAAAAGTGCGATTCAATGATTTATCAGTGCGGATTCCGAGTAAATTGACTACATTGGCATGGATGGGTGAGTACTTTGACAGCTTAAATCCATCATAAACATTTGTTGTTTACGAATCATAGTTGCTGAGTTATGGGTAAAAGTTATTTTAGAACGGTTTTGATGTAATATTTCGTTGTACGGCAAATACGATATCAACAGGAGGTTATTACTTATTCACAAATTGTAGCAGCGTTTTACATCACTCAGATATCTCTCTTGAAATTGCGGTGAGAAGAATTTACAAAATATATGTTGCTTTTCCATAATTTAATTAAACCCCGTCAAGCGCCTAGCGGGGCAAAAGTTCGATTTATTGACGGGGTAAAAGTTCGATTCATGGATCGAGAATCTAACTCATTTTACTGACGGGACGACGATACTATGCAAGTCCTTGCGACTTGTAAGGTACTGCGGGCGACGCTGTTCGTCCGTCAGCGTTATAGCTGCGATTCTCAACGGGGTTGTTCGGGGAAAGGAGTTCTAGTTCTATCACGGAGCGAAAAAATTCGTTTGTTTCAAACGAAATTTTTATAACAACCGAAAAATATTTTTGTTTCGAAACGAAATTCTATTTGAATCAAGAAAATAACAGTTTCGCTTTTCCATAATTTAATCAAACCCCGTCAAGCGCCTAGCGGAGTAAAGGTGCGATTCACGGACGGGGCAAAAATGTATAGCTTATATACAGCTTTTGGCACTATATTACAGGTACTAGAAATGGAAGATCTGCAGAAAACTGTGTTCTACAGATGTTGGTCGAAGGAAAACAATGTTTTTCCGCTGATGAAACATAAAACAAACGTTTGGGAAAGTTTCGATCTGTCGTAGGCTGCAATACACCAGCGGAAAATAGGAAAGGTGTAAATTGAGAATATTCCTTACCGAAACATACCGCAGATTGACGATAATATGGTTTTGTTAGCTACTGCTGTGCTAATTTCATGAATTCGAGCTTCGCACTTTTGCCCCGCGGTAATCGAACTTTTACCCCGCTAGTGGGGTAAAAGTGCGAATCGGCACTTGTTCAGAAGAATGAAGAATTTATTTTCAATAACACTATTATTCCAGATGATTTATAGTTGAATGTAAAGACATTGAGTAGCTGCATCACTATAAAATATATTTTGTTGTTGTTCTTCTTTATATCTCGCGAAAATTGATGACAACTTCAAACATCGCACTTATGCCCCGCCCTACTCTATTCGGTTCAGTAGTTTCCGAGTCTATAAGGTATATACAGACAGACAGACAGACATTCATTTTTACTTATATAGATATAGGGTAAATCGCCAATTGTTGCACAGCTAAGCACTCGTCTTCAGCAATTTGAAGATTTTGAACAAATAAATGCAGATTTTTTGGCAAACCCGCTTACTATCCCGGTAGACTAATAAAAAATGAGTTCCCAAGCCACCTGTGTGGAATTCCTTACAAAAACGGGTAAAATACATTTTTGCATAGCAACTCTGCACCCAATTATTGCATACCAAAATAATCTTCCAATCTTATTATTGTACGTCTCACGCCTAATTATTGCACAGCTTTTGTTTTCACTTTTCCTCCTTATTACTGTGGCATTATTGCCGCATTGTTTTATTTGGGGACAGAGCCACTTACATATACATAGTTTTGGATTACACTAGTTAACAGCATTTATGAACTCAGTAAGCTGAAGGTGATTTTTCATGTAAAATTGGCCGCTGAATCCGAAAATGAGGTCAGAAAACTTCAAAGTAGGATAATTTTTGAGATACGCATTAAAGTTTAAATTTTGCTTAAGGAAAGAAAGTACATGCACATAAATACAAATTACTCCGACTGCGGTGCACTAATTTCAAATATCTTTTTTCCATATTAAAGAGAATAATAGTTGCTACCGATTAGTTGAACTTCATTTTTCTATAAGAATAATAGTACTGTAAATATTTGTGAATTTGTTCACAACAAAGCAAAAAGGAACGCATTTTTTTGGAATAATTTCAACTTTATCAAAGATTTTAGACAAGATTAACGCATTTTCAAAATTTCAGTTCATGTGGGTCTTAAAGACCGATAATTACCGTACCATCGATTATGGACCTGGAAACATCGCTGTTATTATGGAAAAAATCGTGATACGGCAAACTACGGTTCCCACTGCTTGCGTTGATGAACAAAAAGCAATACCGCAGAGAAGTGAGCTGTCAAATGTGCGTTGCAGAAACATAGAGCTTAGGACAACAAAAACAGATGTGCAATAAAATTGGAAGGAGTGTCGTACGTTGTTCCAATTATTGAACTTACGAATTTATTGGCAATTTATGTTATAAATAGCCAATCTTATCTCTTATTGAGTATACAGTGGTAACCCGATTTTGTCACTCCCCGATTTTGTCACTCCCCGATTTTGTCACGTTTTTGACCCGATTTTGTCACCCCCGATTTTGTCACGTTTTTTACCCGATTTTGTCACGCTTTTGATTTATCAAAAGCTTAGTTTGAAAATCATTTTCAAACATGTCAAATGTGTTAAAACACTGTGAAAAGAACTGTGCTGATTATCGTGGAGTTTCCACAAAAGTTGTTTCATATCTCCACAACTATAATAGCAAGAAGGTCATTTTCTTTGGCAAAGTTCTTTATAATAATCTTCTCAACAATTTTGTAGAACATTGTTTTGCTCTATATCTTACTACTTGAAAAATAAATTTTGTACCTTACTTTTTGGGGGGTTAATCAAAGAATCGTTCATACCATAAGAAAGAGCTTTTTACGCTGTGAAATTTCTCAGAACATAGTTAACCAGTATAATCAACCATTTCGGCGCAATTAAAAAATGCGTGTTTTCATACCTGTGGGCTGTGCTGTGAACAGGTGACAAATGTCCACAGAGAGGTAGAAGGAAGTGCGAAATGTCCTAAAAGTGATCAGAATGAAATATATGTAGTTCGTTCTAAGTTATCTGCAAAAAAATTAAAATTGAAAATATACCTGATTTTGTCACTGTCCCGTTTTAGTCACCCCTAAATTCATCATGGGGGTGACAAAATCGGGTCATTACTGTAGTAAGTTTATAGCAATGCTACGAAACCCCCCAGCAAACCACAAATCCTATATATAAAAATAGATTTCTGTCTGTGTGCCTGTCTGTCGGGATGTTCCTTATAGAATCAAAAACTGCTGAACCAATCGGCGTGAAAATGTGCATGTAGAGGTTTTTGGGGCTCGGAAAGGTTTTAGTGATGGTTAGAGACCCCTTCCCCCACTAAGAGGGAGGGCTCCCATACAAATGAAACACAGATTTCTGCATAACTCGAGAACTAATGAAGCAAATAGAGCAAAATTTGGCATGTGGGTGTTTTTGGTGACAAGAATTTATTCTACGGTAAATTGAGACCCCTCTCCTCTTTAGAAGGGGAATACTCTCCTCTTTAAGAGGCGGGCTTCCATACAAATGAAATACAAATTTCCTCATAACTCGAGAACTAATCAAGCAAATGGAACCAAATTTGGCATGTGGGTGTATTTGGAGATAAAATTTTTTTCTATGATGAATTGGGACCCCTCCCCACTTTAGGAGGGGGGCTCCTATACAGATGAAATATAAATTTCCTCACAACTCGAGAACTAATCAAGCAAATGGAACAAAATTTGGCATGTGAAAGTTTTCGAGGGCAAGAATATTTTATATGGTAAATTAGGACCCTTCCTCACTTTAGAAGGGGGGGCTCCTGAACAAGTGAAAAACAAATTTCCTCATAACTCGAGAACTAATCAAGCAAATGGAACCAAATTTGGCATGTGGGTGTTTTTGGAGACACACTTTTTTCTATGATGAATTAGGACCCCTCCCCACTTTAGGACGGGGGGCTCTTTTACAGATGAAATACAAATTTCCTCATAACTCGAGAACTAATCAAGCAAATGGAATCAAATTTGGCATGTGGGTGTATTTGGAGATAAAATTTTTTTCTATGATGAATTGGGACCCCTCCCCACTTTAGGAGGAGGGCTCCTATACAGATGAAATACAAATTTCCTCATAACTCGAGAACTAATCAAGCAAATAGAACAAAATTTGGCATGTGAAAGTTTTCGAGGGCAAGAATATTTTATATGGTAAATTAGGACCCTTCCTCACTTTAGAAGGGGGGGCTCCTGTACAAGTGAAAAACAAATTTCCTCATAACTCGAGAACTAATCAAGCAAATGGAACCAAATTTGGCATGTGGCTGTTTTTGGAGACACATTTTTTTTCTATGATGAATTAGGACCCCTCCCCACTTTAGGACGGGGGGCTCCTGTACAGATGAAAAACAAATTTCCTCATAACTCGAGAACTAATCAAGCAAATGGAACCAAATTTAGCATGTGGGTGTTTTTGTAGGCAAGAATATTTTCTATGGTGAATTAGGACCCCTATCCACTTTAGGAGGGGGGGGGGCTCCTATACAAATGGTTATACAATCTTCCTCATAAGTCGAGAATTAATCAATCAAATGGAACCAAATTTGATACGTAAGTGGTTTTGGAGGCAAGATTTTTTTCTATGGTGAATTGAGACCCCTCTCCTCTTTAGAAAGCGAGTTATGACCCATCTCCCTTTTAAGGGGGTGGGCTTCCATACAAATGAAATGCAAATTTCCTCTTATTTCGAGAACTAATCAAGCAAATGGAACTAAATTTGGCATGTGGGTGTTTTAGATGGCAGAAATTTTTTCTATGGTGAATTACGACTCCTCCCCCTTTTGAGAGGGGTGCTCCTATACAAATGAAATACAAATTTTCTTATAACTTGAGTACAAATCAAGCAAATGGAACCAAATTTGGCGAATTTATTTTATGATAGTTAGAGACCTCTCACCCCTGTGGTAGGGGGATATGGACTCTCATACAAATAAAACAGATTTTTTTGCGAAACTCAAAAACTAATCGAACTCGAGAAATTCGAGACTCTTCCATAAAACATTAGTCAATAACAAGACCACAAAAACTATCTATAGTAACACTAGATCATTCAGTACGAGACGGCCGCGAGTGTTGCCGACGACCCGCCGTCGGAAGCGCCGCCCACTGAGGGGAGGCAACTCCCCGCAGAAATCACTACTGTCTAGGATTATTTGTTTTCCTATGTCTACCTGGGTTTCCTGGAACGAGCGACAGCGAGTAAGGAGAGGATCGCGAAATGGTACTATCCACAAAAAAGAGGACAGGGGAGTTGTTTTCTACTTTACTGTGAGGAAAAATTGCAAATTTGTATATTAAGCTACCCATTCCTGGTAACTAATAAGCATTAACATAAGCAGCAAATCAGCGTATCTGGCATTTTATACTGCACGTTGTTGTATATTAGCTTTTTGGCTGCATAGGTGTTGTAAATTGGCATCCAAAATTGTATTCAAATTCTTTGTGTCGGTAATTAGCTGTAAATTAGCATTGTCAGCACTATAAGAAGGTTATCAGTAAAGTAGCTGTACATTTTGCCAAAATAGCATTTAAGTAGCATTTAAGGCGACTTAAATGCTTATTGGCCTACATTTGAATAGCATTGGTGATGTTTATTGGTTATCTGGGATGCTTTCAAAGTTACGTAAATCATCTAAGGTAGAACTCCTCAGAAACTTGCAAAACTCGAGATTGTGACAAAGTTCATCCGAGATTCATGATTTATGTACCACACAGGTTAATTTGTGGCAATACGAAGTTTGTCGGGCCAGCTAGTGAATCTATAAAAATCATCCGAAATATCTCTAAACCAAGCCGAAATCATACACAAAGATAATTTAAACGCACCTTAGTTTATTTTGATTTGAAAATGGTTACAACTGATTTACAAACGATTTTCATCACAGAATTGTATAGCATTATGGAACTAATCATGTAGAGTCTCATCGTATACAAATACTTATGAATGCGAATTGTTTACGTATAATTTGTAGTACGCATATAGCCTCCAAAATAGTACGTACGCATATGCTGGACTCGTGCATCGATTTTTCTAGATATATATCGGTACATATTTCTCATTTGTTACTTTGAAATACGTATGAAAATGTTTCTGGGTCATAGAATATGTTTATTTACATCTAAGATTCGGTGAAAGTGAAAACTTATTTTGTGAATCAACTTTCTGAATAATTTAGACAATAAAATCGTTTGGTGAAGGCGAAATTAGGACACATGTAAGAAAATTCATGTTTATTATTAAAAATCACGTTGATTTACAGGAAAAATCGTGACTTCGGTGGATAATGAAATAGTATATGTGATGTTGCTGTTGCTGTCAAATTACATTTAACATAATAAACTGTCGATAAAAGGCGCAAACACTACGAAGTGTGCAATAATTGGGTGGAGTGCAATCATTGGCAAATTATCCTATTTCTACAAGTTACTACCTTTGTCCCAGCAGATTTATTTTTTCCTTAATTGAAACATATGTATTCTAACGCAAATTCCATTTACAGCTGTATTTTGAAATTATCGAAATGACCTAACATTACTACTAATTTACACTCATTTCCCGGTTCAGCGAACTCAATCAGCGTGCATGGCTCATAAATAGATTAGTCTACCCTCCGTTACATCCAATCAAAGGTAAACTTCGAACAATCATAATTGGCCCATTATAGCCATTTGCATGTGTTTCACAAATACGCCTGGGTAACGAACGCATACCGACACGGTCGGCAGTCGGCCGATGAAAGTTGAGAATCGATTATTAAGCACGGTACCACTGTCTGATAGGCTTCAGGGACATTTCACTGTCCATTGGTGACAATTCAATCCAATTTCACCAGAACGGGTGACATTTAATCTACAACCGACGAAACCACAGACAGGTCAGCAGAGACCGGCCGGGTTTTGTTCGTTTCAAACGTCAACATGTGTTTGCAGTCGGAAAGGGACTGTTTGATAATTACTCGACAGATTGGGCAGTTTTGTATTGCTGGATCAATATGTATAAACCGACGATGGGAAAGCTATGAAACGACGTAGCTCTGGTGGTAAACCGTAACCAACATGAAACTAAGTTTAGCAACTAGCTACATAGTTGATTGAAGAATATAATTAAATTGACGATTGCCGAATTTGTAATTTTACAAATACTTATGCAACGTGGAAAAGAAATATTAATCTTATAGAAAAACGTTATCTTCGATGTATGTATGCATTGGATGATAAGCATATGGTAAGAAGATTGACAGATGAAAAATATATCAAAAAATATATTTAACGGTTAAGACAAAATACTTTTGCATTCCCGATTCAAGTAACATATAATTTTACCGATGTTCACAGAATTTTCAATATCAACATACCACAGATCATTAAACACGCTTTCTTACATAGTCATTTACATGCTAAGTATCATAGAAACAGCGTTTCACGTTAAAACTTAAACTGACTTAGCAACAAAAACACTGTCTTTTTAAATTATCTCTATTCACCATCTTAGACGACAAAAAATTCCTCATTTCCTGTTGAGTCTGCTTCTCTATGATGTAAGTTTCTTTACTTCAGTTGAGGAAAATGCTCCTCCCAGAGCCGAGACAAGCTTCGAAGAACAATGAAAAACTGCGAGGAAAAAAGTTCACTCCGCCTGGTAAAGAGAAGATTGTTCTTCATCACCGAAAAAGAAACCACTCAAATATGTACACTCTCGCCCACCTACCGCCAATGCAAATCGGCAAGCGCCGTGGAACCCAGTCGGTTGCCAAGACCGAACTGTTTACGTTTCACGTTCTGGGAGAATGCTGATCCTTTTTGAGCTTTTACGTTCGAGTCGAGTCAATCTTCGTCCTTTTTGCGAACGTAGTAGGTACCTACTACTAGGCACCTTCTTGCGAACGTCCTTTTTGTCGATAGTATCGACAAAAGACCAACCTGAATTTCCATTTTCACCTGTGCATGTTTTCACTTTGTATTTTATATTAATCGAATATTGATGTGTAACCCAACGGCAGACAATGTAGCCTTTTATTTCGGGCTGAAAAGGCGGGAAAAGCTTGCAGATGGTGTTGAGCTTGTGTTTCGGTATTTTAGCGATAGCGAAAACGGGGTGACTTTTTCGTCAGCGACACTTGAGCTGTTGAGACGTGAATTATGCTGTTTGTTTTGGTTTACTCGGAATACACACCATAGCGCTTTGCAATTCATATATGTATAGTTTCTTGAAAGATTGAGCAGCCGTGATGAGAACTAGAACTAGAGTTTAACTAGAATTGAGAGTACTACAGAGTGAGCCATTAAATCAGTGAAATCATTATGCAACGTTAAATGGTTGTATTAGTTATTTCAGTATTGACTTATTCTTAAATATCATGGACGCCTGTCTTCCCTACAGAATTCAAGGCTTCGCCTGATCGTAGGTATGAACGATGAAGCTATAACTCCTCTAATCGGTGTTAACGTGAAAGTATTTCTATGTTTTGTTTACCACTCCCTTGCTGTAGGGTTTTTTTTCGTGGAAAGGATAATATTATTCTGAACCACAGCATTTTCACCGAAGGCTCTGGCTCTGGTTGCGAATCGATGTTGGCTGTATTTTCGTATTCATGGTTGATAATTGATTTTTCTCCAGAAGCTTGAAAGGGCCCCAGAGGAATATACTTTCGCTACACCAGCGGTTTATTTTACGACCACCGCCGAATACTTTAAGCAGTTACCCGGATCGCCGAGAGTTTTATTGATAAAGAAAGTCAAACAATGCTAGTCATGCTACATATTTCAACCGTGATCCAGATGCTTGGAATATTCCATGAATAAACAATAAGAGCGCGCGGCTTGCGTTTGTATGAGTCCTAACGATTATTTTCAGGCATAAAGTATTTTATCCCGTGGGATTTCAATGTCAGGTATAATTCCCGTTCCAGCTGGGGATTTACTCTGTCCACAGAATTACCTGGATATCATTAAACGTAACTCATGTCTCAGCAAAAATCATTTATTTTTCATCAGATAGACAGCATAAACCACAGCTATAGTTTTTCAGGTTGTCTCTTAACGTTAACATTACATTTCATTTTAGTTTTTCTGAACGAAGGCCGTAAAATCGCTCACCAGAAAAAGCCCATTTAGTTGTAACGCTACACAATCTCAGTGCCTTTTTGGCAACATTCCGCAGTAGTCTGTTAAAAGCAGAGAGTCATCTCTTAATTGATTTACTATCCCGGGGTGATAGCAGACTTTCTTTTCTGAAAGCTGAGTTATTTACTGACGAGCGTCCTGTTGCGTGCACTGGTACCCGTAGAATGACGTTAAGTTTATTATAATCAGGAGTGAAAATTCTGAACAAAAACATTTTCCCCATTGTCCCCAAATAACTTTTAGCGATAAAGTCGCCCCTTTCGGTAGCCGCACGACCGTTATAATGTTGGTAAAATTAACGTCGACTCAGGCAAGGATGACGATGACAATCATAGAACTTGACTCCAACTAATGGCATATTGAAAGTGATAAAGGCGGCTGGTACCTCCTGGAGTCACGAAACTAATTGATGACTAAAGTTTCCCCTTCCCTGGCCGACCGCTTCGAAGAGCCCCGAAACAAATTGAACGATAAAAGTTTCCATTACAGGTCATCTCTAGGAAAAAAATTAAGCTTAGCTTATCGGGGAGATAAGCCGCAATTGAAAGTCGAATAAGTAAAAAATGTAAACCTGATAGAAACTTGCTCTTCAGCGAACGAATGCAAAATTATATTTTTTTTATCAATTAGGAGTACACTCAAGTCTTTTTTTACACGGTTTGTTTTTTTTTTGATTACTCAAGAACGGTGTAACTTAGGGACCATTTACAAACTACGTGACGAATGTCGAGCCGCTCCCAAATGTATTGAGAAATGGATGAATGGTCCCTGTGTTGCCCCGTTCTTAATAATCGAAAAAACAAACCGTGTAAAAAAGTACTTGAGTGTAATTCAGTATATTTTGTATATTCTTTAGTCTAAAACTCAAATATTTCATCAGTAGATTCGACGAAATCCAAGAAAATAATCCGAACATAACTTCAAATTTCTAGTTTCCATAATTTTAAATAATGTTTTGGCCCTTAAAACAAGTTCCCTTCTAATATCAAATTTGCAATCAATTTCGCGTTCAACGCTTTCCCCCACAGCTCTACCGAGAAAATAGCGTTCAATACGAGGCGTCTCCACCAAAACGAATCTATTATGGAGTTGCATGGTTATCTTTGATAGTCAATCAATCAGCAGTCATTGAAAAATTACATATCAAAATTTAAAAATGCTCCGATCTAGTGGTTTTTCTTTCTATAAAGCCCGTAAAAATGTCTTTTGAGACCGTCCAAACTCAGACCGCCAAATAAAAAATACACCAAATAAAAAAATTTTTATCTAAAATTTTCACACAAAAGTCATACAAACTGTGTGTAACTAAAGAGACCCTATTTTTTATATTCTGTTTCTCAAAAATAGAAAACTTCTTCAAATAGCATAACAAAAACTTTTATTTTAAGAAATAAATCTCCGAGAATGCAATGAAGACGCATGGTGTTTTGTTTTCATGTGTAAAAAAATGTACACATATGTCCCGTATGTCTTCCGTAGGGGGTTCCATAGTCGCAAGGTTACCGAGTCTGCTTTGACAAGCGGGTGGTGATGGGTTCGAATCTTAGTAGAATCAGACCACTCGTTGTCAAATGACTTTACAACGTCAAATGACGTTGTGCTGACTTCTATATTACCCGCTGAAGTCTCTTGACAGTGCAAAAGTCCCTCCTATAGTTAAGTGTACTGGTTAGAGGAAGGAATGAGTCCTCACCAGGGACGGCTATAATATGGGATAGTACTGGCAGCGAGGAACGACTGGGTAAAGTAGAGCCAGCTTTGAAGGAAGGGTAAAACCCCAGTACATACAAGCACGCATAAAAATTAATAAGCATATCGCTCACTCAATAGCGATTATAGCAAAAAAAAGATGCAGTGCGGGTCATACAATAAACACCCGGTCGATATCACAATAGATCAATGATGCTGGTCGCAGTGATGCGTCCACACATGGAAAACAATGTTTTGCGTAAGCAAAGTTACAGTCTCAAGTCCGTAGAGGACTACCAGTCTTATTATAGAGTTTTGTATATTGTGCTCATTAATCGAAGTGTCTTGCGGAGGGAAATGTAGGCCCAACTTCCTGCTTGAAGGCGTTGTTGAATTGTATTATTGTCAGCGGTGACTAGAGATCTCAAATATATGAACTCTTCAGACACTTCCAGCACATCGCCGTCAATAGTCACTGTCCGTGGAAGGCGTTCCTTCTCCGCCTACGTCATCCGAAAGTTTTTAGTAATGATGCCGAGGTCGTTTGCAAAGGCAAGGAATTGGATACTTTTGCTGAAGATCGTTTCTCTCATTTCGATGAACGCTCGCCGGATCACACCTCTAATTGCGATATTGAATAACATACGGGAAAGTTCATCCAATAACATACACGGTAGTACAGCAACACTCTGCGCGATTCGAAGGGACTCGATGGTACTCCCGGAACACGCACGTAGTACATCACCCACTCCAAGATAACTTTGATAGGCCGGGTTAGTTTTGTTGGAAAACCGAACTCGTGCATTTTCTGTCACAGCTGTTCGCGCTCAACTGTATCGTATGCTGCCCTGAAATCCATTACAATATGATGTTTGAGCACGTTATATTCCCGACGTTTCTGAGGGATTTATCGGAGAGTGAAAATTTGACCACCTGCCTGATAATGTCTGATATGCTTGGGTATCGAAGATGTAATAAACTCTGGGAGAGCACCTTTTAGGCGGTGTTGATCAGCGTAGGCTGTGGTAATTACAGTAACTGAGCCGATTGCCTGTTTTATAGGGGAAATCCATACCTTCTACAGTTGTTTCTCCTCTTCTAAAACATTTGAAATTATCCAGTAAAGTGCCGTTGCTAGTGGTTCTTTGTCATTTCATGCAATTCATATTGCACAGGAAAGCGCATGTTCCGAACATTCTAGAATGGGCGCGCAGTATTTTTCCGTAATGAACGTCATCAAGCCACCATTCATTCATCACGCTTGTGCTGTGCGAGCCACACACGCACACTAATACAACGCCACACCGCAACTAACGGGTGGCAACTAAAATTTTGAAATTTTTTTCTCAAGCTATCAAAATAAGACAAAGATACATGAAGAAGATCTGATTTACCGAAATTGAAGAATCATTATCCATTGTGGAAAAAAAAGTAGTGTACATATGAAAACGGTCCGTAATCGGCTGTTCGGCGAAGCTTCCGTTTGATGTCCGAACAGGAGCGTTGTATGGCCGTCAATCAACTATTTGCAATTCGTGGCTCTCCAGTTATTTTTGTACACCAAGAAACTAAAAATCCCGAAGAAATCTTCGATTGGGCGCACTGCGACAGATTTTTCGGGTCGTGGTTTTTGGGTACAAATGGGATCGAATAGGTATTCAGGAACGATTGTGTTTTTTGGCGTAATGCGATGATCCGGCCAAGGGCCAACACATGTATTGTCCATCTGCATGATGTTTTTGTAGAAATAGGATCAAAATTTTCTTCAAACATTCGTCTGGCACATCGTAATTGATAGCCAAACCAGAGGGCTTGTTGTTGATGGCATGAGAAAGGGAACGATGTCCTTCTGCGTCCACAATTTTGGCTGGTCTACCACTACATTGCTTGCGAATAGTTGTTGGGCATCTTAGGATATGGTAAACAGTCGATGCCGCAACATATTCGCTTTTTAATTGTTGTACCGTACACTTTTTACCGAGAACTTCTGTTCCTGCTTCATAAAGCATGGTTTAACCCTTTATAAGGCCGAGGCAATTATTTTGCCACCAAAGAAAAATATTTGTTTTGCGTCTATAATGACATCAATATAATTATAGAAGCAAAATAAAAATTTTTTGTTGGTGGCAATATAATTGCCACTGCCTTATAAAGGGTTAAGGTTTCGGGGAGGTCTTCCGGTTGACCTCGAAATACGACACTGGTCTAACAAGCCAGACGTTTAACAGACTGTTATGATCAATATATTTGGAGCTTTAGCTTTGAAATTATCCTGTACACTGACAGTTGGGTGTGCTGTTATATATTTTTTTGGTTTGCTAAGGTTTCTGGAGATAATATTGGCTAAATTAAGGCAATGAAACACCCGTTCACCCGATAAAATATATTTTAATTTTTTAAAGGGGCTCTACTCTGGAAAGCCGGAAAAATCGAATTTTACTTTTTTACATTTTCGAGACGCTTATACTTTCAGAAATGTCATGCCAAAAGGATTTTTTGATATCTGATCTCGTTGAAAACTTACGGCAAATCTTGTGGAGTCACCTCAAGGGAAATCCATTGCTGTACGAAACTTTTGAACGCGTTTTCCCCGTTCCATGTCCTATGGCCATGTTCCTTTGGCTGGCGGTACGTGTATCTCAGAATCTAGTGGACCGATTTGGCTGAAATTTTTTTTCAGCATGTAAAAATGAATTATCTATATTATAACGTAGTCGTTTTATGATATCTCAATTTTTCAATTCTTTATGAGCTCTTAATTGGTGATTTTTGACGAAAAAACACCCATTCTTTTGGAAAAATTGCCGCCGTTTTGGGAATTTTTCAAATTTTTAAAAACCGCTACGTAACATTTTAGGTATTGACCTAAAGCTTAAAAATCATCCTTGCAATCCGTTCTACGATACTCCGGTGGTTCCCGGCATGTACCGCCAGCAAGGTACTATTTTCTAGAGGGCATACACTTGCCACTAGCATAATATAAAAACCCGATTTAATCCACCTAGTGGTGAAAGGAACCTTTGTTATACGGTCTTACTTGCTATTTGAGATAGAAATCGACACGTCTTCGAAACATAATTCATCTATTGGTTAACGTTGCGTGGTGCGTTGGTTTTCATTAAATTTTTGGAAATTTAATAAGTTTACAAAATTTGAACAAAATAGCAGCACCTATAAATTTTGATAGATCCTTTTTTCATGAAATTACTGAGTAAGGGTAAGCTGGTTGTTTCTAATTTGAGTAAGTGCAAGTAAAAGCAAGTTATAAGAGGAAATATTATTCTTTAACATATACATTGCGTAGTAAAAGTCTAGTTCATAGGTTTTTGAACTACGCATAAATTTCTGTAACGCCATTATTTTTGATTGACATTAATAAAGTTTTCTTGAATAAATTTCATCAATTTCTATTAACCTTCGATTACTCACGCTGTTGCATTTTGTACAACACGTGTAGGTTTTTGAATGCCATATTGTTATAAAGTTATAAATCTCTGCTTAACTAACGTATGTTCTTCAATTACCTTGTTATGAGCAAAATGTCATAATTATGCATTAATACTTTAAATTGTTGGGCAAATAGATCAGCATAAACTGACATCACAGAAACGAAGCAATCAGCATGTGAGTTGTACCGCGATTGGCCCTGGAAGTTTCTCTCGTTTCTTCATATGTAAAAATGGTGTCTGTATGCAGCAACATAATTAGCAAATATAAAATGTTTAAAATGTATCTGTTGGTAGTCGAGTCATTCTGGGTCAAAATTAAGGCTTTTTTTTAATCAAAGTTCTACAGTACCTAAACAAACAAACATAGAGGTATACTATATTAATCAAAGTTGTGTATTTTTACTATTTATACAATTTTGTAATACATGAAAAAGGAATGCAGCAATTACAAAAAGAGCTAAAATAGAAAAAACTGATCTTACAAATTCATATACAATTAATAAGATTTTTCTCTCTTCGCTTAATAGATAGAAGGTTACTGTATTCAACAAAATTTCTTGTAATAATATGCTCTAAAACTTTGCAGAACACATCAATGTGTTATATTGAAACTGAAGAAAAATAATTTTTTTATTTCACTTATAGGGGGATTAATCAAAATTTAAATTGCACCAGACGATAGAACTTTCAATTTCAAGAAATTCTTCCGAAGGTTCCATAAACCTAAAACCAAGTTTTCCCAGTCAAAATTCTAATGCGCATGTCTTTTTGGCTTTGGACCATTGTGCGCACGAGTAACCGAATTACAAAAGTCGGCGCGAGTGTTGGAGGGTTAATATCTTTTGATCGGCAAAACCGATTCTTCTGAAATTTTGCAGATATATTTGTAGCATTAAAATCTCTAATTTGATGCCAAAATAATTCAAACTAGATAAATCATCTTAGATGAAATCGTTATAAATTATTGTAAACTTTAATGTGTTGTATTCAATTGATCATAACTCTCAAATTAAACGTCCAATCAAAAAACAAATCAATAGTGATCTATTAGGTTATGTTACCTGTCAAATGAGACTAATAGCGTCTAAATCGCTTTAGTCATTTCTAAGAAACAGGCGATAATTATTACCTTGTCAAAACAGGTTTTTTAAGCATAACTTTTAAACTACTTGTTTGTTTTCAATAAAATTTATCCGAAAAATTTAGTGTTAACAAGAGCTTTCATTCGATACCAAGATCGTTGAAATCGGTCATTTGGGTACGGAGAAAATCGTGTCACGTAATTTTTACATTTTTACTTATAACTTTTAAACGAAATGTCGCACCTCGAAACAATTCAATAGTGATATACTAGGCAATAATACCTTTCAAACAAAAGTAATAGCGAACAAATCGGTTCAGCCATCTCCGAGAAACAGGCGATAGAAAAGTTGCGCTCCGCACATACATACACACATACACACACACACACACACAGACATTGCTCAGTTCGTCGAACCCTGTCGATTGGTATATGTGGCTCGGCCCTCCGGGCCTCGGATCAATTTCATGTTTTTCGACCAATTCCTAAACCTTTGTTATAGTATAACAAAGGTAAAAATACAATAAATATCTTCAAATATACCTTAACCAATACCCAAAATACCCCAACACTTAACTATAATTCTAAAATCTGAAAAAAATTACGAAAACCTATTATTTTTCGGCCTTGCAAAGGAGGATCCCCCTTAAATGCGGTATATTTGGAGCCAAAAACCCAATGTTGTCAACTAATGACTAATGAGTACACAATTATGATATTTACCGTAGTTTAACATTGTTGCATTTGGCATTGAAGTTTGATTTTTTTTCACGCATAATTCGAATAATTTTAACGAATTTTCTTCCTATAATGGTACATTTCACTTAAACACAATAATAATATCACTCACCAGGACTGCTCTATCCGAGTGCTTGTTATATCTGACAATGATGCTCTTGGTTTATTTTCTTTCTTAGCATGTCATTCAGCAGAATTGATTCCCCCCCGTGTTCGATAGCAATCGCGATACGAATTTAAGCAAGAAAGTATCTACTTGAGCACGTTCCATTTGAATGGTGTATAAACACGAATCTCTTTTTCCCCACAAATTGCCTAACCCGTATCTACTACCAACGGCTTGATTGGGGAAATGTAAAGAGATACAGCTTGGAAACGGCGCTACGCAGTTAGTTTTTATTGATTTTATTCACGTGAAAAAAAAGCGAGCCAAATACAAAATAAATGGTCACAATTTTAGCAGGTGGCATTTAAATAGTGTGAGGCGCCAATTGTTTATCAAATCATTCACTCATTTATCAAAAATTTCTCCACTCGTCAGTGCATTGTTTGCTTCCTTTCCACACTCCTGTCATGATGTATTTTGTTATGGCATGTGGTAGCCTCGTAACGTACAGAATATATACTATTTTTTTCTTGCAATTCTTTTCGATGTCGAATACTTGCATGTTTACGCATGGGAAATGCGAATGGGAAAATAAACACATCCATTTCGATGCCGTGCAGTGTTTACTGCCGCCGATTGATACGAATTTGAATTGGAATTATGAAGAGAATCGACAATTAGTGGCATTCCGGTGTGTTTACTCTCACATTGAATTTTTGTATTTTTAGAATATTGTAAGTGGCAGCTATTGTGGGGTAAGTGTGTCGGTCTTACACTGTTACTAGCTCGGGCTCAATTCCGGTCCACTGTAGTCAGATGATTGCAACGAGCACCGAACTATAGCTAATAGTCCAATGATTTTGATTTAAAATTTGGACTTGAGTATGTATGTTCATACAAAAGACGCCATACTAACGAAGATAAATCGCTTGCACATAACATGAAGGCTTTAACATTATGGTATTCGCTGTGCGAGCCGTATCCAGTGTGCGTATTAAAACACGCGAGGAATCTTGGAAAACTATCAAAGCCAACATTAATTACTTTTTCGCTTATCTGCTTTAGCTACATGTCAGATAAAAGGATTTGCCTGTAAATTCCAATGTACTGTGGAAAGCGAGACGAGCCGCCGTTCGGTGGCTGTTAATAGTGGTAAAAGTTTTCTTGTTTTTCAACTCTAATGGAAATTGATGATGCTCCTGCTCTGGTGGGGGCAGTCGATCACGCGCCGAGTGTGAAAGCAAATATGCTGAATGTAGTGAACTGATAGCAGACAGGCAAAGCTCCGGGTCTGCCGTATTTTGCTGTATGAAAAGGAAGTGTAGTGGGAGTGTTGGGTCGGAAAAAAAAGTTAGCTCAACTGGAGAGGAATGAATTTTTTAACCATCAACTATGTATACTGCATTAATTTGGAATGATAAAGAATAAAAATTTGTTGGCTGAGGAAAAAAAGAATTTTAGTACGTGAAATTACATTAAAATTTTCAACCAAAACCAAATTTCCAACCAAATTGACCAACCACAAAAATTCCAAGTTAGTTATAATAAAGGAATGAGTTCAACAGTTGATCCAATGGATCAAACAATCATTAATTTTTTTACTTCATGGGACCCTAACCTTTCCATGGGACGGTGCTGTTGCCTCTTCCATCACTTGGCGTGTTATTGTCGATCTTTTATCGTGCGGTTTAGTCTAATCTTGCAATAAATTAAAAGCGTTTTCCCTACCGTATCCTATCGAGCAGTGAGGGCAATTTCATATTATCCATTTTTTAACTGTGTTATGTAACATGATTACAAACATGGTGAAACAGCAGAACATATTGGTCCTGGCAGGTATGATATTCGGTCGCACTATCAATGTAATGTTCGACAAGCTGTTCCCGATACTCCAACAACACTGGCTTCAAACAAAGCCGAAGGGTATTATTGTTGCTCGATTCCTAGTATTCCCCAGCATCAGTAAACTCAGTGGTGAGCCACCGTCGGGGAAGGAGAAAGAATTCCGCTGAGCTCCGGTACGTTGAAGGTATAAAGTACACGGCAATGGTGAAGCAATTATTAATCGTCCTTACTTCATCCATCATGCTCCAGCTTCTGTTGATGTCGCTGGCACCCCTTAGTCACGAATAGACGGACGTTTTAGCCCGGAGCCTGTAAGCCAGACAACCGAGTGATCCGCAAGATTTTTACTATTCGATTTCTCCTTTTCTCCGCATGCTATTATTATAACTGTTGTGAGAAGGATAAAATGCCCGAGGATAAAGAAAGTCAAAACAATCTTACCGAGCTTTGGTAGCGAATGCGGTGGGAAAACTTTGCGGAAGCTCTGAATAAATAAAAATAGCACCATTGGATATAATCTTTATCATCGATTATTTAACATTTTAAAGGTTTTTTTTTCAAGGTAGTTCTGCTTGTTATTGTGGTAAAATTTATGAACTTTGATTACGCTCTAAGTCTATGAATTTTGTTTTTTAGAAGAAACTTATATTTTTAGTCTTTAAAACCTAATCGTAAGCCGATTACTTTAATAACTCCAACGAGAATCTCCAGTATCATCATATCTATCCTAGCTTCACATTCATTGCAATGGCAATTTGTTTATTAAACAGATCCCAACCAGGCAAGCATCAGTTGATGACAGTTGATGCGATGGAGAAGGTGCCTCAAGTGGAATGGGTTTGGTTATCCATTAAGACACCTTTTACACCGTGACTGGCATTGCTTCATGACACATTCCATCAGCGCTAGGACACACGGTTTACGGCAAAGGCAACGGTAAAGCATAACAAATTCCATTCATTTCCGGTTCGAATTACAACACCCCAACCGATCCGTGATGCGCCATTGAAACATCCCAAATGTGTTATGCAATACTGATGGTAAAATTCAATTATGGTTTATCGTTGAAATGTTTGGAATGCAACACACCGGGAGAGGCGGTTGGTCATTGAATTATAATATTATGATCTATTTTAAAATCGATTTGGAAATTATCCTTGTAATCGTCCTACAATTTAACCCACTTAAACGTTTGTTATCGTCTGACGGAACAAAGAAGTTTATTCACAGCGGATTGTGAAATTCCTCCCTACAGAGCGCGGGCCTCGCCCACTGCAAGCGGGGATAACTGTGCGGGTGGGAAACCCATTCAGTCGATTAAATTGCCATTCTCTTTACTGTACAACCTCCTGCTCGTTTTTCTTCATGTCCGTTTAGTTGAACGAGCTTTGGCGGAATGGTTCAGTACACTGTCTACTAACGAATTATCCACGCCTACAAAATAAAGACAGTTCTGGGTGGTCTTTAATTGACCTTATTGTTTAATTAACACCGATTAAGAGAATTATAATTGACTGTCTCCTCAGATATCCCGGATATTGCTAATATTTATCGACTTACTTGAAGCAACAAAGTATCGCAGATGGTTAAGGAACTGCGGTGGATAATTTGTGCAATTATTTTGCGTCTGGGGGTGGCAATTTACGCTCCTCGTCGTGGGACGACTATAATTGCTCGGAAAATGAGCTTTTCAACTGCAGCTGGAAGAATAAAGTTGCTTATGGTGGATTAGATTAGAATAGAGCAAATACTTGTGAGAAATGTGAGAAGTTAGCTAGATTTTCTAAAAAACTGTTTGAATATTTCAAGCACTTTTTGTTGGAATAAATCGCTTCAATTTGTCGTTCAGTGAACAGGGAAACTTTCATACTTTTCCAGCAGAACATCAGCTGTTAGAACGATCGTCAACGACTCAACGCAGTGACATGTGTTTAGGTTTTTAAGTAGCTATTGTTTACTTTAAGTCAATTCTTAACTATCGCTAACAGAATGTAACCTAAAACCTGACCTCTCAATACCTATTGTCAATAAAACTTATTACTCAGGCTTATAGTAAATAGCAGTCTTTTTATTATTATACAGCCAAGATTCAACAGGTTATGGGCCCAGCCGTACCTAGTGATCACTCTAGTGGAGACTAGATTTTTGGACGATTAGAGTAACTAATCCTAGGAGTAAAATTCCTTATCTGAAGTAATCACCCAGCTAGCTATTTGTAGCTATTTGTATATAAACGTTAAAAATCAGCATTACGTACATATACAAAAAGCAAATCAAAGACTAGGTGCTACATTCGTTATAGAAACTTGACATTCCATTTTCATACGACAGATTTCGCAGCCAGCTGTTAGAATATAGGACAGTTGCAGGGCCAGTTGCTACGATCCTATTGACTCTAACAGCCTCTTCCAGCCGAGACTCGAACATATGATGACTGATTTATTAGGCCAGCATCTTACCTCGAGGCCAACTTGGAGGTTACGTATATACACTCAAGTCGCTTTTTACGCGAAGGATACGTCCCGGGTAAATCAAAACCGCGTAAAATCCGAAATTCACCTAAAAAAATAAAATTTCGCGTAAAAAAACTTTGTGGATTTCCACATTACGCGAGAAAGTAGACGTTTTGAAAGTCGTGTAAAAAACCGCGTAAATGCCGAAATTCGCGTAAAAACGCGTAAATTCTCAAATTCGCGTAAAAAAACGCGGAAATTCCGAAATTCACGTAAAAATGGTCCGTAAAAACAAACCGCGTAAAAGCGACTTCAGTGTATATACATGCTAACAAACCGTATTTGATGCGCGAAATTGCCATATTCGTGGTATTTTGGAGGCGATATACGTGATAAGGAATAAACATACGCGTTTCATCGAAATAAGTATATATACGATAATATTCGATTAAGCCCGACCCGCTCCGTACTGCTATACGATTGTATGCTAAATTCGTACGTATGTCAGCTATTATCATTCATTATACACGACTGAAAATCAGCTTGGGCGCACTTTATTAAGCATTAGTTACGATTCCGAGTTTATTAAGAGATATTTTCGATAATTTTTGTACTTTGATATACGAGTTGGTGCCGGCTGGGATCACACATACTTGTAACTCTAAACATGACTCAAAAAAAAAAAGATTTTTGGTGTGCTTAAACCTTTTTTATTTTTCCTTATTTATATAGTGTATAAAACTCTGTGCTGGGCCCTTTTGTGAAGTCAATAAACTGTCAGGGAGACCTCAAACATTAGTTTTATCTGACGAGACAAGCAATGTCGCCTTCAAAAACACAGGTAGAGCCCCAAGCATAGCCGTCACGCCTATGCCCGCAGGTGGATGCGTTCCGGCCCTACATGGACTCTACGAACTGACTCTAAGATCTATCTGCCAAAGGCCGGAATGTCATATTTTAAATATAATGATGATGATGATGATGATGAGAAGAAAAATGATAAATCGAATTTGTAAATGTGCTTTGCCCTGGACTTTGTGTACTAATTGAGTTGTAAAATGTAGTATAGTGAAGAAGTGGAGGGTTCGTCAGCCCCGCCTAACACCGGTTCTAACAACCACAAATGAACTAATACGAAAGACAAATTTTGGACCCTTAGTGGTTGTTAACTTATCAGGGCAAGTTTAATCTTTCATCCGCCCAGCATTTATGCACTGTCCCAAGATACAAAGTAAATTGAGCGCAGTACAACCTGGACGTTCGCGGTAGTCGACAGGAGCTTTAAAATATAGAGACGCACCCGCCTCCTTACCCAAAGAGACCAAAGAGCTAGTGCAGTAAAGCTGTGAGCTTAAACGTCTCTCTAAGACTCTATCCTTCTCTATGGACAGAGCTCGCGGCCGGCTATCAGAGTACAGGACAGCCACGGGGCCAATGCAAAAATCCTACCGTCTCAATCGAGCAGCACCGCCATGCCGAGACTCGAGCATACGACGACTGGCCCGTCAGACCAGCATCGTACCTCGAAGCAAATGGGCGGCAGCTAGTGCAGTATTTATAACGGAAATCTGTCGCCAAACTCCGTATAGCGACCGCTAGAAACACTATTATTGTGAATTAAATGTAATATAGTATAAGAATCGACCTTATTTTCCCATCTACTACCTAAGCACCTCTATTATTACCCGTCATCATTGTAGAGTTCTCCTTCGAAATCGACTAACTAACTCTACTAACTCTAAGCCCCGGCCGACCCAATCAATCCGACATTTTTCGGAGATATTTGTGACAGCTGTGATAAATAGGGATAAACCCCAGAAACATTCATCTATTAAATATCAGAGATCTCCGTGCTGGCTGTATTCCTAAATGGAATAAAAGCACTTTCTGAACAACGCAACAATCACATTTGGTAAATGTTTACCCCGAGTCCCACTTGAAATCACATGCAGAAGTAAACGTGACCGCTGTTTATTTACTGAGTAGTTAAAAAGCCCTACACCACGACAAGGTTCAGTTTTACCGTAGGGAAGATTTTTGGTGTACTTAAACTTTAACTAAAAGGCTATTACGGCAAGGTCCAAAACAGTTTGTTTCTTCTAGAGTGTACCAATTTAATAAAATAATTCCGTCAGCCTCGTATACCACCTATTGTTATCATGAATAAAATGTATTTGTTTTACAATGATGTTATTCACGCTTCGGTTCTTTGGAACCGATCATCCACCACATCAAACCGACGTTATGATTTGTTCTTTTGCCGGGCAGTAGAGCAATAAAAAAGTAGTCTCTCTATATATATTTATTTCAACAAACTGCCGAGAAATAAAAAATATTGCTTCCTGCTGCGGTAAAATTTTTTATCAAGCAAAAAAATATACTATAGGTACCACTTTATACTACTTTTTGGAAGTAAATTTTTGTTTTGTTATGGGTATAATTTTTTTTCATGTAATCGAAAAATTTCTAATAGAAAGGTCACGAAAACAGGTGAACTGACAACGATGGAATATAAATTAAACTAAAAGATGTGTTGACTATTGATTTTTTTCGAAGGCGGATATATTACATAACCGTGAATGCCTTTAACGCAATGCTCACCTAAAAAAAGGATGGTCGTGAAAATGCCGCAAGTCCGGAAGGGGGCACATTGTTTTCCCGTAAAATACGTAGTGGCAAAAGGAAATTTATAATACTTCCGGTAAAAGTTCCGGTGCCGTGTTGTGAAGCTTGTATACGTCCCACAAAATAGGGTTCCTTGGTTCAAGCTATGAGTGAGTGAGCGAGCAGAATCACCGATTTGTGTTCGGAGGGAGGAAGATGTGAAAAGTCATCTTTCGAATAAGTACGCTTTAGCTCCCGTTCGGAGCTTTGGATTAACAACTAACTTTACTTAGTTATGTTCAAATCAGTCGTATTTAGTAATTTCTTAACGATAATATTATAGACGGATTTCACGCCAATTCGACCAAAGGTTGGCGCGACCCTCTCAGAATTCAATTACACTTCGTGTGTGTACATTCAAGTCTTTTTTTACACGGTTTATTTTTACGAATTTTGAATTAACCCGTTTTTTTATGACGATTTTTGAATCAACACGGTTTTTATGACGATTTTTGAATTAACGCGATTTTTTTACATCATTTTTCGAATTAACGCGTCTTTTCAGCGATTTTTAAATTCGGGCGGTTTTTTTGGTAGTTTTGAATTAACGCGTTTTTTTTAAACGGTTTTATTTTATACGGCACGTATCCCCCGTGTAAAAAAAGACTTGAGTGTATAGAGTTCATGTACATAAGCAACTTTGCATACTTAGTGTTTGCAAAATTGGTCTAGACTAACTTTTGGAAAAGGCTTAATTTTTTTTTCCTTTTCTTAATAAAAAATGTAACTCGAAAATTATAGCACCTACAAAAGAAATATGAGTGACTTTTAGGAAATTTTCTGAATTTTCATAAAAAATGCTCATTTTAGTGTAAAAATTCATTTTAATTTTTTCAGTATTTTTTTATGAAAATTCAGAAAATATAAAAGTCACTCATAGATCATTTTTATGTAGTTGCTATAATTTTCGGAAATACTGAAATACCATTTTTTCCGGTAAGGACTTGAAAAAGTTTTTGTCAGAAAAACTTTTTTCCCTTCAATTGAACCTTCTTGTATGCAATGTATGGAAGATTTGTAGGCCACATAATTGTCTATTTTTTTGGATGCCAGAAGGGCATTGGGTTAAAAGGCCACTGCGACAGTCTTAATGATCGATAATGAAAGCTAATGACCGTTTTGGGATTAAGGCTCCATACCTGATATGGAGTAAGAAGGAAACTTCCGTAGAAGTTGTGTCTTTTGTTAAACCATCATATCACTGCAATTTTTTATCTAATAACTTTTTTGAAATCATTCCAAGAAAATTCAAAATTGTGCAAATTTGATTTACGACATATAAAACAGACGACGAGATAGACGAAACTGTGTAATTTAATACACTTAGGATATAAGATGATATCTATTGCGATTGCGTTTGAATAGATGACATAACCTTGATCTATCTATCTTTCTTTAATATATTTCCTTAAACTCTAAAACTATTAAAACAGTCAAAGAGGCGAAGGTAGAGCTAACTTACTTTCAATTTTATTAAACCAATTACAACGACACATTAATATTAAGATAGAATCTTAACTACTGAAGTATTTCCCATGCTGCAAATTTTCCTTTTTTTTACTGGTAGGCTAGTGGATTTTTTATATCCGACAAATTTTAGCACTAAATTATGATGATACCAATGAAATAAACAGTCGCATTTATCGGAAAATTACTGGTGCCATTATCAATAATGACGTGGTGCCTGTCCTGGTATAGTTCGTCTTTGCTTTGTAGAATTTCATTCGAGGGTTGGTTCGTCTCAAGTTTGTCTGTTCAAACAATGACTACGGGATTTCTTTAATGGCTATCGTCGTTAGTGTCAGGTGTGTGATGGAAAGCTGCACTTAGCCACAGTCGAAAGTACCCTTGAGGGGAAAACAAGGCAGGTTTACAATATATTTTAAAAGCATACTCAATAACATATCGATCAAGCAAAGGAGCCACCTAATTATTTAGTATCGTAGCTGTGAAAGCTTGTAGGTTGACACTGATGGAAGCAGTGACCATGCGTCCCCATTCTCGTTTAAACCGAAGGAGTCACTTTACTAAAAACTGTTGAAGTGTATATTTTATTGTATATTTTACCCGTTTTGCTGCAATAAATGAAAGTACATGTTGTTTTGGATTTTGCATTTATCATTTTTCCTAAAAAACATTAAATAAATTTGTTTTCTATCACTTTTTACCATCGGACGTTACATTATTTGCGTACTTCTGTAACTGAAACTTACATTGTGCCTTTGATTCAAATTCCCTCAACGGCTTACCACAATATCGTGCCAATAAAAGCGAACTCTAAAGTATCCTATTTTCGTTCTCTCGTCTGACGTTCACAGGTTCAGCTGCAATCCAATGCAACACCATCATCATCAGTATGGCCATCGTAGGAATCGAGTGGACTGAGTGGCACATATTGGTGCCAAGTGGAACAGGAAAAGAGCAAAACGCGACCAGTAGTAGCTAAATGTACCTATTCCAACTCGACTCACTCACACCGAGAAAACCGGGCTGTAAGCACCCACCAGGCTTCCACCGAATAACGAGCTTTTCCGGGCACTTTTAACGGATTGCTCCTTCTTATGCCGACGGCACCATAAGCCTCCAGAGTGGTAGAAGAAGCAGAAGGAACATTGTACAGTGAGGCAAGAGAAAAAAATCGCCTGTTGAACGCCTGTGCTCGTGAGACCGTTATATATCGAGCTGCAAGCCACCTGTAGCCGAAGTAAAAGTGTGAAGTTGGGTGTATACCGTAAAACTACACAGTACGGTTACTGGGCGGAAAAGCAAATGTAAAGCTCCCTACCTACCGGCTACCGACAACGTCGTTCACATAACACATAGAAACAGTGGTGGAAGGCAGCATTTGCGTGCGGAAACAACAGACTAACCATGGCCGTTTCCGTCGAAGAAGCGATTTTCAACGCACTGCGAGGGCATCACAACGAGAAAACGAAGCTACCGGCACCGCGCATTATAAAGATTTATGTTGCAAGTTTGAAGGAAGGTAAGCCATTACTCACACATTGGTTGGATTTTGCTACACCGGCCGGTCTGTTCTAGCACCTGGCGCAATAACGTAGCTGCGCTTCGGCTCGTGTGTTTCGTTCGTGTTGGGTTTTATTAGATGACTATCCGGTGAGGAAATGTGATATTTTACTTGGCCAGGTTTCTACAGCAGGCGCAAATATTCTTTTCTTGTGGAACGGTGCCATAAGCTCAGCTAAACTCATAAAGTGTGGTTCGTTTTGCTCACTTGATATTTTATAAATGGATATGCTGAGAAGGGTTCCGGCAAATTGATAGGTATATTATCGTCGGTAGTTGTTGCCCCATTGCAGAATTAATTCCCGGCTTAATACTGTTTGAGATTGTCGAGTAACATGATATTTTCATTATAACAACGAACTGGGGAGGATCAGCGAACGATGATGGGTTTCTTCCGGCAGAAATATGGTTTGCAACGAAATGGATCGGTAATTCTTGCATTGAGCTGCACTTATCTGATCCTGTCCTGTCAATTTAGGATGTACCACTTATTAACATATTCTCAAAGCCTCAGAAAACCTTCACAAAAAATAAAATATGGTTCAACTAACCTGCCAATATTAAGACTATTTTGCAACTCAGAGCATTAAACAATATATTCTATAAGTTTTATTACTGTTTGGGTTATAAATTTCACTACATACCTACTGAGATTTGTTCACAATTACAATTCACCAATATATTTTCAGTTTATCTCGATCGATTTTTCGATTTCTTTCCGGCTATTACACTCATCGGAACACTTGCCAAAGTTAACTTGATGCATATGAAATTTTGACTTTCCTTCCGGAGAGTTATTTCGAAAGATATTATAATGATATTACCTAAACTGTTCACTTTAATTGATTGGAAAAATTTCAAATCGTTTCAATTATAATCGCGAATCCACTGCAGTCGTTTGTCGACAAGTAACCAAGGCAATGGCGCATAGCCCTGACGGTGACCTAAATAATTGAGCATAAAATTAACTAGATCCTGTGCAGCGATTAAAGAAGACCACGCAAAACTAGATATTTTCTATTATTTTAGAATAACGACCTTTGCTGTTACTACCAACTCTTCTCTCTCTCTCTCTCTCTCTCTCTCTCTCTCTCTCTCTCTCTCTCTCTCTCTCAAAAAACAAAGCCATTCAAACTGTTTCATTCGAAATGTTGCCAAAAAATGAAAACAGAACAACATTATTCCTTTTGGGTGTAAATTCTGTAATAGCATACTATTCCAATACTACTATTATTGTATGTGTTTTGAATGTGTTTGTGTTATCATAGCAGGTCTCTGTAGATCTTAACGACATCGTGTTATCTGTTACTGGTTGCAAAATATGATGATTTGTTCAAAAAGAGTATTTAAAAATCAATTATGTTCAATAACAAAAAATAATCTTTCATTAATGGCACTCCGGAGGAACTTCGGAAAAAATCAATTGAATAGAGTGTTACTTTTTGATAAAATATTCTATAACTCATTAAAGATGTTAAAACTTTTTTGAAACGATGGTTCTACAATTGATGGAGGGACGGTAGGGGAAAGTAATGAAAATTTTTGGGAAAGAGAGGAAAGGAAGGGGGGGGGGGTGGTAATTGGTAGCTACGTTTAACAAGCTGTCGTTGTGACTCCTACCTTTTGTCCAATGCTGCAAGGTGAATGGGTCGAACCAAGCTATAATCAGAGATTATGTCCGGATTCGAACCCACGGCACCCGCCAGGGCGTGTGGCTCGCTTGTACCCGTGTACCTTTGAATCATAGAGGCGCTGGACAAAAGGAGACTGCGCAACCCCCCTTATTAATGTAGCGACGTATCTGGTTTCGGGTTATTTTTAGACACACAAATTGTACCTCTTCCTCCTTCTACTGTAGAAACCACCGACCGAGAAGTTTTAATCTAACTTGTTTTTACTTTCAGGACAACGACACTATGCAGGCCCTTACGACTTGCAAGATAGTGCGCATGACGCTGTTCGTCTGTCAGTGTGTTAGACGCGATTCTCTGCGCGGGTTTTCGGAGAAAGGCTCCGTTCCTAAGAAATTGGCCAAACTCGTGTTTTTAGTCTTTGACCTTGAAATGCGGTCAGGCATTAATATTAATATTCTTATTTTTTTGGTGGGTGTTGTGGGTTCGAATTCGGTTATAATTTTTCCAGTCTTTCCCAAAATTTGCATTACTTTCCCTTACAGTTCCTGCATCAATTGTAGAACCATCGTTTCAAAAAAATATTAATACATACATATTAATGCCTGACCGCATTTCAAGGTCAAAGACTAAAACACGAGTTTGACCATTAAAGATGCATTTTAGTGATAAATAGTCTTCAAAGAAACTGTGTATTTTAATCTACTAAATAACTAAATAGAACATCTAAAAGCAATAAAAATAATCGTGTGTACAGCAATAACTTGCAAAATGAGCAGAATTGATTTTTACATGCTCTTTTTAAACAACTCATTGTGTTTCGCAACCTGTAAGAGATAAATAGTTACAATAACCAGTAAAGTTGCTTATTTTAGTATGCTCTGCAACTTTTCTGGATGATTTTTTTTTTGCAAAATGCAAAATGGATGCAAAACAATGACAAAACTTTTGTAGTAAGGGGATATCGTTGTGGTTGGGTTACCTGTCAGCATTCGCCTACAGCTTCCATTTCAAAAGGAATTTTGAAAATCTAAAATATTTTTAAACAATCTCGTACTGATTTCTTGAAAAATCATAAAGTTATAAACATTTACGTAAAGACAAAAAAGTTGTCAAAGTAGGGCCATGTTTTACCGTTTGAATCACTTATGAAAATCGAAGAAATATGTATTCAAACTCAATGTTGAATGAATTCCGTAAAAATAGTATATGGGCTCTACATTTCTACAAATATTTTATTTTTAATAACAATTTTTACCGAAATTTTTACAAGATCATGATCTGTACGTGTGGCGAAACTCACAGATTTGTTCAAAATCACTGATTTTCCATCCCCGGTGATGTATTTGAATTGCGAACAAACAGCAATAGACCTTGTAGAATGCAATGTTTAGTACTTTGATCCCTCGGATCCCTCAGCTTGGGTAAATAGGAACGTTATACAAATTTAATAAGCATTGCTTCAATCACACTCCCTTACCTAATTTTTCCCTCTTTTCTACTCATATCTTGTCTCACCCTGAGATACTATTAACACTTTTATTTCATTACATTCTTCGTCCGTTCTCCGCTTATTGACTACCGATATACAGTGTGACACATATATATTCGAACAAAAACAAAGCCATATATTTTTGCAAATAAAGGCTCTATCTCGAATTTTAGTTTCATAATTTGTTTACCCATAGATACATACGGCAACAAACAATCAATGCTTTATTAAATCGTTTTTTGCCTGGATAACATGCTTCAAACGCTTTTTGAAGTCGTTACATGCGGCACGCACTACTTCCATCGGAATATCATCCCATATCTCGTTGATAACTAACTTAACTAACTAACTTAATATTTATAATCCTTGAGCTTCTGCTGCATGTACTCCCATATACAAAATTCCAGTGGGTTCAAATCAGAAGATCTTGAAAGTCATTCCTTTTTCGATATGAAATCCGTCAGATTGGCTTTGCACCATGTCTGCACAAGATTTGCAGTCTAGGCTGGAGCTCCATCCTGTTGAAAGCAGTAATATTCGTTACCATACATTTCCCGAACGTAAGACACCAAATTTTGTTCTAAGACCATTTCTAGATAGTATTTTGCATTAACTTTCACATCCTTGTCATTAAATACAAGAGGAAGTTTCCCTTTCTTTTACATGCCTGCCCATACTATGAACGCTGATGAATTTTGGTATCGTGGTACATTACGTTTGTGCTTTGGATCGTTTTCCTTTTTGAACAACCTTTTTAACTTCTGCAGTTCGAACGCTTCGTTTTCTTCCGTTTTTTTCGGTTTACAACAGATCCCGTCTCGACAAATCTTTTTAGTGTATAGTATACAAATCCTCTTTTTATGTCGAGATGTGTGAGGACACGGAAAATAGTGCCGCATGTAGCACTGTTTCAGAATTTATTACCAACGACCGTAACTCAAACATGGTACGTGCACACCGAACGATACAAAATACGAAATTGAAACTACGTCAAGTAAAACTTTAGTCATGATGACACACGCATGGTATTAGTTTGATTGTAATAATTGTATATGCTGTTGCAAGCATAAACTGGTTTTGTTCGAATATATACGACGGATTTCACGCCAACTCGTGTATGGAGTTGGTAGCACCCTCTCAGAATTCAATGAAACTTTGTGTGTGTGTGTATAGAGTTCATGTAAATAAGCAACTTTGCATACTTAGTTTTTCCAAAATTGGTCTAGACTAACTTTTGGAAAGGACTTAATTTTTTTCTGTTTTTTGTATAACAAATTTAAATCATTTATTTTAATTTAGCACCTGCAAATTTTTTTTCTGAATTTTCGTAAAAAAATACCGAAAAAAATAAAAATGAATTTCTACCTTAAAAAAGCATTTTAAAACTTCGATTCCCCAAAAAACGCCATCTCAGAAATTGATAAAAAATTTTTGAAGATAAACAATTATGTGGCTTACAAATCTTTCATACATCGCAAGATGGTCAAATTGAAGAAAAAAAAGTTTTTCTAACAAAAACTTTTCCAGGTACATAGAAATTATCTATGAATGACTTTTAGGAAATTTTCCGAATTTTCATAAAAATGTACTAGAAAAAACGAAAATTATTTCCTACACTAAAAAAAAGCATCTCAGAAATTGATGAACTTTTTTCTGAAGATAGATATATGTGGCCTACAAGTCTTCCATACATTGCAAAATGGTCATATTTAAGAGAAAAAGGTTTTCTCAACAAAAACGTATAGTTATTTGTAGGTATTTGTTGGTTATTATAGGTATTTCTTTTTTCAGTGTGTATATAAAAAAGCTTTTGTTAGAAAAACTCCATAAATTTGATCATTTTGCAATGCATGGAAGACTTGTGGCCACCTAATTATCCATCTTCAGAAAAAATTCATCAGTTTCTGAGTTGGCGTTTTTTGGGAAATCGATTTTTAATTTTTAAAGTTTTTTCAGTGTAGAAACTCATTTTTATTTTTTTCAGTATTTTTTATGAAAATTCAGAAAGTTTCCTAAAAGTCACTCAAAGGTCATAAGGTCGGAAATACTAAAATACTATTTTTTCCGTTAAGGACTTGAAAAAGTTTTTGTTAGAAAATTTTTTTCCCTTCAATTTGACCATCTTGGTATGTATGGAAGATTTGTAGGCTACATAAAATTATCTATCTTCAAAAAAATTTTCATCAATTTCTGAGATGGCGTTTTCTGGGAAATCAATTTTCAATTTTTAAAAAGCCTTTTTTTAAATGTAGAAATTTATTTTTATTTTTTTCAGTATTTTTTCATGAAAATTCAGAAAATTTCCTAAAGGTAACTCATGGACCATTTTTTTGACAGGTGCTATAATTTTCGAGTTAAATTTTTATTTAAAAAAGAGAGAAAAAAATCAAGCCCTTTCCAAAAGTTAGTCTAGACAAATTTTGTAAAAACTAAGTATGCAAAGTTGCTTATTTACATGAACTCTATACACACACAAAGTTTCATTGAATTCTGAGAGGGTCGTGCCAACCTTTGGTCGGGTTGGCGTGAAATCCGTCAAATGTGTCACACTGTAAAGAATTAAAAAATATACACTCATGACATTATTTACATGGGGGATATGTGGCGCGTAAATAAACTCCGTCTGAAAATCAGTGCTGCAATTTTTCGACTGAAAATTCAAACGCCGAACACATCTTTAAGATGCTGTTGATGTTGAAATATCAATATCATTGTGATGCTGTTAATATCATGAATGTCTAATATTAAATGCTGAACCATTATTGTATGATTCAATAATTGAGTTAGATAATATCAATGAAAATGAGGTTTTTGTAGTGATAATATTTCACTTTTTAATTTCAGGCATTCATATCATCAGCGTCTTAGTAATACTGATATTGAAAGCACCTTTCAATACGTGATAGAACCTAGTGAATGAATTCGTCACTATCAAAATAATTTTGACGAAGTAAACTGAAATAAATCTTTACTCGGGTACAGCGCGTTGTTTTCTTTTTCGATTGATATGCTATGATGACGATTTTAACTAATAGTTGCATTCATTTTCATCGGAATTTTGATATTGAAATTGAAAATTTGCAGCCCATGTGAAATTCGCGGTAATTAAAAAATAGCCATAAATAAAAACCACGTTAATTAAAAAAATATCATAAAGTGAACCGTGGTAATTCAAAAATCGTCGTAAAAATATCGTGTTAATTCAAAAATCACCGCAATTCAAAATGTCGCTTTAAAAATCAGAGGGGTTGTGCACAAGATACGACCGCATAGGTGACGTAGGACCATGTAAGTCTCTTTGTAGCGATAGTAGGATGTATCCATGTAGGTAATAATACGATTCGTCATGTATACAACCTACATACGTAATGTTTATCGAAGTAGTAACATTGTATAAGTTCAATCCTCAACCGATTTTGGAGTTATATCCATGAATTGATTGAATCTATTTTATTAAAACGAAACCAAGGCAGTAACTAAACCAAACAGTAAATAAATTTTTATGATCTGTTTCAACGTTGAATAATGCTTTTCCTCAGTTAATCGGTAGATGGTATACGAGTTTTCAAAAAATTGAAAGTTTTGCGCAACTTTTCTGCGGCTTACAAAAGAACACTGATAATGAAGCATTAACAAGCTGCAGACGTTTTGGAAGTCACAGAAAATATCGCCCGTGACCAGAAAACTTATTACCGTTATTGGTTGGTCGTCCGCAATGGTGAAAAATTCAACTTTTCCCTCGTTGACTGCAATTATGGTATTAACTGGGCAAAAAAATATAATAAACTCTTCAATCGTTGTGTGGCCCTTGAAAGGACCGATTGTTTGATTATCATAACTCCTGCTTGCAATAAACTTGCACTAACGCACTTCGTAATTCTCTGTTCGGTAAATTGAAGTACTGATAACCGCTAACCAGGCACGGCTTATTGCAACGGACCAACCGGAAAGCCTCAGCAGCTATGCGATCAACGAAGCCGTTCGTGTATGGTCTTGAATCACGATGAAATACCACTCCAAGTGGCCAGCTGCAAGTGACGTGGGATGCTTCTGGTCGTTTCGTTGTCGCGAGCAGCATATTTCCTGCCAATTCCAGAACTTCGGCAGCCAGATATTCCATCACGGCAGCGAAATGAGTATTCCAGCTCCAACACACGCTCAGTAGCCGACCGGGAACTGCAAACGTGCACGAGTGGACTTTCATTTAGCCTGGCAAACGATGTTGGTAGTAGCTCAGCTAGCGTTTGAATAATGCTGTTCGCCGGCTTACCACGTATTATGTACCAGAGTAAGCGACAAGAATCGGCCACACCTATTTTTCATGGTCCTTCATTCTATTATCTACGTTAAAAAAATGGAGCATCTCAATTTGTCTGAACAAAAGAGCAAAGTTACCAGTGAGCCGTTCGCCTTTTGCTGCCAAAGAAAAATTACGCTACGTATGATTACTGTAGCATTGGTGATGGATAAATTTGTGTTGCTAAAGAAACCCGAGTGGAAAGCCCTAAGTTCCAAGTTTCCTAGGTTTCATCAATTATCGAAAACCGTTCTTTGAAGAACGAACAAATTCTTATATGAAGATGCAAAAGATGCTAAAACTATTTCATTTTATAAAACCCATGGTTTGACCCAAAACATTTACTTGGAGCTGGTATATTTGTTGGCTTCTTTGGTACCTTCCGAGACGACCAACTTAACCAGCAGCAACAAGCCAACAGAAGCGCGAGAGGTGATCGGTTAAAATTATTTGATAAGAAGCGAACAATTAGAATAAGTCTAAAGTAAATAGAATTAAAATCAGTGAGCGAAAATTCCTCAAATCTTTATGAACATTATGTTTTGTCCTTAAAAGAACATTTTGTCGACGTGATATGTTGGAAATTGAAGCCTTATTTTCCATCTTCTGGGGCAGCAACAAAACAGCTTGGATGTTCGGAAAGACACTTCTATGAGCAGTGATGACACGGGACAGCAAACTCTTCGTTGTTGCAGATGGTCAGCTGCAAGTGACGGTAATTTCTGATCGTTTCGTTGTCGCGAGCAGCATATTTCCTTCAGGAGCCAGATATTCCATCACGGCAGCGAAACGAGTGCTCCAGCTCTAACACACGCTCAGCATCTGCAGATCTGCTCAACAATTTTCGAACGGATTCTATAGGGCGTAAATTAAATACAATCATAAGGAAGCTTAACCCATAGATTATATCGTATATATTTCTGTCATCCGTGCTAGGGAAGCACTGACGAGGGAAGGCAAAAATATGAAAATAACTCAATTTTCCAATGACGCGCATTGAAAATCAATAGTTTTCTGTATTTTCAATATTTTCCAAATCGATTTTCCGATCAATTTGTGTAAATATCTTGGATATCTATTGAAAATTGACTGAATTATAAGCCGAAGCGTGAAAACGCGTTTCTACTTTGATGACGTCATTTCCAACAACAAATCATGAAGCAAGAATTCTGGTAAAACATAGGTTCATTATTTTCAATTTTTCAATAGTTCAACATCAAGAATCCATACTTCTTTTGGGTCAATTCTTAGAAGATTTTCCGATCGATTGGTGTAAGAAGATTGCAAATCGATCGAAAAACCGCTGAGCTATTAGCGCTCAAAACCTATCATTTTTCGTGACGCACGTATTTTTCGATTTTTTCGAATGACACCCTATCTCAAAACTTGCCGTAAGACGTAGTCCTACGTCAAAACCGCGTTAATTCGGAAAATGTTGTAGCGTTTTTATAATCATTAAATGGAGTCCTCTTGTTTATCGAGATCCGCTGTACAATATGTGAAAAAAAACGAAACAAAAAACAAACAGAGATATAAATCTGTTGCATTGCCTAACAAGGCAAAATGCGCAAAATATTCTAGTTTTTTTCCCTGACCCACGGAAACTGTGTTACGTCGCCGGCTCGGATAGCGAAATTAATCATCCTGTAAACAAGATCGAAGCCTGTATCCTGTATGTATGCTCCTGCTCCATGCGGTGGTGTACCACACGACTGGGCACGGCTCAACAGGCACGGACGTCATCCTTTGTATAAACAGGGTTACCACACTGGTTGTGGGAGTAATGTATGCCAGGATTGTATGTACACAGATTAAAACACCTCTGAACTGGTATTAGTAAATAAGTAAATGGATTTTAGAATATAAATGTTTACATAAATTTGCATATACTTCACCGGTTCGCCATCTGTTTTTGATCCAAGTGCTAGAACTGATACAGCTACCCTACGTTATTCTATATTATTAGAAGCTGAACTGTTTCTAACGTTTTTTTTCCTTTTTCTCTACCCCCGTCCTTTAACGCATCGGAAACGGAAACTGGATTCTCCTACCGTGTGGATACAGACTTCAAAGAGGAACGCCGGCTACTGCTGGAGGTGATTGGACCTGATTTACAGTCGGTTTACGATGACCGGCAAATTGAGGTAATTGAGGGGAAACGGAATGGAAATTCATCGTTTGACACAACGATTGTGTTCCAGTACCGTGTTCGATTCTTTGTTTTCGTTTTGCTTGTTTGTTGTACGATTTTCCGATTTTCTGCCTTTCCATCCCATACATACATGCACAAACGCACGGCCCAACCGTACGGAACAGGTGGAGATTGTCGACATCCATTTCGGTACCGGCAGCGACAGCACCGTGGTGGAGCTAGATCCCTATGTGCTGGACGATCATCTCTCGGAAATTGAAACGTGCCATCGGGTATCGAAGAGCGTGTTTTGTATTGTAAGTATGACCGTTTGCTTTGTGTCTCCTTGTTCCTTGGTTGACCTGGATGGCTTGGTACTACGCGGTGATAAAGGTTGGCCTTTTGTGTGACAGTAATACAATCGAAGCGAGTTGTTTTCGTACATGCCACATTTCAAGTGGCTTCATTGTTTAGTATGTGATAGTGGTAGGTACATCGTTCAATAAATTTTGACAATATTGTTTCTGCTATCTATGGTTGACAAGGTGCCTGTTGAAACGTTTATTCACGTAGGGAACATGTTAACGTTTTCGCTGCGATTGGTTATCCGCGGTAGCTGTCCCTCCGGGTTCGATACTTCTCGAAACTAAAGACTCAAGATAAATTTATCCGCAACAAACATTCACATTATGTTGTTATACTGGGACAGGTCCCGTCCAAGACCACAGAATGACGTAATTGTTGCGTGCCACTGATATCTTTCTCACAATCAGAGCCCGGAAGGCAAATTGTGTTTCGACGCTGGCTTTTATGTCGAAAATATCCAGATTGCCCGGGCTTGATTACGGGTCGACCTCATTTCGCAAACAATAGGCGTTTTCCGTTTTTACACGAACCTTTTTCTTGGTTTGCTTCCTTTACTTTTCCGGTGTTAACAAAGGTTTTTAAATCGGCTGGAAATATTAACACCAATCCAAAAAAACGGGGGAAATTGCTCTCGGACATCAATCGACTTGAGGTGCCTTAGAAAAGTCCGTAGAAACATATGACGAGTTTATGTGTGCAATTATAATAAAAAATTCGGATGTCTTTTATGTTAGTTTACATTCAAAATTAACAATTTATTTACCTATGGAACCGTGGAGGGTTCCACAAAAATATTGTGATTATTTATAATTTATTGTTAGAATACTAAATGTTTATTCTACTCTAGACATCTTAACTTACCTTACCTTCCATGAGTCTGAAATTGATTTAGATGGTTTTTTTTCATTATTTAAAAAAATTAGCAGTTTATTAATCAGAAGTTCCTGAATTATAGAAAAATGCTAAGATTAAGCCGATCACTTGATAATTTTATATTGTCAAACATCAGACAACATACTGCGTTCTTCAGTTGTTAATTTGACGATATTCGCTGGTTCCTTTCTTTTGAATCTTCTTACTACGATAGGAAGCTACGGAAGAAATCTACATTCGGCATTGTGCTGCCGTGAAGAAGAGCTTGGTCCACCGAGCATCAGTCACCGGCTTATTTTTAGTTTTTACATTAAATTGGAGATTTTGTCGAAATTTTTTTAATTTCATAATGTATACCTATAGTTCGTGACAATATGAGTTATTCCGAAGCTGCTTGGTGCAAAATGGTGAGACGCAAAATAATTTCTTGGGATAACTTAGTCAAACTTTAGATATTTGTTGGAAACACGTGGATTTTTAAGTAAACTCTTTGACGGAATCATCATATTTATTTAATAAAGCATCAGTGCAAGCTAGTTTTACTTGGTAATCCTTCATTGGATGCCCAAAGCACTTATCCCGGATATTTAGGTGGATTAATTTGGGCTTCGAGTAACGTCGTTGTTGGGAAAGGTAAGGTACTGCTGAAATGAAAATTTCATCGTGCTTCATCTTAAAGCTGTATGATTTTAACATATATTACATGCGCTCGCTACCGTTAACCGCCGGCGGATGGCAGCTGTTTGGCACAGACAAACATATTCGTTGCGTTGTTGGCAGGGTCTGAACCCCTTTGTTTACCAGATCTGAACTCCGATTACATCGAGCCCGTCGCCTATCTGTTTAACAATGTTTGGTTGGTGAATGCTATAACGGCGCTGCGGAGGCTTCCTCTTCCAGATACGTTCATATTTTTTGCTCGAAAAAACGCTATCATCATCGGAGTGAAGAATATGCGGATTGAATCGAGAAAATGTACAAAAAAGAGCTTGTCATTGCTATAACGATGAACGCATATTCATCGTGATAGGCGTTCTCGGGCGATTATGGCTGGATGAAAGTGATAATCGTTTTATGTGTCGTGATTTTGTATGATAAATTTGTCGAAGGGGGTATTGTTTGTTTGCATGTTTGCGTACTTAAATAGTTTGTTCAGAACAAGCTGTTAATCGTCACGGACATCAAACTTTCGCGAACAAGTCTGCGGTGCAGTATCAAAAACTATTTCGTAAATTGTAAAGTTTTGGCAACCAAATTTCGGAGAAATATTTCAAATCTAGAAACTTATGTTACAAAACTTCTGCTGTATTGATGAAGACATTTTCAAATTTCAAAGTTGTCAAGATTTCGATAAATTTAAACCTTAAACGTCGGAAAGCTAAGCATAACTCTACGAGAAAAATTATCAAAAACAACTATAATTAAAAAATAGAGCAATTTTAAACTGAGATCATTATAAGCATAAAGAATAATATTTTTTGAAAAACTCTGAAACATACCTCAAGGTACGCTATCTACTTTCCATCGAATTTCTATAACCCAACCTGGAGTTGGCTGGCGTAAATGCGGGAGGCATTCACAAGTGAGGCGAAGGTGATTGGCGAGCATGTACATGAGAGCAAGGGCAATGACCGCTGCTCAAGGGGAACGACTTAGAACCATTGAGGAAAAGGGATAATATTCCAGTAAAATGATGATTAAGATAGACGTCAGTTTGAAATGCTGTCAGTTTAACCTGCCACGATAAAGTGCTATCGAGAGTTGGATTTGCGGACAACAGTCAAACCTTTCACTCGTCGTTCCCGCGTTAGGCCATCCCACCCATCATTTAATGCAAAGGTTTGATATGATGTTGACCGGCAGAACGTCAGCGTTTAGCTTAGAATTCGTCCTAATCGCCGCCGTTCAATACGAGCCATCGCCATAGACTTGGTAGCTTGCAAGGACGCTTAATTATCGCCATCGTTTCTCATGGATTCACGATATTTCCCGCCCATTACGAACCATATTTGTGCAAGCAAAAATGCTCGGCAGAGAAAATAGGAACTGCCGGAGTGCAACTCCGTGCTGGAGAGTGGAAGGAAGGAAACACGGCCAAGGGAACGGGTCGCCGTAGGAGAAAAAAGAAGATAGAAAAAATTGAAAGAAGTTTGTAAAACGTCAAATAACGACTCGATAACGGCTCAAGTTATGCATTTAATGATTTCCGTGTAATTGTCCCCTAGATTCTCGACGCTAAGCTTTCGGAAAGTTGCAAAGTCAAATTTCCATACCATTTGCACTCTACCTCAAAATTGAAAAAGTAAAACTTAATTTGAAATACGAACAGTAAAAAAATATTGCAAAATTAGTTGTTGAAATTAGAAAGTATGGACGTAGTCAGAAACCACTGTTGAATCTTCATCTTATATATCTACAGTGTTGGACACCGCTAATTCGCTAACCGATACAATTTGCTCGATAATCGTAAAAATTTCACTAATCACTGATCGAAAACTTCAAATTGACAGTCACTGTTTATTTTTTAACATATCGCAACAAATTATTTATAATTTACAACTATTACACGGCTTTTCTTAATAAAACTTAAATCAAAACCTATTATAATGGATAAAATGCTTTACAGTTTATTAATTTTAAAATAAACAGCGGCACTTTATTTGGAATTATGGATCAGCAACAATCCGGGTAGTTTAACAAGGAAACATTACTATCGGACACAGGCTTAGAGCTTAACCATATGCACCATAGTGTAGCCCTGTCGATCCAGAACTTCACTGGAATGCTCGGATAGGTGTAGCCTATGGAACTTTTTTGAGAAAACTTAACTTGAAATTTGTATGAGAAGGGGCTCAATGGGGGCGCATGGTACATTGTGAATATCCTAAACGTTTAAGTAACAGATCAAAATGAAAATGATATTGTTTGAACAAGGATGATTAGATTATGCAATAAGCTTTGTTAAATCCATTTTTCGTTCACCTGGAAGTGTTATTAAACTTTACTCCTCGTTAATTGCGGTACGCATGTTTGGTGTTCTGACTTGAAAATACTAAAAAAATTGTTATGCTAAACAGGAGGAAAGCAATTGGTTTACACATTTTCATGTTATTTTATTAATTCAAACAATCTCTGACTTAAACATGAGTTGTATTTGTAATAAATCGGTTTATGTTACACTGCTGTCTCCATAATTTATTCTTGGGAGTTCACATTTTACAACACGTTTGTATCCCGATGTTTGAGCGCATCAATGAAGCAATAGTGTAGCTAACAATAATAACATCTTAAAAAGCAAAAATTCGTGCCTCCTTCATTCTTAACTTACTTGACTTTTTCAGCGACAATCCGCTTATCGAATCCATGCCGAATTCGGGAACCGTCTCCACATTTCTCGGTCTTGGGCTGCCGCTCTCCAGTGGTCCCCAACACCCGGTGCTCTAGCAGCTACGTCAACAGGGCTCATCCAACGGGTACGCGGTCTATTTTCGCTGATCTCTCATCTGGCATCCTTGTAGCCTGCCGTGGTTATGCCGCTTCATAATATCCGCAGCTTTGTATATTTGGGATATTTCATGATTCATGCGCCTGCGCTACACTCTTTTGTCTAATATGCCGCTACCCAAGCAACACAGCTTGTTATAGAATAGTATAACATTACATACATCAGAACTTCTCTATTACCAGAAAAGCGCAAAAAATTGAAGTCTAATGAAACAACAATTGAAAGAAGTATGTATCAGGTTAATTCAAACCATTTTAAAACGTAATTATAGCATAAGCTACAACTTGTTCTTCCAGTAGTTTAAATTTAGTAATGAAGACATAATAAAAACTTCGTGTTGACATGTTGACAAAAACAAACATTATTCATTTGTTATGAGCTGTCAAATAAATTCATGTTATCACAAAACGTCTCAAAACCTTACTAATATCGACACATGTTTTCAAAGTACGTTTATACTACTCTTAAACGACTACTTTCCATGAATATTATTTTCTAACTTGTTTTGTGTGTTACTTGGGTAAGAAGTGATCGTAGGATTTTACGCTCATAAACACCAAGAGCTCGTCGGTCGCTTTCTTTCAATTTCCACGATTCGTGGCCGTAAAGTACCACCAGAAGAATTAGCGTCTTACAGGGCGCGAGTTTTGTACGGAATTGCAGGCTACGTAATGTCGTAATCCGCAGAAGGCACTGTTGGCAGCGTTTTTACTTAACGACTCACATCGTTGTCACATGTCAGTGACGTACCAAGGTAAACAAATTCGTCGACCGAACCAGCCGCAGGCTGAAAACCACTCTAATATAGAATTAAAAAAAAAAAAAAAAAAAAAAAATTCGTCGACTACTTCAAAAGTATCTCCAACTATCACACCGCACCACTTTGTTTTGGTAAAATTTGTGAAATTCCATATCCCCGCAACTTCTTCCTTAAGATTAACACTGATGATATCGATGTCGTCCGCAAACGCATATGAGATATCGTGATGATGGTACCGCTTCTCTACACGCCTGCCCTTCGAATAGCACCTTCCAATACAATGTTGAATAGCAAATTCGATAGTCCGTCATCTTGCTTCATACCATCTAAGGTCACAAACGAGTCCGATTTTTCACCCGCTATCCTAATGCTTGATTGCAACCACCAACAATAGAACATTTCAGCCTAATCAGTTTTGTTGGAAAACCATGTTCGAGCATAATTTGCCACACCTCATTGCGTTTAACGGATCCGTACGCCGCCTTGAAGTCTATAAACCAATGGTGAGTCTGAAAGTAAAATTCCCGGAATTTATCGAGGATTTGTGGCAAGGTGAACTTTGGTCCGTCGTGGAGCGTCCCTCTCGAATACCGCACAGATATTCCCCAACGGAAGTTTCCTGCAACGGCATCAGTCTGAGAAACAGGACGCGGGAGAGAATTGTGTATGCAGAATTCAGGAAAGTAATGCCTCGGTGATTGCTGCATTCAATGACCCTTTTTGTAAATAGGGCACATGAGACCTTCCAGCATGAGACTTCCGCCTCAGTCTATACCTTCAGTATAACCTGATGGACTGCACAATACAGCCGTTCGCGCCCGACTTTCAAAAGTTCAGCGGGGATGTCGTCCTTTCAAGCTGCATTACTGTTGTTTAGCTTTCTCACTGCTTTTCTAACCTCGTCCAAAGTTGGTGGATCCACAGCTTATCCATCATCTTCAATCGTTATCCTAATTCTGTTGACCACGCCATCTTGTTGACTATTCAACAATACATCGAAATGTTGTTCCCAACCAACGCTTAGCCACCTTCTTCATCCATTGCTTGGAAATTTCGCTGCCCATCATACCAGATTTGCTAGAGTATATTTACCAATTAGGATAATTTCCAATTGCTGTTTCATTCAACATGATACGTAAAAAAAGAAAAGGTAAATAAGAATGCTTTTTACGGCAGCAAAACTATTGTAAACATCTCTGAAAGTTTGCCTCTATTATGCCACCGTATTTAGTTAAATAGAGAGAAAATTCCGTCCTGTATCGTAAACGAATAACTTGTATCGCAATTAACGTATTATGAATATGAGAAAAGTTTAATAACACATCCAGGTGGACAAAAAAGGATTGTACATGCTTGTTGCGTATTCAAATCATCCTTTTCCAAATAATATCATTTTCTTTTTGATCTGTTACTTAAACGTTCAGGCTATTCACAATGTACCATGCGCCTCCTTTAAGTCACATGCTCATAAAAATTTCAAGTTAAGTTTTCTCAAAAAAGTTCCATAGGCTACACCTATACAAGAAGTGCAGTGAAGTTCTAGATCGACAGGACTACATTATGGTGTATATGGTTAAGCTCTAAGCCTGTGACCGATAGTGATGTTTCCTTGTAAGTATGAATTATAAGGTGTAATTAGCGATTCGCGATTGATCGGTTAGCGAATTAGTGAATTAGCGGTGCCCAACACTGTATATCTATATATTTCTTTTATCAAAGATAAAGCTCATACTTCCAAAAGGGACTATTACATATATTTAGAACAAAGTCAAAGCAATCTTAAATTTTGATAGCACTTTTCCCAAATAACAGTCCAACAATTAATTGATCTAATTTATGTCTTGTAGTAGTTTTATCAGAGCATTGCATTCAGAGCATTGTTTTATCAGAGCAGTCTATAAGCTTTCATAATAGTTTTTCTCAAGTGAATTTTGTGTTATTTGACTAACAGTTTTAAAGTATGATTGAAGAAAACTTGAAGAAACATCAATAAAACTGTATTTGCAATAAGTGTAATTCACCTTGCAAGTGGCTTAAAGGATAATTCATTCTCGTTTAAAAGCGATACTGTACTACTGCCTTAAAACATAACTATAGTTTTAACAAAGATATAAAATAACATTCTCCTGCAAGATGGGTCTTGACTATGCGGCCATAAAGCTCTTTTAAATCCGTAAATCAGGCACTTTTCGCTTTGATTTTGCTCTTTTGATTACTGCTCCTCAGCCAAGCTGAATTTGAAAAAGTGGTGTATGGGGCAGTTGTAGAGCTAGTAATTATCTATAATATTGCTGAAGAAAGCGAAGTTTTATCTTTAGTATTTACGGCGCTGTAGCACAGCAATGCCGTTGGTAGCAAGAAGAGCGTTTTTTTTTTTGCTACCAAGAGGGTAGCAGCCTTATAGCGCCATAAATACAAAATGCACAGTAATGCTTACTTCTGCAATATTGTAGATAATAACAAATTCTACAAACGCCTCATACATCACTTTTTCAAATTTTGCTTGGCTGAGATGCAGTAATCAAAAGAGCAAAATCGAAGCGAAAAGTGTATGCCAAGCCTGCCGTAAATTATTAAAAAAGAACCCTACCCTTCAGAAAGAACTTTCTAACATTGGGGTGAACCAACCAACGATTGAAAGCCCCATCAAATAGTAAATAAATAAATAAAACTTTCTAACATAAACAACTGATCTGTCAAAATGGATACCAAAAGCCGGAGAAATTTAAAAAATAAGGTTCTTTTAAATGAAAATTAAGCAAACATCTGTTTAATATTTTGTACATTCTTCCATCTGAACAGTAAGTGAAGCCAGAAAACCACAAACATAAACAGGCGTCACAAGTATGAATTCCAACCAAACAATACCCGAAAATTCGTTGGTATTTTCTTTGTTTATAACCGAAAGCACAAAGTTTATTTTGCAAAAAATCGGTTACCGTAAAACGGGGTAACATTGATTAGTTCATTAAAGTTGGTAGAAGTTGTTTGTTCCACTTATTTTTATTTATTTCACTTATTTTTGAGAAGGGTCTAACTGATCAATGTTACCCCGATGACCAATGTTAGCCCGTTTTACGGTACCTTAAGTAATTCAAATAAATTTCATTTAAGCGCATCCTAAATTCTTCTAGACTTACCTTACCGGGCTCTTTTTCTTGTGCAAGAAGTATTTGATTTATTAGCGCTTTGTAGAGGGTTCAGATAAAACTATGTTCTCGAATATCATAAGTAATCTAACTATTTTAATATTTTTTTGAAACGATGGTTTTACAATTGAGGGACTGTAGGGGAAAGTAATGAAAATTTTTTGGGAATAGAGGGGAAAGAGTGGAAAGGAAGGGGGGGAGGTAATAGGTAGTTACGCTTAACAAGTTGTCGTTGTGACTCCTATCTTTTGTCCAATGCTGGAAGGTGCGTGGGTCGAACCAAGCTATAATCAGAGATTATAACCGGATTTGAACCCACAACACTCACCAGGGCGTGTGGCTCGCTGGTACCCGTGTACCTTTGAACCATAGAGGCGCTGGTCAAAAGAAGACTGCGCAGCCCCCCTTATTAATGTAGCGACGTATCTGGTTGGGTTATTTTTAGACACAAATTGTGCCTCTTCCTCCATCTATTTTAATTAAATGCTTGAACTAGAAAAGGGTTTTCACTACAATCTGTTCAATACTTAGTACCAGCTTCAATATATAAGCAATAATAGCAAAAATTACGAATTCCAATCACAGAAAAAGCGCCGAAATCGTTTGTAAAACAATATATTACTATCCCAAATATGGTTTCTATGGCAAAACCCTTGTTTACCTACAAGATATAGCCATTTGAAAACAAAATAATCTTACAGCTCGGGCATCATGGCAACATTTGGATACTATTGCAATCAGGTTGCAATGCTAATTGTTGATACGCACGTTGCGTACTCAATAGGTTGGAAGAGGCAATTCAGTCCAATTTAATTTACGGAATTGCTCCTGAAACAATTGAATAGATTCTTTGTTTATTTATTAGCTGAAAAGCAATCTGATTCTGAATAGATCTGCATAATTATTGCCAAAGTGCTTTGTGCTGTCCAGTGGTAGCGAACTATTTGCTTGGGAGATTTTTGTATTGTTATGCTCTTCGAATGTTGATTACATTCAGTCAACGGTCAAGAGTGCTCTTCAGCAAGCAAGCAAGCTGAGTGTCGAAACGGTTGAAATAAAATTTACGTCAAAAGCGTAGAGTGCAACCATTGCTACTTCGGAAGGGAAAGAAACAGAAAATCGTAAAATCGATACCGGAAAGAAGAAAGTCTTCCACATAATGATTGGTGAGAGAAATCTGACACTGAAGATGGAACTGTTCTGTTAATCAATTTGATGAATATCGGATAGGAGTAAGTCTACTTTCTGGTGCAGCGAATTGTGATTTATAAAAATCATTCGGATTACACTTCTACGTCATCTATGGAATACCTACATATAATGATTTGAATCTGATATGCTCTGATATGCCAGTCATAACTGACATTTAATACGATACTATAACGTTACTTACTTTTCGATTGTATTAGAAAAGATTCGTGTCGCTTTAATATGGACATTTTCTCTTGTACCTTTTGAAAATGTATAATGGCAAATCAAATACCTATCCCAGCGCATAAGGGATGGTAAATTATTAATACAAACAATGATCTCTTCAATTGACTGAAGTGAACTGAAGATTTTTAGATTTTTACTACTTGCTTGAATCATTATGAATTATGAAGCCGAAGAGTTTACTTTAACTTTGGTTGAGTAAATCGATAATTTTGTTCTGAAATAATATTCAGTAGAGTACGTTATTTACTCAGTTTGTACATACATCAGTTGATAGGACTCATATTCAAATATTTGCAGAAACATGAAACCCATTTACTTGCAAAAATCTAGTACATGCAAGCGGTGAAACAAGTTTGCCGTAACCTAAAACCGTCGATTCAGTGACATGAGAAAGTTGTTTGGTTAGCGAGACAGCTCATAAGTGCGCGAAATGAAACTTTTTTCTTTTGATTTCTAGTCCTGACTTGCAAATACGCGCTTGAGAGTAAATAATTTTTTTTCGGTGATATATACCATGGTAAAACTCATGATGAATTTTAATAATTTATCACCATTAATCGTATCCGGTTCTGAATCGGTTCAATTTCCGATGCACGCTGCCTTATCAGCCGCTTTTGATTTGTGTTCGGAATATAAATGCCATCTCATTGAAGTCAACCTACTCTTCTTGTAAATCGAAATCTGTCATTAATAGATACTGGTAATATTCATCGAAAAATAACTGAAGTTTCTGGATAAAGTATCACCCTGTGCTACAGCAACCTGTGTCAACCAAACGAAACCCGCCTGATCGGATATATTTTATTGATGCTTGTTCTTTTTTTCCTATTTTGTTTGCCTTCGGAAATTGTGCTTTTCTCCTTCCCGATTCCGTTTTTTTCTGGCTTCCCTCAAACACGGAAGGTATTGTTAGGATCACGTTTGGGCAATTTTTTACTGCCAACTAGACTGAGTTCCGAGGTCTTTACCGCACTTGCCCAGCATTCAACGGCGGCAGAATGCGAATGCCTCAGGAAGTGGTACCGGCAGGACACGGCCAACGGAGCATACCTACTGCAAACACAATTCAGGTAAGTAGGTTTACGTACTATGAACGTTATCTTCCGGGAATGACTAATAATATTCGAGAGCATTCGCATTCGAGGGGCGATTAATTGCTGTTTTACGTTCTGACTGATAACTGTTTGCATATATCTTGTTTAATATTCAATTAGAATTATCTTGATGACTATTAAAATTATTTAATCAAATCACAGAAAAGATAAATAAGGTGCTTTTTATCGCAACTGAATTGAGCATATTATAAAAAAATATTGCTAAAGCAATATAGCATTATTTATAAACTTTTTTCTTGTTCAAATTTATTATTTTTTTAAATTGATAAAAACCTTGGTATTCAACAAGCATTTGAATGAATAAAATTTGAGTAGAATGTAACGCTCTTTCATCATTCTATTACCATCATTTTGATGTTATGGGTACTCTAAACAAAAAAAAAATCAGTAATCCCGATACGCCAGAAAAACTTTTTTGCTGAAAATCGGGTACCTATACTCCGACTCGCTGTCAAGTCAATCAAATCGTCTGAATTGCCACGATGCGATGGTGACAACGAAAAGTACTTGTACCGGATTTGTATTGTTGAAATTCGTGTTTTCAACCATCCTACGTGATGGCTCCAGCAAGCCTTTATTTTTTATTAGTCACGAAACCGTTCCGCTCGTTAAAGTTTTTTTTTTCGTTTATTAGCAATAAGAGTAGTTAAAATCCAATTCCCTGTCGATGAAAATCCAATTCAAGCCTCATTTTCCGATTTCCGGCTTTCACAGGGCGATGGATCGTCATGAATGGATCACGGAAAACCGGCAGCTGCGAGACATCCTCGAGAACAAAGTTGACAAGATTCTAGCGACATTCCAGGATGGTGGCGGCGGTGGCGGCGGCGGAGGCGGGGAAGATTCCGGCGGTGGGCTTTCGCTGTCAGACGGAATCAAATTAATCGATAGCGAACGGTTTGGTGATAATCTGCCACGATTGAAAACCAGAGCGCTCGAGCTGGAGATTCAGAAAGCATTGGGTAAGTATCGTCGTCCTCGGGACGTGGTGCCGTCGACAAATGGGATGAAATCTATGATGGGGAATAATACTTTGGGGTAGGAGACTGCCTACCGCGGTTGCTTGTTACTGTTTGTGTGTACAACAGATACTAGTTGCACTTGAAGAGAAGCAATTTTTTTCGCTCTTGTGACTGATGGATATAAAAAATGGAAAGAATTCAATTACTCTTGACGTTTGCGGATTTCCTTAGGTTTTACCATTCGTGAAGCTCTTTTCTTTACTGCTTTCTGATATTAATTTATTGAGTTTCAACTGTAAAATAGCTTTTGTTACGGCTTCCATTTGCGCAAAATTGATGTATAATACAATTCCCGACTCACCGCAAGGTTCACCATTTATGACATTTTCATTTTTACCGGGAGTGCAGATAAAAACAGGATACGACAGCGCCGGTAGAACCCTTGAGCGAGGTTTTATATAAATGCTGTCATCTGCAGACTTTTACGGTTCGTAAGGGAAAACAAAACGTGACTGCAGGCCGAACCAAAGCCGATCTATTTTATGACAATGTCCAAACCCAGGCGGGTAATCGTCATAAGTGGTTCGGTTATGATATGATGATTTCGATTGTATGTTTATGAAAAGTGAAAACGACCTCAGAGGATTTTCCTTTCAATTTATTTCGATCATCGACTCGATTTGAATTCATGAGAGCTAATATTGTAGTTGACGAAGAAACATAGTGCTTTAGGTAAAGTCCTATTGTTGGAATATGCAACATATACACAATGGCACAAAGGCACAATGTGAATACAATCCAATCATTTTTTTAAGGGATGATTTCAACGCTTTAATGAAGCGGAAGCTAAATCAGTTTGTCCATAGTTGCAAGTGTTGATTGACAAGTTGAACCACTTGCACTTACTGCTATTAATTGTCATTTAAATATATTGAGTGGCAGATAACAAAGCTATTGATAATTTAATATTTCCACTATTTTTTCCAATATGTTCATGTTGCCAGTTGATCTTAGTTTCAATTTAATTTCTTCTCGACACCAGTTATGTTTTCATTATCTTTTGCAAAATCAATATCATTCTAACATAAAGCCTTTCATCATACTAGCGTATATTATACTGCTCGAAATCAGTACTACGTACATATTTAAAGTGATTTTTATACTTTTTGGTAAGAAAATGCCAAGCAACGCTCCGGGCTCGTGTCAAGTTCGTGAACTTAACTTGCTTAGTTTTTGCCAGCCGACCCCTGCCGCGCGTGGTTTCACGGCGTTTTTCCTAAGTCCAATTTCACCGTCAGCTTCCAGCCAAACTTCAAAGGAAAATGCTATATCAGCAGTCAGTAGTAGGTAGGGAACAAGTCAAAGGCAAACGGCGTTAATGATGGAAGCCTTCCAGCTTTAATCAATATTGCTCTGTTATTGCAGTAGAGCAGTTCAGTAAAATCATGGTGTGCGTGCTTTGATATTAATTAACGGCAGAACTTCAGGTATCCATACATCCGCCGTATTGATATTGAGTTTTTATGCCACTTTGATGATGCGTAGGTTGGGCAACTCAAGGTGGATTTTCCCAGCCAATGGTTATATTTCATTTCGATAATGAGTCGGTTTATATCATTGAATAACTATGATATTATTATAACAATCTACTGTTTTCAGTATGGACGACATTGAAATAAATTGAGAGATGCTAATTTTGAACATAACCATTTTACTATTAATGATTGGTAATAAAACCCAAATTGTTACGTGGGATTAGAAATTTGCGTTATGATTTAGGAATATTTTGGGTTGTAAAAAAGAAAGCTTTTGGTTGCAAGACTACAATTAAGCAAATCTTCAGCATTATTCATCCCTTTTTAGAATGGCGTAGCAACGCGCGCCGGGTCCTCTACTAAACCATATAGGTTAATCTGGTTACTATACTTTTAACGCTAAAATAACCGTGAGGGGTCATTCGAACCCTTGCTTTTCAGCCGATTTTCACTACGTTATAACAATATTCTACTTTACTGTTTTTATTATCTATACCTATAATAATGGATTTCTGTCTGTCTGTCTGTCCCTATGTTCCTTATAGAATCGAAAACTACTGAACCGATCGGCGTGAAAATTTGCATGTAGGGGTTTTTGGGGCTCGGGAAAGTTCTCTCGATTGCAAAAGACCCCTCTCCCCACTAAGAGGGGGGGGGGCTCCCATCCAAATCTATGCCTATAAAAATGGATTTCTATCTGCTCTATTTTCCTTAAGAATCGAAAACTACTGAACCGATCGGCGTGAAAATTTGCATATAGGGGTTTTTGGGGCCAGGGAAGGTTTTTATGATGGTTAGAGACCCCTTCCCCACTAAGAGAAAGGGCTCCCATACAAATGAAACGCAAATTTGTGCATAACTCGAGAACTAATCAAGCAAATGGAACAATATTTTACATGTGGGTGTTTTTGGAGACAAGATTTTTTTCTATGGCGAATTGGGACCCCTTTCCACTTTAGGAAGGGGGGGTTCCTATACAAATGAAATACAAATTTCCTCATAACTCGAGAAGCAATCAAGCAAATGGAACCAAATTTGGCATGTGGGGGGTTTTGGAGGCAGAAATTTTTTTAATGATGGTTTGAGACCCCTCACCCCTGTGGTAGGGGGATAAGGACTCTCATACAAATAAAACAGGAATTTTTGCGTAACTTAAAAGCTAATCGAACTCGAGAAATTTTAGACTCTTTCATAAAACATTAATCAATAACAAGACCACCAAAAGCTATCAATAGATAATTGAGCGCAAGACGGGCACAGGCCGCGAGTGTTGCCGGTGACCTGCCGTCGGAAGCGCCGGCCACTGCGGGGGGCAGCCTCCCGTAGAGATCCCTTCTATCTAGGTTTATTTATTTTCCTAGATCTACTGACCTCTATTACTTTCCTTCAGTTGGGTCACCCCTGCGAAATGGTACTTTCTACGAAAAGATTTGCCGTGAAATGGTACATCCCGCGTAAGGTTTTTCGCGAAATGGTATTCTGCGAAACTCTAAATTCCGCGTTATGGTCAACCGAGAATTGGTGTTCCACAAAATGGTATTCGGTGAAATGGTCTGTAATGATGGCGAATATTTAAATGCTATCTGCTTTATTTTATCAGGCTAAGCAATGGGGGGGAGTTGTTTTCTACTTTACTGTGAGGAAAATTTGTATATTGAAACACCCATGAACTCCCCCGAAACTTGCAAAACTCGAGATTGTGACAAATTTCATCCGAGATTCACGATTTATGTACACAGTTTAATTTGTGGCAATACGAAGTTTTTTGGGTCAGTTAGTCTATACATATAAAAATGAAATGCTGTTGATGTGTCCGGTATAGACTCGCAAACCGCTCGACGGATTTTGCTGAAATTTGGCATAAACATTGCGTATGATGTGAGGAATGTTGTTAGTATAGTTTGAGACCCCGACCCCTCGGAACTCGGAACTAATCAATCAAATGTAACCAAATTTGGCAATTGAAGCTTTCTGGACGCTGAAATTATTTCTATGGTGGATTGAGACCTCTTCTTCTTCTAAGAGGGGGGGGGCTCCCATACAAATAGAACACAAATTTTCTCATAACTCGACTATTAATCAAGCAAATGAAACCACATTTGGCATGTGAAGGTTTATAGAGATAGGATTTTTTCTATGGTGGTTTGAGACCCCTCCCCCTCTAGAAGGAAGGGCTCCCACACAAATGAAACACATATTTCTGCATAATTTGGGAACTTATCAAGCAAATGGGTCCTCTAGTAGACCATACAGGTTAATCTGGTTACTATACTTTTAAAGCTAAAATAACCATGAGGGGTCATTCGAACCCTTGCTTTTCAGCCGATTTTCACTGCGTTGTAACAATATTCTACTTTACTGTTTTTATTATAAAATATATTTAAAAGAAATCTTTTTCTATCTATCTTTTAGCTATCTTTTTATCGAGAAAAATATTAACGAGAAATATATTAATCGACAGTGACAGCATTTACGATCTATTAGCGGAAAAAACCCGTGCAGTTCAGTTGATACGCTCCAGTGTTAACGTTTATGAATTTTTTAATTTTGTTATTACACTTCTCTGAAAACAGAACTCCTGTTCACCCCTTCATTGCTCTGACAGTGTGACTTCTATTGTTATTAACTATTTTATAAACTTCTTTTATTTTCGCTTTTCATTTTCCAATGCTCTTATTTAGCTTGCTCGGCGGAAAACATGTTCGCCGTCTTTCGCAAATGGGAAACGAAAGCTGAAAATGGCTTTCGAGACGAAGATCGAATCGAGCAAATAAAAACGACCCTTTCGGAAGTGCTACCCGAGGACAATCGAGAAGTGCTAACGTAAGTATAGAGTTCTCGTTTCCTATACATCCTCGTCATGATACCTTTCCGGTTCCTAGCCCAGTTTTCACTGTTTACTCAACGTACCTGCAGCAATAGTCGAGAGTCGCTGCACAATTCAATCGATTACGATTATGGTCGTCAATTACCAGGGCGCGGTTGTTCCATTATTACCTGTCTTTTATTGGTGACTCTTTTTCCTGTTTACGACTGCCCTTTACTATTTGAACTGTACCTTTGCTATTACTGGCAGTAAACAGTAATCTATTCCCTGCTGTGCTCCGGGAACTCAGCGTCATTAATTTTGCATCCTCTGTCTTTGTATTTTATTAATATCCCCGCATGTTTTCATCTTTTCCTTCTTCTTTCAATCATTACGTAGTGTTCCCTGGACGGCGGATGGCAATATCGACCCGGATCTGCAAAGTCACGAGGACTACCTGAATCGATTCAAAGGCAGGGTCTTCGAGAAGCTGAAAAACACCATCGATCAAAGTTTGGCTAAGGAACCCAACGGTGGAAAGGGCCGGAAAAAGACGGTACAGGTAAGTCCAATGATGATAATGGTTCCCGTCTGTGCGCTATCATTGGAGCAACAAGCCCCTCACTTCGGATATTGATTTATTTATTTTTACTGGCACGTAGGCGGGTTGTATTTTAGATATGATTTTTCTGTATAATCTTTTCGGTTGGTCGACTTTTTCGGAAGTTATGAGAAATCCTTACATAGGTATATGTACTGAAACTTGTTCATAAGAATAAATATGAGTGATTTTCATGCTATTTTTATGCAAATATTTTTACCACCCTAATGAGAAAATGAGTCATAACGAAAAGGTCCTTCGGGGTAATTTGTCACATTTCATTTGATTCCAGGGGAATTTATTATGGCTGATAAAACATCAGCTCAGTAAACACATTTTCAAGATAAATTGCTCAAGCACAAAACTTCCGGAAAGACATCTACGGATTCGTTTTCGTTCTATTACATTTGTAGATGGCAATACATTTTTTTAAATGCCATTGGTTTTTAGTAAATTTAGTAAATGTAGATTTCTACTCAGAAATCCGGTACGATAAAATTAGTTTGATGATTTGATTCGATTGATGAGTTATTTTTGAGATTTCCATTCGCAAACGTCTGCAAAGGTCAATAATTTTCTCTTGCACTGTGTCTGCTGTTTCAAGCTATATTTATATTCTTGCAAAAACAGCAATATCTACAGCTCGACTTACAGAAAATCTATAACATTTTACTCCCCAGCCATGCTTTTACGGTATAATGCTCTTGCCTTTAGAGCTCTTATCACATTTTACTATAGTCTAACACACCTCACTCCAGCCGGTAGCGGTATTTTTAGATGCAGAGAAGAGACTGCTGTGGACGAATTTGAACGACATCAAACTCTAGGGAATTAGCACTGCCAGGTGTGTCTCAGATGATATCGGGTCTATCGAGGATTCTCCGTACGCTCCGTACCCTTCGCTCCTGCTGCGTTCGTTGGAGTTAGATGGATGTTTACCTTCTAGTGATTACTTGCATCGCATATAAATAAAATTCTGATACTATTTACTCGCTTCTGCTACTGGTGCGGCAGTGGCATCTAGACATGTGGGTTGGATTTTTCTACGTGTGGAATAAGCGGACAGTAAGCGGAGGGCTGCGAGTACGGAAATGCGAAAAATATATCTTTACCTGGAAATAATGATGGCGATGGGAGCTCGCATGCTGCGCAGTGTGACAAGCTGCTAATATAAATCAATGGCTTCATATATCATGCACGAAAATATTTTTTATGTTATAAATATGTACCATATTTTACGTGACTGTGTGTAGTTAGTTGTTTTAAAAAGGACTGTTTCAATGAACTGTTATTTCTGATAGATTTTTATGATTGAATGCAAGTTGAAAATTTAAAAAATATTGTCAAGTCACGTGCAATGATGAAATGTATATTACCAGATAGAGTTTGTTTAAGTTACTCGATTGTTATTTTAGATTTTTCATTTAGCTATGTATAGCAGCAGATATCGCTGCCAGTTTAGTTCACTCGATTATGTTTTAGCTAACCGTCGATATGATATTAGTTGTAGCAAAGAAACTGAAACGGTACTACTGTGTGAGTCGCGATAAAAGCCTTCCTTTCTTCTTTCTTCTTAATCAGCTCCAGGTCGTGGTTTCCTCTGCTGTACGAAGAAGTCGTCTCCATTCCACTCGGTTCATGGCCGCAATTCGCCAGCCACGTAGTCTGCGTAGGGTCAGCAGGTCGCCTTCCACTTGATCGATTCCTCTTGCTCGCCGCGCGCCCCGCCGTCTCCTTCCAGTCGGATCGTTATTGAGAACTTTTTAAACCGGGCTATCGTCCGACATCCTCACGACGTGCCCAGCCCATCGCAGGCGACCGATTTTTGCGGTGTGAGCGATGGGTGGTTCCCTAAGCAGCTGATGCAATTCATGGTTTGTTCGCCTCCTCCACGTTCCGTCTTCCATCTGCACTCCGCCGTAGACGGTGCATAACACCTTCCATTCGAAAACACTAAGGGCGCGTTGGTCCTCCACGAGCATAGTCCATGCCTCATGGCCGTAAAGGACTACCCGTCTAATCAGCGACTTGTAGATTGTTAACTTCGTGCGGTGGCGGCGTTCTACGGAGTCCAAAGTAAGCACGATTTCCTACCATAATGCGTCTTCGTATTTCTCTGCTGGTGTCATTGTCTGCGGTAACCAGTGAGCCCAGATTCACGAGTTCTTCTACCACCTCGATTTCATCACCGTCTAAATGAATCCGGGGAGGGAGGTCAGCATTCACTTCTCTAGAATCTCTTTCTTTCATGTATTTTGTTTTCGATACATTAATGACAAGTCCAATCCGTTTGGCTTCAGCTTTCGTGTAATGATGTTAACGTCGTCAGCGAAACCAAGAAGCTGGACGGACTTCGTGAATATCGTGCCACTCGTGTCTATCCCCGCTCTTCCTATCACACCCTCCAAAGCGATGTTGAACAACAAACATGAAAGCCCGTCACCTTGCCGTAACCCTCTTCGAGATTCAAAGGGACTCGAGACTGCCCCTGGTACTCGAACAACACACATTACTCGGTCCATCGTCGCCTTGACCAATCGCGTTAGTTTATCCGGAAATCCGCAGTAGTGCATAGTCTGCCATAGCTGATCTCGATCGATCGTGTCATACGCCAATTTGAAGTCGATGAATAAATGATGCGTGGGCACGTTGTATTCGCGACATTTCTGTTACACTTGCCAAAGCGAGAAAATCTGATCCGTGGTGGTACGGGCACCCATGAATCCCGCTTAATATTGCCCCACGAACTCCTATGCAAATGGTGATAATCGACGACATAAAAGTTGGGAGAGTACCTTGTAGGCGGCGTTCGACATTGCGTTATTGCGCGGTAATTACAACAATCCAACTTGTCGCCCTTTTTGTAGATCGGACACACGATGCCTTACGTCCACTCCTCCGGTAGTAGCTCCTCCTCCCAAATGACCCCCATTGACAATGAAAATCCTTCCTGTTGTTTTTAATAAATTCGCTAATGTGTTAACAGGCCCGTGATGCTGTATTTTTAACAAATCTTTTCCACAACAGAAATTTTACGAAATATTAATGCAGTCTTTTATGTTTCCCCGGCTAAAATCTGCTGATCGGCTGAACGTCAGGAATTATGAGAGTGTCATTAGTCTTAGTGTCTTAGCTATTCGAGATTATAATAAGTAACGTCAGTGACGACATTTTTGTTCGAAGAATTACATCTTTACGTCTCAACATGGTTTTGTGCCGTGTCGTCTATCTCAAAAATGGAGCAAAAGCACAAATTGATATCATTTAAACTGATCCAAAGAAAACCGCCATCCGTATTGATTACGGAAACTTCTGAATAAAACTTTGTGACTTGCATCTACTTGTCAATCCGTTAAATGGTTGAAAAATTTACCTATAATTCAGGAGTTCGTCAAGGAAGCAATATGGGACACTATTATTTATACTGTTGGTAAACGGCTGGATAATGCCGAATATAGACCCCATAGTGGTCGTTAGCCTCTTATCCAGCAACTCCGATCCCGACCTCCTCGTGGTACCAGCCGGAATACGAGCAACCTTAGCGGAGATCGGATAACCAACCCCGGTGGAAACTAAGGTCGTATACTAACCGGGAAGGAGGTATAGTGAGTCTCGGCACTATAAGATGGCAGCCCCATCGCGAGACTCGGTAGTGTTGCCCCAGTACGGCTACACACCTAAATTAAATTTAAACTAACAACATTGAAGCATATTCGGAGCGGAATATTCGGCATCGACCTAGGCGACGGAACAAGGACGACGAATGGAGACTCGGGACTTGGAACTGCAGATCGCTAAATTTCGCAGGTTGCGAGCGCGTGCTGATTGAACAGCTAGAACCTCGCAAACTCGGCATCGTAGCTCTGCAGGAAATCTGTCGCAAAGGAGAGAAGGTATGGAAGATCCGTGGTGGAAAGGCCCAGTTTTACCAGAGCGGTGGCGCTACTAACGAACTGGGAACGGGCTTTGTAGTGCTGGGTGGAATGCAGGATCGCGTGATAGATTGGAAGGCGATCAACGAGAGAATGTGTGTATTGAGGATAAAGGGCCGTTTCTTCAATTATAGCATCATTAACGTGCACTGCCCGCACGAAGGTAGACCCGACGATGAGAAAGAAGCGTTCTACGCGAGGCTGGAGGCAACGTACGACAGCTGCTCGTCACGGGATATCAAGATCGTCATCGGGGATATGTTCATATCCCAGGTCGGTAGGGAAGAAATGTATAGACCGGTGGCCTGCACACCGACACAAACGATAACGGCCAACGATGTATAAACTTCGCAGCTTCCCGAGGCCTGGTGATCCGAAGTACCTTTTTCCCGCGCAAGGATATCCACAAAGCCATCTGGAGATCACCTGACCAACGTACAATGAACCAAATTGACCACGTTCTCATTTAGGGCCGGTTTTTCTCTAACATCACGAACGTACGCTCCCGTCGGGGTGCGGATATGGATTCTGACCATTACCTAGTAGCAGTACATGTGCGCTCAAAGCTGTCCACCGTATACCTGACACGTCAAAGCCGCCCTCCTCGGCTGAACATCAGGCAGCTAGATAACCCACAAGCTGCCGAGAACTACGCGCAAGTACTGAATGAGGCACTGCCTTGTTCCGAGGAGTTAGGTGCTTCAAACCTCGAAGACGGTTGGGGCAGAATACGCTCGGCCACCGGAGAGACCGCTACCGCGGCACTAGGTATTGAGCCTCGGAGTACACAAAATGATTGGTTTGATGGGGAATGCCAACAAGCGGTGGAGGAGAAAAAAATGCTTGGAAAAATTATCTAAGTATTGCCACTAGAGAGAACCTGGCCAAATACCGACGAGCTAGGAACCAGTTGACCACGATCCTGAGGAGAAAAAAGCGCCAAAAGGAGGACAGAGATCGTGAAGAATTAGAGCAACTATTGCGAGCTAATGACACGCGCAAGTTTTATGAGAACGTGAACCAAACTCGGAAGGGCTACACACCGAAACCTGACATGTGTAGGGTCGAGGGAGGGAATCTAATTACAAACGAGCGCGAGGTGGTCGACAGGTGGAAGCAGTTCTTCGATGAACACCTCAATGGCGAAGTCGCAGAAGGAGGCGGAATGGAAAATAACCTAGGAGCGCCCATGGAAGATAGTAATGTCCTAGCACCTGAACTCCAAGAAGTCAAACGAGAAATCAGGCTGCTGAAGACCAATAAAGCCGCTGGGAAGGACCGCCTACCGGCAGAGCTTTATAAACATGGCGGAGAAACGCTAGCAAAGGCTCTACACTGGGTTATTTCGAGGATTTGGGAGGAGGAAAAGCTACCGGAGGAATGGATGGAAGGAGTGGTTTGTCCCATCTACAAAAAGGGTGATCGGATAGACTGCTGCAACTATCGTGGTATTACGCTGGTAAACGCCGCCTACAAGGTACTCTCCCAGATCCTGTTACGCCGGCTGTCACCGATAGCACAAGGTTTCGTAGGGAATTATCAGGCGGGTTTCATGGGGGCTCGCGCAACTACGGACCAAATTTTTACTATCCGACAGATCAAGCGAAAATGTCCGGAGTACAACGTGCCCACGCATCACATCTTTATTGATTTCAAAGCAGCATGCGATACAGTCGATCGAGACAAGCTATGGCAGATAATGCACGAGTACGGTTTTCCGGACAAACTGATGCGACTGATCAGAGCTACATTGGATCGAGTGATGTGTTTCGTACGCATCTCTGGGACACTCTCGCGTTCCTTTGAGACGCGGCGAGGGTTGAAACAAGGTGACGGTTTATCCTGCATGCTGTTCAACATTGCTTTTGAGAGGGTGATCCGACGAGCGGGCATCGAAACGAGAGGCACGATTTTCATCAAGGGTAGCCAACTTCTAGGCTTTGCAGATGACCTCGGTATCATTGCCAGGAACTTTGCGACGGCGGAGGCAATCTACGACAGACTGAAAGCGGAGTCTTGGAGAATTGGGCTAAAAATAAATGCGTCGAAGACCAAATACATGACAGGAAGAGGCTCAAAGGAAACAAACGCGCGCCTCCCACGGACGGTAACCGTTGACGGCGACGAACTAGAAGTGGTAGAGGAGTTCATGTATTTGGGATCGCTGGTGACCGCTGACAACAACACTAGTAAGGAGATCCAGCGGCGCATCCAAGCGGGAAATCGGGCCTACTTTGCCCTTCGTAAAACGCTACGATCAGGAAGCATGCGCCGCCGCACGAAGCTAACAATGTACAAAACCATTATTAGACCGGTAGTTCTTTATGGACTTGAAGCCGTGACGGCCTGCTGAAGCCTGCTTACGGAGGACATACGCGCCCTTGCCGTGTTTGAGCGGAAAGTACTGCGGACAATATTTGGTGGAGGACAAACTGAAAGCGGAGAGTGGCGGAGGCGTATGAATCACGAGCTACAGGCACTGCTTGGGGAGACTCCCATCGTATATCTAGCGAAAGTTAGCATGCTACGGTGGGCCGGACACGTCGTAAGGATGCCGGACGACAGTGCGACGAAAATAGTCCTCTTCAACAACACCACCGGCACCAGGAACAGAGGGGTCCAACGTGCACGATGGCTCGACCAGGTCGAAAGTGATTTGCGACTTCTGAGACGACTAGGTAATTGGCGACGAGTGGCCCATGACCGAGTTGAATGGAGATGAGTGCTTGAAACAGCACGAGCCACCCCGGCTCTATGCTGCCGAAGAAGAAGAAGAAGAAGAAGAAGAAGAAGAAGAAGAAGAAGAAGAAGAAGAAGAAGAAGAAGAAGAAATTATTTATACTGTTCTTCAACAACGGGATTGTATAACCATCATCTGACTGCAAATTAGTATATGCTGATGACTTTAAAATCGATTTTCCGTCGTCTGCAATACTTTGTCAGCATTGCTAAATGATTTCGTTGGCTGGTAACAGAGGAACTGGCTCGTGGTTCACATTGCCAAACATGAGTTTATGACGTTTCGCCGTATCGGCTAAAAATCAGCGTAAAGAAAATCGACCAGTCCGCTGCACCTTCTGTTGAACACGGCAAGGGCGCGTATGTCCTACGTTACTGAGATGGTACGGTCTAATAAGTAAAACTGAGTAAAATAAGAGCACAAAGCGCAGGACAGCCCTAATTTTCTGTTTGACTACGCATTTAGGTCCCCTAAATACGCAAATGCACGATTAATCCTAAGTGCACAAGTTATTCTACCACCTCTAGCTCGCCGCCGTCAACGAAATCTATCCGTGAAAGAAGCATATTCGTCTCTTTCGAGCCTCTAATTTACACGAATTTGGTATACCACACATTTCTTTTTAACCAAATCCTAAGCTTTTCAGTCTAGCGTAGATTGCCTCCACCAGCGGACCACCGCGCAAAGTTATGAAGTAGGACTACTTCTTTGTTTTCTATATTGGGGTGCACTTTAGACAAACGAAAAGGGAACATGTAACGAAAAGTGGTTATAGTTTGCTCGCTTATAACTCAATCATCCCTCAATAGATTCTAGAGATATTGGTATCAATCGATAGGAAATGTTTCCTTCACAAACTTTTAAATAATTGAAAAATGTTAGCCATTGTCTAACTAAAAATCCACACTCTGTGATTGGTCGGAATAAGTAGTGCTGATTTGCCGTAGCGATAATCATGTTTCCATTTCACAAGCAGTATGGTTGTATACAACCGTACTTTACACTAATTCCAGTTTTTACATTTGGTTCTCGTTACATTTTCCCTTTATTTTTATAAAAAAACTAGCTGACCCGACAAACTTCGTATTGCCACAAATTAACCTGTGTTGTACATAAATCATGAATCTCGGATGATCTTTGTCACAATCTCGAGTTTTGCAAGCCCCCCAGTGGGCGGCGCTTCCGACGGCGGGTCACCGGCAACACTCGCGACAGTCTTGTCCTGAATGATCTAGTGTTACTATAGATAGTTTTTGTGGTCTTGTATTGACTAATGTTTTATGGAAGAGTCTCGAATTTCTCGAGTTCGATTAGTTTTTGAGTTTCGCAAAAATTTCTGTTTTATTTGTATGAGAGTCCATATCCCCCTACCACAGGGGTGAGAGGTCTCTAACTATCGTAAAATAAATTCAAGACTCCAAAATCTCCCACATGCCAAATTTGGTTCTATTTGATTGATTAGTTCTCGAGATAAGAGAAAGAGAAATTTCATTTGTATGGAAGCCCACCCTCTTAAAGGGGAGATGGGCCATAACTCGCTTTCTAAAGAAGAGAGGGGTCTCAATATACCATAGAAAATATTCTTGCCCCTAAAAACACCCACATGATAAATTTGGTTCCATTTGTTTGATTAGTTCTAGAGTTATGCGGAAATTTGTATTTCGTTTGTATGAGAGCCCCCCTCTTAAAAAGGTAAGGGGTCCTAATTCATCATAGAAAAAATGGTTGCCTCCAAAAACACCCACATGCCAAATATGGTTCCATTTGCTTGATTAGTTCTCGAATTATGAGGAAATTTGTATTTCATTTGTGTAGAAGCACCCCCTCTTAAAGTTGGGAGGGGTTCTAATTCACCATAGAAAATATTTTTGCCTCCAGAAACCTCCACATGCCAAGTTTGGTTCTATTTGCTTCATTAGTTCTCGAGTTATGAGGAAATTTGAATTTCATTTGTATAGGAGCCCCTCTCCTAAAGTGGGCAGGGGTCCCAATTCATAGAAAAAATTTTTGTCTCCAAAAACACCCACGTGCCAAACTTGGTTCCATTTGCTTGATTAGTTCTCGAGTTATGAGGAAATTTGTATTTCGTTTGTATAGGAGCCCCCCCTCTTAAAGTTGGGAGGGGTCCTTATTCACCATAGAAAATATTCTTGCCCTCGAAAACTTTCACATGCCAAATTTGGTTTCATTTGCTTGATTAGCTCTCGAGTTATGAGGAAATTTGTATTTCATTTGTATAGGAACCCCCCTCCTAAAGTGAGGAGGGGTCCCAGTTCATCATAGAAAAAATTTTTGTCTCCAAAAACACCCACGCGTCAAATTTGGTTCCATTTGCTTGATTAGTTCTCGAGTTATGAGGAAATTTGTATTTCGTTTGTATAGGAGCCCCCTCTCTTAAAGTGGGGAGGGGTTCTAATTCACCATAGAAAATATTCATGCCCTAGAAAACTTTCACATGCCAAATTTGGCTCCATTTGCCTGATTAATTCTCGAGTTATGAGGAAATTTGCATTTCATTTGTATAGGAGCCCCCCTTCATAAAGTGGGGAGGGGTCCCAATTCATCATAGAAAAAAATTTTATCTCCCAAAACCCCCACGTGCCAAATTTTGTTCCATTTGCTTGATTAGTTCTCGAGTTTTGAGGAAATTTGTATTTCGTTTGTATAAGAGCCCCCCCTCTTAAAGTGGGGAGGGGTCCTTATTCACCATAAAAAATATTCTTGCCCTCGAAAACTTTCACATGCCAAATTTTGTTCCATTTGCTTGATTAGTTCTTCAGTTATGAGGAAATTTGTATTTCATGTGTATAGGATCCCCCCCTCCTAAAACGGGGAGGGGTCCCAATTCATCATAGAAAAAATTTTTGTCTCCAAAAACACCCACATGCCAAATTTGGTTCCATTTGCTTAATTACTTCTCGAGTTATGAGGAAAATTGTGTTTCTTTGGTACAGGAGCCCCCCCTCTTAAAGTGGGGAGGGGTCCTAATTTACTATAGAAAATATTCTTACCCTCGAAAACCTTCACATGCCAAATTTGGTTCCATTTGCTTGATTAGTTCTCGAGTTATGAGGAAATTTGTATGGAAACCCCCCCTTTTAAAGAGGAGAGGAGTTATAATTCCCCTTATAAAGAGGGGAGGGGTCTCAATTTACCATGCAATAAATTCTTGTCACCGAAAACACCCACATGCCAAATTTTGTTCTATTTGCTTGATTAGTTGTCGAGTTATGCAGAAATTTGTGTTTCATTTGTATGGGAGCCCCCCCTCTTAGTGGGGTGATGTGGGGTTTCTAACCATCACTAAAACCTTTCCTGGCCCCAAAAACCCTCTACATGCATATTTTCATGCCGATTGGTTCAGTAGTTTTCGATTCTATAAGGAACATACGGACAGACAGACAGACAGACAGACAGACAGACAGACAGACAGACAGACAGACAGACAGACAGACAGACAGACAGACAGACAGACAGACAGACAGACAGACAGACAGACAGACAGACAGACAGACAGACAGACAGACAGACAGACAGACAGACAGACAGACAGACAGACAGACAGACAGACAGACAGACAGACAGACAGACAGACAGACAGACAGACAGACAGACAGACAGACAGACAGACAGACAGACAGACAGACAGACAGACAGACAGACAGACAGACAGACAGACAGACAGACAGACAGACAGACAGACAGACAGACAGACAGACAGACAGACAGACAGACAGACAGACAGACAGACAGACAGACAGACAGACAGACAGACAGACAGACAGACAGACAGACAGACAGACAGACAGACAGACAGACAGACAGACAGACAGACAGACAGACAGACAGACAGACAGACAGACAGACAGACAGACAGACAGACAGACAGACAGACAGACAGACAGACAGACAGACAGACAGACAGACAGACAGACAGAAATCCTTCTTTATAGGTATAGATAACAGATCAAAGATTCTTTACGACGTTCAGGCTTATACTAATTTGATATATCAAGTTTAGTCGAATTGAACGTGCATTTGTAGTCCTACATCCCTCGTTCGTGCCACTAGGCACATACATTCATACTTTTTTGCTATATTGCCAAAGTAATCGGCGAATCCTAAAAGTAGGCTACTCTTACCACTCGTTTCTATGCACGCTTGTTGAATCACCCTTGTAAGAAAAATGTTAAATATCATGCAGGATATGCCGTGACCCTGTCTCAAAACAGTTAGAGACTGAAATGTTTTGAAATGGTGGTTGGATGGAGGGACATTAGGGGAAAGTAATGAAAATTTTCTTGGAGTGGACGGGAGAGAGCGGGACGGGTGAGGGGGGGGGGGGGTTATTGGTAGCTTCGTTTAACAAGTAGTCATTGTGACTTTTGTCCAATGCTGGAAGGTGCATGGGTGGAACCAAGCTATAATCTAAGATTATAACCGGATTTGTACCCGCCACACCCGCATGCGGCTTGCTGGACGACCGCATGTGTGTGTGTGGAGTCCGTAGCAAGCCCGGCTTCCGTTGATAACACGCTTTTAAATCTTATGGCTGGTTTGTTACCCTCTATTGCCAGTCAGCCCAGGTATACGAACTCAACGACTACTTTAAACTCATTCCTGTCGATTACCACGGTACTGCCCAAGTCGGCCCTGTCGCACTCGGTCCCGTCTGCCGCAAAGCAGATAAATTGACTGGATTTATTGAAAATCGTGCCCCACATTTCGATTACCGCTCATCTTATAACACCTTCAAGCGCAATGTTGAATAGCAAGCAGGAAATACTAGGAAAGTCCTTGTCGAAGTCCCCTGCGAGAATGGGTCCGACAATCCACCCGAGATTCTCACACAGCACTGGATCCCATTCAGCGTAGCCATCTAACGTCTAGCTTACCCGAAAAGTCGTTTTCGTTCAAAATTTCCCATATCTCATGTCGGTTTACGCTATCATATGCGGCTTTGAAATCAATGAACAGGTGATGCGTGGGGACTCGGAATTCGCGGCACTTCTGGAGGATCTACCGCAGGGTAAAGATTTAGTGCGTTGTACACCGACCCTCCATGAAGCCTACCTGATAACTTCCAACAAATCTATCCACCTTTTCGCATGTGTAATGCTCACGTAATGTAATGTTCACGTCAAATTGACATTTCCATCCTTGATTGTTGTTGTAGAATTGTCAAGCGTACGTGAGCGTAGTTTCCAAAAGCAAAAAAAAAAAAAATCGAAAAATTATGCCTACTAGCCGCCATTAAGCACTCGAAAAGGTGGATTGGCTATTGGCGATAGTCGATGTAAGATGACTTGGGACAGGACTTTGTAGGCGGCATTCAGGACAGTGATCGCTCGGCGGTTCTCACAATCCAGTTTATCACCTTTTTTGTAGATAGGGAAATAATCTCGTCTTTCCACTCCGCCGGTAGTCGTTCTTCCGGTTCGTTGACTCCGGTTCAATTGATGCAAACATTTGGCCAACTTATCCGGGTCCATTTTAATAAGTGTTAGTACAATGCCATCCTTTCCCACTGCTTTGTTGTTCTTCAGTCGTTGGGTGGCTTTTTTAACTTTCCTTATCGATGGGGGTGGCTATAGTCTTCGTTGCTTGCTCCGCTATCATGGTCTTCTGTCTGCACGCCATTCAGGTGTTCATCGTAGTGCTGCTTCCACCTTTCGATCACTGCACGGTCGTCAGTCAAGAAACCTCCATCTTTATCTCTGCACATTTCGGCTCGAGGCACAAAACCTTTGCGAGATTCGTTAAGTCTCTGATAGTAGTCATGAAAGCGGTACTTCTACTCGAGTTCTTCGCAATGCTTCTTCCTCCTGGTGGCGCTTCTTCTCCTGTAAGAGTCGGGTTTGCTGTCTCCACTTCTGTTTGTATTTCGTCATTAGATATTACTCTTCTTTATCGACAGACTTCGCAGCCGGCTGTAAGAGTACAGGAAAATTACGAGGCCAGTGTAACGATCCTACTGACTCTATCTAGTAAGCACCGGCTAGCCAAGATTCGAACATACGACGACTGGCTTGTTAGACCAGCATCGTGCCTTGAAGCTAACTGGACGATAACGGTCACAGCAGCACAAAATCTGTATCAAAATGAGAGTAATAGTCTACAGTATTGGAAAAAATAAACTGAAAAACTGATAAAATGTTTAGTTTTTGTCGGCGGCGAACTACCGTGAGTACATAAATGATTGTCTTGAAAGTTGGGTTTTTCATAGCAAAATGAGTTTTTTATCAGAGATGCAAAAAAATTTCGATTCATCATAATTAGGATCAAACTCAGTAAAAGGTATGAAATTAAATCCAAGATTGTCTACTTTTCAAAATTGGAACTTTTTATTACCAAATACTTGTAAGGGATCACAAAAGGGAGCAATCAAAACTTGTTCAAGATGAAATGAAATTTGAGCCTCAGAGAAGTACAGGTTTTTTTTAAATTTTTTTAAATAGATTTTTTAAAAAGTGTTAACGTTTAAAACGTGTTAGCATTATAAAAAAAATCGATTTCCTTTGGCAATTTCCTTTGGAAACATGATGATATTGTCTTTCTAAACCTAATATTTCCAGAGATATAAGCAAAAGAAAATAAGAGAATTAGACAAAAACGTGTCTTTTCTTTAAAAATGGAAGTACTTCCATCAATCGAGGGGATGTCCAATCGGCACCAAACTTCGATTTTTTCTTGCTGACCTGAAATGAGCAATCTGACAAAATTTGGTACAAATCCAAGAAGATCGATTATACCACAATAGATCAAAATAATGGTCGCAGTGGTCAAATCTTCCGACAAAAAAAAGAAGATCGATTACATGGCATTCGGATACTTGACATGGAATGACCCATGTTTTGCTTAGTTTCTAGAACTAACAATGATCTGTTTTAGGAACAGAAATAGATACGTTCTGTAAGGCGTGGGGTTATTTAAGGAGCGCATGAATCTACTATTAGGAGGATCAAAATAGATTTTCAAAAGACGCATTGATTTCTGATATGTCGGCTTTAATGCTGTTTCGAAGAAATCAAACAAAAGCGAGCTGGCTTTCGTCTCTTCGTAAGCCGGAAAGCAATTTCTATCAAAGCGAAATTTTGACCAGTCATGTATTTCGTGCTTTAATCTTGGCATTTTGATCAACAGGCATTTTATTTGTTGCCTTTCCCTTTTTTTGGATCCAATTCGCAGGCAATTATGTAAAATGCAGAATTCATAAAATTGATTTTACACGAGTGTCTGATTTCGGAGGAAATCAATTACGGTGACTTGATATTATCTAAGCAACGGAGCTGTATCGCAAGCGATCTCAATTTTGGTTTGCTCCCTTCCTAATAAATATTCATCAAGCTCAAGTCATTACAGAACTTTGATTTGTTTTTGTCTTACTTCGTGAGGTTTCTTTTCTGTTGTGACATTTTTTTCTATGCCAAAGCCAACAGACACGGTATTTCGGACGACCGTAGATGTAATGTTAATTTGAAAATGGTTCTGCAACCGAGCGGAATTTCCAATAGATCAACACGTTTGTACCGTTCTATCAGTCAGAGCAGACCCAAAGTTACCTTCTTTTTTGACCCAAACGGTTCGTTCGGTCGGAAGCAATCATCAGTCGAGCCTGAAAAGATATTGGAATTATTATTTATCCGTGAAATGTTCACTCTTCGCTCAACCTCGCCGTGGAGGGTTGGTCTAAAAGCATCTAAAAACATCGACCACATCGGCGAAAAAGGAAAATTTTCATTTCCATTAATTCGACGGGAAAAACCAACGTTTGCGGTAATCCATCATATTTTCTACTTTTCTCGGTGGTTCGCATGTACCTACCCCGATGTAATATACGGTTGCTTCTCGAACTGATTGCAGGAACGAAAAACAGCGAAAAAAGAAGTATATTAACGGATAAAATCATAGCACTGGTTGGATGGTAGTACGAGATGCCGGTAAATACCGTTTCACGGCAAAAGCTGCAAAGCACTGACGTGCCCTGAAGTTATTCGCCATGAAAAACGAATTTGTTCGCTGTTTCGCCTAAGTTAATTGTTGGTGGATTTCCCATAAAAATATATCGAAGGCGGAGGCTTGCTTGAAAACGATCTATTCGGCGATTGCGAAAAGAGCGGACCATTCCTTAAAGTCAGGCTACCAGTTCTAGGTTATGTTTGCATTTGCGATCATACCTTGAGTTTATTGTTTGATTGTGTATTTAACATTGTTGGAAAGGATGGCAGACTCTATGTTGACACAGGAAATGACGGAGCACTGTCAGCGATTCAGATTGAAATGGCAAATAGAGACGTGCAATTTGCAGTTCGAATGGATAACCCTTTAAGCACGGAGGGTTTTAGTTACGATATTTTTGGTTTTTGGATCAATATAAATTTTTTTTATCGCTCGAGATACCAAAACCAGTGTATTCTACACATTGCAATAAATGTTTGCTAAATTTAGCAACCTACACAATTGTGTGGGTTCGGCCTTATCTTATACCATTGCACTATGGGCAAAAACGAGCCGAAAAAACGGATGCAATTAAGATATGGCCTGCAGGCTGATAAAATGTAGGTGATCTTATGTCAAATTTTCCGGAGAATCGCATGGTGCCCACCGCTTTCCTGTTTGTCATCGGGAAGTGCCCCATTTTGCTCATTTTCCCCTATTTTTAACATTTTTTACCCTTTTTGGACTATACCAAGCCAGGTTTTGAAAAAACAAAACATGAAAAACCTAATTATTTTGTGTAAAGAAGTCCACAGAATTGAATAGGGTTGACCCCGTTTAGTTTAGAGCGAGATCATCGCTTCGAGGCTCATAAACTTCAGCTTCTGAAGCAGCGGAACGGTCGCTACGTAGCTATGGAAATACGCGCAACTTTTTGCAAGTTAAGTTTTTACTAATCTTAATACAACAGATATACCGGAACGTCCAGATTGGCTTAAAACATTCAAATGTTGATCCAAAAATTTGTCTTAGAAAATACCGTAGTTGAATACATCATTTGCCACACTTCTGACGTGAAAAAATAATCCCACTGCGATATGAAATATCTCTGGGAAAATGGATCCCAAATTTGCTAATATATTTTTTTATTGAAGTTCAATCTAAGGTGGTTCTTTGAAGATAAGTTGTATAAAAATCGATCAAAAAATAGTAAAGATAGAGCCAAAAGTGTAACGGCAAGTACACTAATTTTTGAAGTCCCGGCGGGAACGTAAAGGTTAAAGTAGGTATGCAATAAGGCCGAACCCACACAATTGTGTAGGTATGAAAAACAATGTGCATAAGTAAGTTGTAAAAGTTATTTCGCGTAAATTTTTAATTACATCAATTAGAAATACTTATTACCAATAAATTTTTATCTAAGCAATTTCGAAATACGGATCCAATAAGAAAATACGACAGATAAAACTTTTTGCTGTTTTCACAAGATATTGAAGACTAGAGAATAATTAATCCAAACACAAAAGAAAACTTCTTTTCAGCTATTTTCTATTTTTTTTTTTATGTGTTACGATGTTTATACAAGAGATTGGCGCCATATATGTAAAAGTACGACGTTTAGAAAGGAAAGGAAAATTTTTTAAAAGTAGTCATGTCTCACCTACACAATTGTGAGGGCTCGGGCTTAAAGGGATAAAGGAAGGTCAAGCGCAGCAGGAAAATCATACTGAACATGAAAATATCTCTAGATTCATAAGGTAAAAGGAAAAGCAAACTTTGAAAGTTTGTTTAAATCATCAACGCTGACATCGCGATTGAACACAATAAATGTTTAAACCGATTTGAAATTCAGCAAGCGGTCATTTATTTATTATCTGACAGCCGATCTTTTATGTTAATTCGGTTTAAAAGTATATGATTCAGTGGTATTATACTTCTAAACCACAAGGAAGTGCAGTTTTTGTACTTTCCAGCCTGTCGCTAATAATATTCGCTTTGAACGTTTGTATTTATACCTATAAGTCTATAAGTCGCTTTAGACAAACTGTACTCCTAGTCAGAAAGTTACGTTAACATCGTTTTATTTTTTAAAGTATATGAAATAATTTGAAATGGCTTGGTTTGTAACTAATGTTCTATTACGTTATTTGATGATTGGGGCGAACCAACCAACGGTTGAAAGCCCCATTATAATGCAAATAAATAAATAAGTATTTGATGATTTGAATATAATTTAACAACTTTTATGTAATTGATAATTTTTTGTCGATAGGATAGCATTTTGTGTGTAACCATGAATGTGGCAGCTATAAAGAGAATATGGTCGCGCTTAGGAGGCCAACTTTTCAAATCATAGACAACTGTGACTTGCGTGTTCTCTGCTAGTAAATTTCATAATAAGATGATAGATAGTGATTCCATTAACGCCGGGCTGTCCGTTTAACGCTACTCGGTCCCAAAGTAAAACAAGCGACGAAGCAGTGAATCATTATCAACGCTCGTTCCACCCAGCAGCGTGTTAACTGCCGATCGGGATATTAAAATGTTTTACAGCTTAAGAGCTAAATTTCGTTTAGTATCGTGAGCTTTGGTGCACAATCTGTACAGAAGCGTAACTCACAGAAAAGGTTATTATGACAGTTTTCAATTATGCTCCCGCCATCCTTTGCTTCTCTTCCGTTCCAATGGGTCGCTGTGAAAAAAAATGCTTTTGTTTCCAGCTGCATGACGAAACTGTAAAATAGCCGGAAGATGAACTTTGAAAATGTTGAAGGATTTTCCGCCGCTGCTGGGACCTCGCAATCAGCACCGACTGTGACCTAAGCGAGTTTCTGAAGCCTGCGGAAGCTGAAATCTTTCACCCTAGCGTGAGCCAGCCGGCGGCGAGCGAAAATGAGGTATGGATTGTTAACTTTTGCTTGCAAAAGTCAGAAGCTACCAAAGAATATTGCTTTTTGGTTGAGTTGAGAAAGTGAAATGTCGAAATCACTGAAAGAATAAATTAAAATAAATTGAACTATGAAATCGATGATGAAATAACGCTCTTTTTTACATGGGCGATTTTAGTTGTCAGTTTAGATAGTTTAATATGTATTTTTCATTATTATCATTACTGCAATTGCTGGCTCAACTGATCCAAGTTATAATTATGTATATGGTAAATAATTGTGAAACGATTGTGCGAATATCTTTAAATATCACCAAATGTGACATGAAAAAGATATAGATTTATTTTTAATTGACAACAAAGTATGAAAAAGAATTTTCTACAGTTTCACCAGGCTACGAAATCTACATAGTTTATACAGTATCCCCCCGCTAATCCGACACCCAATAATCCGACGACTCAATAGTCCGGATCTCGCTAATCCGGAAAATTCCGTATTAAAAAGTATTGAACTTGACTTCTTTCAATCGAACACTACCTTCGTTTGGCGTCAGAATGGCACTCTTTCTAACTAAATGGAAATGGTACATGGTGCTGCTTCTAACTACGTTCACGTTTGCTATGGCCAAAATATTTTCATTGCTATTCTTAATAGACTGATGTGCTTGCACTTATTTCGACACTAACTAAGAATTTCAAAGTATTTTGTTGACGAAATTGAGCATTACTGAGTATAAAACATAGTTATTGCGTACTTACGACAAATATTTTCAAAAATTTCCGGAGTTGTTTACGTATGGATGTAAACAAAACCACATTTCAAACTCACGTTGACGTCAGTTTGACTGTCGGATTATCGAGTCAAAATTCGCTAATCCGACTATAAATTTGTCGGATTAGCGGGGCGGTACTGTACTCTTAATACAAATTTGTTGGCGTTATCTAAGACCTGACTGGAGTTACTTAAAATCCCCTTAAAGATTAGCTAACTTAGGTAGATGAACCAGTAAGATTTACGAAGAATCAATAGAATGGCGATAATGGTGCTTGAGAGTAGTATAACATTCTCATTGTGCTATTTTTACTGACTCAATATTTTGCAAATTGACCAATAACGACGCTGGTCACGACCAAGAGGCTGTTCTACATGAGAAAATTTAGGAATATTAGTCCGATACTTGTAGTTGTTAGAGACGACGGTTATCACTAAATCCGACACGAATGCACTAAAAGGTGTAAAGTGTCGCTAATAAAAACAACAACAACAACTACATCTGGACACCCAATAATGCTAGTTTTATTACACACTTATGAAGGATACGGTCACGGTGACAAAATTGGTCATAAAACCCGGCTTAACACATCTAATGATGAAAGGTTGTTATACTAACACGTTTATCATTCAGATAGAAATCGACGCGTTTACGAAACATAATTTAACTGTCTATTAAACATGCGTAGAAATTCGCTGGTTAAGTCAGCTCGTATGAGTTTCACTGACAGATATTTAAAATCAATAAAAAATAGAATAAATTGTTCAGATAATTTTATTCCTAACCATACTCCATAAGATTTCCAAATGATTAATTTGTAATTATTTTCATATAAATTCAAAACTTGTGGTGTGAGGGAGGGAGTGAGGGATTCGGTATCAAGTTTAATTAACAAAACATGTTTAACTAGCGTATAAACTCAGGGCATGTTTGATACAACATTTTATTGGTTTATCCCGAATTCTCAACAAAGCAAAACAAAAAAAATTAATCCAATTCAAATCTCGAAGGAGGTTTTCACTAAACTATGAGGTAAAAATATATTTTGCTCGAAAATACACAGTTTAATATTAACAAGCATAAGTGAAAATAGTCATATTGGCATCGGATCACTTTCGTGTTTTATTGTTATAGTATAGGTAACAACTTCATCCACCGTAGCTCAGTCGCGTCAGTTTGTCCCCAAATCCGTGTAGGTACATTATCGACCATAGCTGGAATCGATCGACTACATCGTATGCTGCTTTGAAGCCAATAAAGTTGTGATGCGAAGGCTCCTATGAAGCCCGCATAATAATTTCCTACGAATCCTGGTGCTATCGGTGACAACCGGCGTAACAGTTTCAAGGAGAGTATCTTGTAAGCGGCATTTATCAGCGTTGTGGCGACAGTTGCAGCAGTCGAGCCGATCACCCTGTTAACATATGGGACAAGCAACTCCTTCCATCCATTCCTCCGGTAGCTACTCCTCTTCCCAAATCTTGGAAATAACTTTGTGAGAGCCGTTGCCAGCATAGCTCAGCCATGTTTTTAAAGCTTTGCTGGTGGGCGGTCCTTACCGGCGGCCTTACTGGTCTTTGATTTCTAGTTCTTGAAGATCAAGAGCTGGGACATTACTATCTTCCATGGGCATTTCCCATTCTGGGCTTCATCGAAAAACTACTTACACCTACCGACTACCTCGCGCTCGTTTGTGATTAGGTTGTATCCCTCGTCCCTATAAATGTTAGGTTTTAGTATATAACTCTTAGGGGTCTGGGAGGGAGTATTTGGATTTATTCTTCCAGTGCCACATAGGATTAGTTAGTTACACAGAAATCGATTGAAAGCCGATGGAGGTAGAGCCGAAAGTGCAACTACAAGTAAGCAAAATAAACGGAGCGATCGTTTATATCATTGGCCCTGCTGCCAGAAACTCTTGGTTGAAACTACTTAGAATCTCTATAGTGCACAAACGGATTACCTACGAATGGCCGAAACACAAATGGCCGAATCACGAATGGCCGAAACACAAATGGCCGAAATAACAAATGGCATAATATATCTAATGGCCGAATCACAAATGGCCGAATCACGAATGGCCGAATCACAAAAGGCTGAAACACAAATGGTCGAACGTCATATTCGACCAAAAATAATCACGGCCTTCAGCCTGCACAAATGTTGGGTATATGCTGTTCTTACTCGCTGCCGCTCGTTCGGACTTAACTAAGGTATAATCCCTACTAGTTAGTAAAGCTAGGAAAATATATGCACCTAAATAGTAGTGGTTTCTGCGGGGGGGCTGAATCATCTCGTCCTGAATCATCTAGGAAACATTTGCTACTGACCCGCTCAATATGCTTCGCATCCTATAATAAACGTAAATAATTCGCGCTTAGGGGAACAAAGAATCTTCAATCATATATACTCTATCTATCAAAATAAAAAAAATAAGACGCAGAACTAAAGTACAGAATTTTACGAAAAGCTTTTCTCCTTCACTTATCAATGACGCGGATCATCACAGAGCTGAAAGTGCAATAAAAGGCAATAGAGGGGAAAATTTTAAAGGTTTTTCAGCGGGATGTTCCAAATTCGCGGAGAGAAATAGATGTAAATATTTATTCAAAATGTGTAAGGTCTCACAACATGAGCAATAAAAATGTTGTTGTTTTGGGCATTCCGGGAAAATTCGGCCTTTCATGATTCGGCCATTCGTGCTTCGTTCTTTCGTGGTTCGGTCATTCGTAATTCGGCCTTTCGCTATTCGGCCTTCTGTGACTGTTGTTGGAATTCGGCCATTTGGATTTCGGCCATTCGGTAGCAGCCCGCACAAACCCAAATTTAGTACAAAAAACACTAACGAACTAATATGACACTGGCTTTTCACTTTTGACACACAAGTTTTAGCACGCAAGCGATCACTTGCGTACAAGTGAGCGATCGCTTATGTCAAACAGCAGAGAAGTGAACAAAGATACGGGACTGAATATTACAAATTGTCAATTCTAAATGAACCGAAAGAATTGCTGCATGTTGGAAAGAGCAATGTACTAAAGGTATAAGTGTTTTTTCCTGGTTGGGTACATTCTCCACTGCGTTCACTTATTTGATCTATTGTGGCGAATTATAAGGCATAAGTTAGGTTTTGCACTTTTTTTTGAAGAGTCTAACGTTGGCTGTAGTCAATTAAACACCGAATTTTCAGAAATCGTCCATATATACTTTCTTACTTAGTTGATTTGCTATCCTCTCCGCCAGATCTCTCCACCTGGTCTAACCATCTTGCTCGTAGCGACCCTGTTCGTCTTATTCATACCGAATTTGAGGCAAACACCATCTTTACAGAGTAGTTGTCCGGCATTCTTGCAACATGCCCTGCCAACCGTATCCGGCCAGCTTTAGCCTCCTTTAGGATGCTGGGTTCGCCATAGCGCAGTTCTGGAGAGTTTATGGTTCTTAATCTGCCTCCATGTTCCGTTTTCGTGTACGTCACCGAAGATCTTTCTTAGCACTCGTCGTTCGAAAACTCCGAGCACTCTCATTCACTCTCACTCACCCTCTCTCCCTCACACTCTTTCGCATTATCTCTCTCTCTCTCTCTCTCTCTCTCTCTCTCTCTCTCTCTCTCTCTCTCTCTCTCTCTCTCTCTCTCTCTTGGGTTGCTATTTACGCTCTACGCCCGTTTATGTGGAGCTATAAAGCAATAACAATGTTTTGTCATAATCAGAAATTGACTATTTACACTATGTATGTATGTATGTATGTATGTATGTATGTATGTATGTATGTATGTATGTATGTATGTATGTATGTATGTATGTATGTATGTATGTATGTATGTATGTATGTATGTATGTATGTATGTATGTATGTATGTATGTATGTATGTATGTATGTATGTATGTATGTATGTATGTATGTATGTATGTATGTATGTATGTATGTATGTATGTATGTATGTATGTATGTATGTATGTATGTATGTATGTATGTATGTATGTATGTATGTATGTATGTATGTATGTATGTATGTATGTATGGATGTATGAGGGGAAGCCACCGTCAGTTCAAGGTCCTGTCAGTGTATGTGGGTAAACTTACAGTAGATCCAAATTTGACTGTCAAATGAACTTCACACTACAGCTGTTGCAGAAGGACCAAAAAGGGTTGGGCGGACCCACATGCAGAAACACTTGTGCGCATTCCGGAAATATAAGAAAGTGTCTTCTTTTAGCATTTCATTTCAATCAATTTTGCTGCACCGGCTTTAACCCACGTGATGGTTTGTTTGTTCGAAGAGTGTAACCTAAATCTTGTTTCAGACCAGGCTGACTCCTCACTCTATCCTCCAGCTTTCCACTCATATGATGTCCCTGCATTCTGACCCTCTCTTGAATTTATCATATAACATATTAAAAATATATGTTAGGGCTTATTTATCAACTTATTTATCGGATCGGCCGTCTGCCCGTCGCCTACATGATTCAATTAATATTTGAATATCAAAATGAGTACATCAATATGGGTATCCCATCGCCCAAATTAGGGTTAAATAACATTCACCGATAATGAGGTCATGACCGGTCACGCATTAATTCAATTTTATAACAGAAAGTAATGAAGTAAAGATGTTCAAAGGAAGAAGGAGAAGGGAAAAGAACGGAAAATTAAGTAAGAAAGGATCGATGAAGCAACGCTTATTAAGTTTGTATAACAATCCACTTTACCCAAGCTGGGGCGTCCGTGAATCGAACCTAGCTATAATGGGAGCCATTTATATCTGGAGTCGAACCCAACTTCTCCTTAAACCTTCAAACCACAGCGGACTGGATCCATACCATTTTTCGCGCTTTCCCCTTCACGCTGTGTCCCCCCTGAGATCAACGCTTTTGTTTCATTACTTTCTTCGACCGTTCGATTGATTCAATTCAATCCATCGATTGTAAAAACTGCCTTTATAAAAATTATAAAAGTAAACAAAATATCTAAAATTAAATAAAAAGAAGAAAACTTATCCAATTAAATTCTACTATGTATGTTTTATTCACGACAGATACGTATTTCGCCTACGACTCGCAGGCTTCGTCAGTGTCTGTTTTCGAACTTCGATACCACAATAGATCAAAATGATGGTCGCAGTGGTCAAATCTTCCGACAAAAAAAAGCCTGCTAGTCGTAGGCGAAAAACGTATCTGTCGTGAATAAAATATGCATAGTAGAATTAAATTGAATAAATTTTCTTATTTTTTTTTAATTTTAGATTTCGTATTCTACTAAGACGCTCCAAAAACTTCAAACAAAATATAATTTTCGACATACAAAAGTATCATATGGGTTAAAGCTGTCATGCTCTTTGTGCAGCTATCTTATGAATTTTGATTTATTTGACCGTACCATCTTAGCCCAGTTGAAACACATTTGGGACATATAAAAATCTTATTATCATCTACAAAATAGCATGGGTTATCATTTTAGCAACGACTCGTAATATTGACACAGCTTTTTCTCAACTCAATTTGTAGAGTTAATTGGTGTTAAAAAATGCAATCGCCTTTAATTTCATTTCGCATACGAGGCAAGCAGCCAACCAGTGTGTGCAATAAGGACCAATTACCACAGGGAAGCCCACTGCTGATGTCTCCGAGTATTGCAATCCAATTCCCTCAACGTAATTAATCATCATCTCTTCATTCTCTCATGCTTGTTTCATTTGTTGCAGGAAATATTCTACGAACATTCGACCCATCTGATGTACTTGAACGAGCACTTGGCAGCAAAAAAATACATATCATCAAAAGTCCCGGAACGGATACGGCAGAACGTGCTGTTGAACTATCGTTCCGGCAGTCGGCATCCACCATATTTCATTTACGGTGGCCACGGCAGTGGCAAGAGCGTTTTGCTGTCGCACATCTACACACAGCTAACCGATTGGTTCGAGCATGTTAAAGTTCATCGAGTGATTCGGTATGCCTCCGCTACCCCCCGGTCCGCCTACAACTTGGAATTGCTGAGAGTAATCTGTCAACAGTTGGCAATTATCCTCAACATACCGGAGGGTTATTTGCCGAAGGATGCGTCATTTGATCCGCTCTACATAAATAATTGGTTTCAGAACTTACTGAAACACTGTGAGGATCTGCACAACGAGATATTGTTTCTCTTTATCGATGACCTGCACAAGCTAAATCCGCTGGACTGCGACATCGTGGCCGCCCTGTCGTGGCTTCCAATCAGTTTACCGTGGAATGTTTTCCTGGTTGTCTCGACCACTGTGCCAATAGAATGCCTCAAGCTTACACCTATCCAGAAGGAACGGTTCAAGTGCTTAGACTATTTCTTCGATCTGTCACTGGAACAGAATGAAACTTCCGTGCGGAAGGCTGACGGCTGTCAATCCTTCGAGGAGTACGTGAACAACATTTTTGATGCAATGGAGCACCGCTTCGGAGTCAAGGGGTTCAGCAAACTGGCAATTTACATTACGTGCTCGGAGTACGGACTTACCGAGACCGAGTTTCTCGAACTGCTCATGCCCACCGCCGACTCGGAAGCCCTAATCGACTCGAACGAGGGTGGCTTTAATTTTTCCACCTTCCGCACCGTCAGAAACGAGATGGGTACGTGATTCCATGTTTTTGCTGTGTCATAATGTGTAACCGCAGATTTTCATCAGTTGATAAGTTCAGAAGCGTTTTGTGCTAGTATAACAAATACTTCACAAACAGGTTGCATTTGTGGTAACGGTAGTTTTTAGATGCTTTAGTTTCAAAACAAATGATTTTTGTCACGCACGCTGTGCTAAACTAGCTAGATTGTGTAAACCCTCTTTAATTACCTTAATCTCTCTTCTTGTTTCATCGCGTGGAAAAACTAATCCGAACTTTAATCCTCTGTGTTGGGCTACGAAAACGAACCTGGCCGGCGGTGCAGGGGTGCTTCTGCGGGAAAAACTAATGTCCGGAAAGTTGCTGATTGTATGGCGGCACAGTCTCTGCTCGGATATCACCAAAGTGCGCTACATGACACCGGAAATCTCCCGGTCGGTACATTCGGAAATAGTGAATCTGTTTTTCCCGCCGGACAGCGATGAAAGCGACGAGATTTCCAGCGAGCAGCAAAGCAGAAAATCCAGTAAGTATACCCAGCCGGCTACCGGTATTCCCACACCACCATCCACCCGCTGCTTTTCGGTACACTGTGTGCGGCGGTTATGTTTCAACCAAACCATTAATGCTTATGACTTTTTCGGAGCATCGACACATGTGAGAGTGCTTTGGGAAATTAGGAAAGTGAAACGATAATGTGTGTCGACGAGTTTGTACTGTGCTGAGAAACGATTCAAACAACAAAGCTCAGCTGATGTGCTGTAAACTGGCGGTCATTGTTTATTTACTGAATAAACTTAAGTATTTTAATATTTTTTCAAATATTTTAATAAACATACAACGGTAAATTCAATTTATTTTGGTTGAAAACATAGGAAGTATCAAATGTAAGCTGCGCTCAAATGTGTCGAATGACTTTTTAGAGCGTAAATAATTTGGCTGGGTACATAGAGATTTGAGTTTCAATTTTATATTTTCGTTTAATCGCTTTTCGGTATATCTTGAACATTACATAAAGTGGCGCAACTGCATTAAAATGGTGACATAAGACGTCGAAGAAACTTCATGGTCGTCAATTCGCCCAATGCGAAGGACAAAACGATAAAAAGAATAACGAATTTTCCCCTCCACCTCCCACGTCACTTGTCTTAAGTTTTTTAATGGTTCTCGCACAATTCCAAGTTTCCGTTTTCTTGCTTCGCTTCAATTACATTGCAATGTCATCACCGTCATGGATTAGTAACGCTAAATTTAAGTAGAAATCTGCTATGTACGCTATGATACTACACCTTCGAATCTTTCGAATTTCAGAGCGCTTTTGTAGTCCGAACAGCATATCAATTTGTCATGTCTTTGAGTACTGCGACGATTAAGTGTGACTTCTTGGATTGCTTTTATCATGCTCATCGTTTGATAAGTTAGTGGCCGGAAATGAGAAAAGTTTCATTTTCCTCCATTATTGTTTCACTTCCACTATACACAGACTAGCACGTGTTGTATAATAGTAGGAAAAAAGTTTCCAGATGGAGGCAAACTCATGGGAAAGTTAATTGATTGTAATGGGGAATTTCAGCACCCCGGAGATCGGAAACTTATCTTGGGTTGCAAGCAGAGTGAAGAACAAAACATCCTAATTGCTCTGGTAGTTACAAGCTGCCGGAGAGTGGGTTGCGTGATATTAGATGTCATTTTGATATCAATTAGTGTAGTTGTGATATCTAACGGTAATTGAAGCTGTCTGAACGAATATTGTTCTGAACAAATGTGGTGTCCGAAACATAATAAAAGTCATATTTCGAAACTCTAACAAAAGTCAATTTTCGAAATTGTTAGTTTGACAGTTTGACAGATTTTGTTAGTTTGACAGATTAATGTAATATCTACAGCCTGAATTTGACAACTGAATAAGTTAGTTGAATTAACAACAGATTTTAATCGCAAAAATCGGCTTGGTAATTAACGAGGTTTTTACGACAAATGTGCATCATCAAAGCAATTTTTTCATCATCACATTTTCAGCAGTTTCTATCCTACAAACAACGCTACTCTTTGACTATTGAATCCCTAGTGTAGTGCATTTAATGTCCTAGATAAAAATACTGTGCATGAAAAAAAGCTCATTCGCCGAGAGCTCTACGAATGCAACTGGCGCTTATATTGAGCATCCATTCTTCAATCTCTTAGGGCAACATTGTTAGGTAACAGAGACTCTGTTTTCCTTGCGAATCTCTAACACAAGCACCTACTGTTCCCACTTGTGCAACAATAGATCCAAGCTGCTGTCGGGCGACAATTGGCGAAGCTGAACAGAACTGTGTCAGTGAGGCAATAAAAAAGATTATTCTATCCTGCCCGTAAATAGTTAACAATGGAGAATGTAAAAGGTTATACCGGGGAAGTAGAACGTGGCTTTTGTTGGTTTTAGCTGTACTCACGCTAAATGAAATTAGTGTTTATACAATGGGTCAACTTGCATTTGTAAAATGGAAATAAGCAAATTCGAAATGGAAGAATTAGTTATTGACCTGTGCGATGTAATAGTACAATCCAGGTTATACAGAACATACTAAATATTAAAAATCCCACTGGCACTAACTTGAAACACAATTTTATGTTGACCAAAAATTGACTCGACCGACTCCTGAATATTATGGCCCATGAAATACCAGCCGAGGTTAAAAATTTCGGTATGCATTTCTTGACACAATTTTTTGAATCAAGAATTTTTCTCTAGTCTCTACTGTAGTCTACTGTACTCGGTGCTGGGTTACTCGGTGCTAATTCTTTGAGCATCTCGACACAAGCATCGGCTTTAACCTGGTTGTGCCATCTAGCACGTTGAACCCCTCTATTCCTGGTGGCTGTGGGGTTCTTGAAGAGATCTGTACGGTACAGTCGTCCGGCATCCTTGCGAAGTGACCGACTTTCGCCAGGTGTACGATGGGAATCTCTCCAAGTAGTACTACAGCTCACGGTTCATATGCCTCCGTCACTCATCACTTTCGGTTTCTACACCAGTATTGAATTAAATTTCAAGTTCAGTTTAAAACCTAATTTAAACTTAATTTTAAGTCCAAATTCAATTCTAATGTTATGCCCAATTTCAACACTGAATTCAAGTCTAATTTTATGTCTACCTAGTCTTAAGTTCAATTCCAAATCCGAATTCAATTGCTATTAGAATTCAATTTATATCTAAATTAAAGTCCATTTTTAATTCGTACTTTAAGTTTTATGTCAAGCCTAATTTCATGTCCATTTCCAAGTCTGTCCTGATTACCCAGTTAGCTACGGGGTACGATGCTGGCCTAACAAGGTAGTCGTCGTATGTTCGAATCTCGACTATGTGCTGCTATTGAATCAGTAGGATCTTTGCACTAACCCCGTAGTTGTTCTGTACTCTAATAACCGGCTGCGAAGTCTGTTGATAAAAACGTTCTTAAGGACGTCATGGCTTTACTTTTTTTTGTAAGTCTAATTTCAACTTTCATTTTAAGTTCAACTTCAAGTACAATTTCAAATCCTCTTTCATGTCCAATTTTAAATGCTTTTAAGTTCAACTTCAAATCCTATTTCAAATCCAGTTTCAAGTCCAATTTTAAACCAATTTGTATTCATTTTAAATTTTGAATCCAGTTTAAAGATAAGTTTCACAAAAAATTACCGATGGGTCTAGAGGTAATCAGTCTCTTACTGGTCCTGAAAAAAAAACTGGAAAAGAACACGGGGAAAAACGTGACAAAAACTGGACAAACGGGATAGAAAAAGAAGAAAAAACGCAAGAAAGAGAAAAAGAAGAAAAACTGGCATGAAAGAAAAATGAAAAATGAAGAATCGTTACACAATGGGAGGAACAATGGGTCGTAAAAAGATAAAAAAGTGGAAAGGAAGAAACCGGGAGAAAAAGGGTAAAACGAGGTAAACAAAGAGGAGACTGGACAGAAAAAAGGGATAACGGAGAGAAAAGAAGAAAAATGAAATAAAAGATGGAAAACAAACAACGATGAAGAAATCGATATGAGAACAAACTGGACAGAAAAGAATAAAAAGGGTACGAAAAAAGAGGAAAAGAAAAGGAAAAAATACGGGTGCACGGAAATAGAGAAAAGAGAACAGAAAAAGAGAGAAATTGACTGAAAAAAATGAAAACGGAATACTATCCGGATGGAACGTGAACTGAACTGAAAAGGAAGAAAAACAAGATATAATAAGAGGTAGAACAGAACAGACAAAAAAATAGAATAGAATGGGATAGAAAATAAAAAACGAGAGTGGAAAAAAACAAAAAAACGGGACTGAAAATGGAACAGTAGAGATAAAAACAACACAAAATAAATGTGACAGTAGCAGCATAGCATAGTTTGACCGCCCGTGAGTTGCCCGCGATTGGTCTACATAGATCACCTGAGATTGCACAAAGAACCATCAAAATGATGCTTGGGAGTAGAAGATTATTCTCAGTGTGCATTTCCTGGTGATCTAATTCCTTGTGATTATCAATAGCAAAGCTGGCCACGCCGAAGCAGGTCAATTTGGGAGGGAATGAAATGTTAGTCCGACACTTGCTGCTACTAGAGACCGAAGAATCCTCTGCATCATCCTTCAAGTGTCACAGGAAGAAGTTGTTGTTAGTGGAAAGGAATTGATCTGGATCCACCGAGACAGGTGGTGCGATCACTGTCACTCGAGCTCACGTACGATTTGAGGACGTTTTTGGTGCAAAATAGGTAGTGGGGATCCGACATACCGATATAAGAAAAAACTATGAGAAATCAGTTTACCATACCGAAAGTTATGTGCTATCAACACATTCGATTCGTTCGAAATCGCGCGAGGTCAGTTAATAAATACCGATAGACATTTGTTGCTAGGCACGAAAGCTATCGCGAGACAAACGTGTCTGATTGGCAGTTCATCAAAAACATTGATTGCGCGAGATACCTTTAGGCATCCTTCGGTCATAGAACTTGCTTAAAAACTCTGATTACTTTATTAGAGAGCTGTATAAAAGCTATCATGCTTTTGATACTTTTGATATTTAATAATCATATGATAGAAATAACGCACGATGTTCCTAGGTAACCGATTTCACGATTAAAATGTACGTTTATAAGATTTCAATAAAAGTTCCGGTTTGTAAACGAACCATTGCACAGTGGTCCAAACAGCGAAATACGTGATCGTTTGATATAGCGCCAAAACGGGAAGTTTTTCGCATGTAGTGTCCTTAGGAACATTTTCTGGTATAACAAGCCCCTTCTTGTGAGAGAAATCTTTGGGTGATTAATTCCCTTAAAAGTGAGATACTAAATTTATTTTCTCGTATATTCGAGATACAGGTCTGGTACTTTCGGAAAAGTTATAGTAAATATCAATACAAACAACTTTGTTAAAGACACCATACTTGTATCTCTTCATGAAACTTATCTATGAAGCGTTATTCCTTTAAAACAGTTTTTAAACCCTGACTTATTCTGGTTAACTTTTACGTGTTCATAGTCTTCTAGAAAATGGTTTAACTTGCTAAAATCAACGTTTTTGTAGACCATTATTATAAGTGAATTTCTTCAGTTTCGGAGATTTTGAGCATTTTTGATGGAAAATAGTACTACTTTGTGCTTAAATATTTCCTAAGGTGGCAAATGGTGGCAGATCAAACAACTCGTACTTAAAAGTACAACAAAAAGATGTGTTGCTTATTTTATTTTTTTTTTGAGTTATGTTAATTGTCACTGCTTGTCAATTCGTGTTTTCTAATTAACCCTCTAACGGGCAACACCGTAAAAACGATGCATTTTTATCATGATAGTACACACAAAAAAACCTTAAGTTCTGATTTTCATGCAAAAATAATTATCAGCAAAAGCGCCAGGTAAGAAAAAGTCCAATTTCTCTTTTTCTTTTTTCATGTCTAACGCTCTGCCCAGATATTTTTTCAATTCAGATATATTACAAAATTAAAACAATGCATGAAATTTACTCATAGAAAAATTTCTTAGGTCGATCATTTTGTTCTAGATGTCCGTTTCTTTCAAAAGTAAAAAAAGTAATATTCGCGCAATAATTATTTTCGGAATTTTTCGGAATTTTTGTTTTTGAAAGATGATAACTTTTGAATGCATGGTCAGAATGTTATGATATTAGTATCAAAATGTCAAGAAATCTGTTCTGAACACATTTTGCCTATTGCCAATTCAAAACAAATTTCGTATGCGGCTCTCGAGTTCAAAAAGCGAAGGCCGTCTACAGACGGTCTTACCCGTTAGAGAGTTGAATAGACTAAAAAGTCATTCCGAGAAAATTCGGTCTTCTGTGACTGTTGTTGAAACTCGGCCATTCGTGATTCGACCATTTGTGTTTCGGCCATTTGGTACCAGCCCATTATGAGTGGAATCTTTTGAAAAGACACCAATCGAAGGCATTGAACAAAATAGACTTAAGTTAGTTATTTGGAAGCTTTTCTCTTATTAATTGCGTCAAATAATTTTGAGTCTACATTCATTTTCGACTCGAAAATAGGCGAAAAAATTGCTGGTAACTCAACTTGTTAGAAAGAGATTGTCAACATAAACAAAATGGCGTTTATTGCATTGCGTTGTTACAATTATTCGATAAACATGACTGTGAAGGTTTTTTAAAACAACTATAACTTTTGAGGATACAAACAGATACAGTCAATTGAAACTTGATTTTAAAGGTTTTCTGTTGTACTTTTAAGTACGAGTTGTTTGGTCTGCCACCATTTGCCATCTTGGGAAATATTTAAACTCAAAGTAGTACTATTTTTCATCAAAAATGCCTAAAAAACTTCGAAACTGCAGAAAATCACTTATAATAATGTTCTACAAAAACGTTGATTTTAGCAAGATAAACAACTTTCTAGAACATTATGAACACGTAAAAGTTAACCAGAGTAAGTCAAGGTTTAAAAACTGTTTTAAAGGATTTGTCCACGCTTAATAGATAATTTCCATGAAGAGATACAGGTTTGGTGTCTTTGACAAAGTTGTTTGCATTGATATTTGCTACAACTTTGCCGAAAGTACCTATCCTGTATCTCTGATGTACGAGAAAATAATTTTTTTATCTCACTTTTAAGGGAATTAATCACCCAAAGATTTCTCTCACAAGAAGGGGCTTGTTATACCAAGAAATGTTCCTAAAGACACTACATGCGAAAAACTTCACGTTTTGGCGCAATATCACACGATCATGTATTTCGCTGATTGGACCACTGTGCATTGCTAAGTGTGCTCAAATGAATTCAAAATGGTCTTCTAAAACAACCGCTATAGGAAAAATGCAACGAGCGAGACACGAAAGCAAACGATGCTAAATTACCACCATACGAAACGATTCTCTGTATCCAGGTTAGTCTCATACAACCAGTGCTTACGGTTGTATGAGACTAACCTGGATATTCGGAAATTTTCTTGTTAAGCCAGTAATTAAGAAAATAATGATCAAAAATACACCTTTTTATAAATAAAATATAATGGTGATGGTACTACATAATGAATCATAGTTTGAAAATTTATATCGAGAAATATTATGCACATGTGAGATTTACGGTGGCTCGAAAACCTCGTGACAAACTTAAATTTATTATATCCGAAATTAAAAATCAGTCACAATGAAGCGTGCCAATATAGTCCCTAAGTTGATAAGCATTTCCTCCTATCAACACTAATATGCAGAGATATAGCACCCTGCACGCGTACAAAAAATAAACGTGACAGCAAAAAAGATAAAAACTGGGCATCTAAAAAGGGAAAAACGAAACAGGTCAAGACGAGACTACAGAAGAAGAATTAGATTAAAACGAAAACTGGAAAAAGAAAATTACAAAAAAAATTGAAAAATAAGATGAAAAATAAGAAGAAAACAGGAATTAAAATGAGAAAAATGGGACAAGAGAATCCAATTGCACCTGATTCCTCAATTTTCCTACGATTCCTCAATTTTCTACGCCAAAACATTCTTTTGAAAGGTTGGGTTCCCCACCTTTTGTTTATGCTTAGGCACGCTAGTATTTGTACTGCATCAAAAATAGTCCGCAGCAGCCCTCGTTCACGTAGGGCAAACGCACGTATGTCTTCCATAAGCAAAGTTACAGTCTCAAGGACTACCGGTCTGATTAGCATCTTGTACATCGTCAGCCTTGTGCGGCGGCGTATGCTCCTTAATTGAAGCGTCTGGCGGAGGTATAGGTAGTCCCGACTTCCAGCTTGAATGCATCGTTAAATCTCCTTACTCGTATTACTATCGTCGGTGACCAGAGATACCAAGAATAATGAACTCATCAACGACTCCCAGTTCATCGCCGTCAATAGTCACTGTCCGTGGGAGGCAAACATTGATTTCTCTGGGGTCTCTTGCTTCCATATTGCGCCGTCTGGCACTTCGCTAGATTGACCCCCGCTAAGGGCGCTAGCTCTAGGGTGCGCCTAAACTGGCCTGAACCTCAGTAAGGTACATCCGAGTGTAACGAAGTATTGGGTAAGGGGGTTGAACAAATCATCACAATCTAATTGTAAAAAATAATAAACTTCTAACAAACACTTATGTAAGAAACGAGAGCTTACCAAATCGGACCTTCGCCAGGGCCGCCACAATGTTACGCTACGGCTCAGGAACCAGGTCTAGTTTTTGGGTCCAAAATGTGATTAAAAATGTGGTCCAAAACATGGTCCACAAGCTAGTTTAAAACTGAAACAAGCAAAGCAAAGTCACGGGTATAAACGACCTTAAGAATTGGACCCTTTTTAATTTTAATTTCAGAGCTAGTGCAGCGATCCTACTGACTCTATAGCAGCAGCACCCAATCGAGATTCGAACATACTTAGGCTGGAATCGTGCCCCGTTGCTAACTGGGCGAGCAAAATCTGGAACAAAGTTTGTTAAAAATGTAGTCCACAATATAGTCCAGGTTCAAAATATGGCCCAGGCTCAGAATCTGGTTTAAAGTCTGATTCAAAATCTGGTTACTGCTATTTTAAAAACCGATTAAAAGTGTGGCCCAAAATCCCTACCAGGTGCTAAATCTGATCAAAAATGTGTTCCAAAATTTAATTTATAATCTGGTCCAATTTGAGAATATGGTCCAAAATCTGGACCAAAATCTAATGAAAATTGTGCTTAAGCTTTATGTATGCTTTCGAGTTTGCTTAGCAATATAGACATTTGCCTCTATTTAGACGACCCCGATTCACATAATTATCACAGTCGAATCTCGCACACGATTTCGCTCAAGGAAAATGAAGTAGAAAAGAAGGGCAAGAAGGAAAAAGAAGTCAAACTCATAAGTTGATTAAACTCAAAGCCACTCTAGTGTCAAATTAACAGTGCAAGAGGGGGTATGCTTCATTAAATGATTATCACAGTAGTCTTAATAATCATAAAAGGGGTAATACCTATCCCTTGTATGATAAGATCTGCATCAAAACTAGCAACACAAAAAATGGTATTTAAGGTGAGAGGGTGACACAAAATAAAAAAAAGTTATCTATGGTTTAATTAGCATGAAAAGTTGTAAAATAAAAGTGATTAACAATTTTCAAATTTATTAATTTTGAAAGCGCACATTGGTGGTATGGTGGTTACAAACTATTACAGATTTTTTTTTGTTAAATATCATATTTCCATTTTAAACTGATAACTGAACCTTTGCTTTCGATCTATTTACTAACCACACAGGTATTCAAACGCAACAGGACGATAACGTAACGCAAATCATTACGCTAGGGCCAGATATTTCCTACAGTATACGACATGTGGAGGAATCGTGGCATCATCTAATTAAATCCGACGACACGAAAAAGCTCAAAGAGATTGCCGTATGCAATTTCGACTTTCTGCTTGCTGCGGTAAGCTAGATTTGCTAATTATTTTCGCTCGTTTTCGACATCAAAAAGCCATGCGAGTGTGATACCTTGTACTATACTGTTTTTTCTCTCTCCGTTTCTATTTAACTAATAGGTACAAACTGTGTCAATTAGCTATCTGCGATGTTTAATCGAGCACGTACGTTGCTACATTTTGGATAGAGATATAGAACTGGTATACTACACCATCCGCAAGTCGAGTGACGTTCTCACTAGGGATCCGATGCAGCTGGGAGCGCAGGTATGTACTTGGGAAACAAAACTTTATGATTCAGAAATAATCTCTCATATTGGAGTCATTTCGCAAAATAACAACATAATACAATAAAGCTTAAAGATAGGTTTAGATGAAATGATTTTGTGGTTAATTCAATTCTTGCGGTATTCACACACCATGCCATTCAAGATAGCGTATTCAATTAGCTGTGATATTTTATCCATTCTCCAACAAAGTGAGTGGATTGAGTTAGCATTATTTAGTTAGCTAATATCTGGTTTCTGGAATTTTTACGTTATGTAAGAGAAGACCAAGCAGTGAGCTAACTTTTCGTGCAGAGCGTGCAGACTGTCTCAAGGATTGGCCATCCGCAATTCTTTTTTCTTGTTTCGCTTCCTGTCGTTTTTCGTATTTCCACCGAAACGAAATATTCATGGATTAATTTCTGTTTTTTTCCTCAGCTGATATCTTGGCTGAAATCAGTGGCAGCTCACGAGGGTCCTCAAGCTCTACTGAGCGTGACCGTTCAATCAGCCACGGCTTGGTGCGACGGCTACACTGTTCCGCTGTTAGTGCCGCTAACCGGTTGGCTTCCGTCACCGCTGCCATCGCAGATTCGTTGCATGACCGTGCCCGGGCCGGGTCCGGTGCGCTGTATCGAAGTTTCGCCCTCAAAACAGCACCTAATCCTTTCACCAAAAGTGGGTGATCCCCAGCTATGGCATATTATGAGCAACAGTCTGGTTCACACATTCCGGGGTAAGTATTGGGATTTAATTACTAGATAATATCCATCGTGAAGGCGTGAGGAGCTGCGGGTGCGGGTTTCCCTTCTGGCCCATCCGGTCTTTTTATTGCGTATTTTCTGTTCGAATGAGAACGCCTGCAGCTTTTCCGTCAGGGCTTTTTACGGCGTGTGAACGAAAAATAAGCTTTGGCCGCTCCACGCCCAATGAACAGGCAGTAACCATAAAATCTAATCATTGAGTAATCTCTGAAAATACCACTTGCCGGTTATGGTAGTGGTTGTGAGTGTTTTGTACGATAATGATCACACTAATGAAGAAAACAAGCGCCCTTACTGTGTGCATAAGCGATACCGTAGCATAATTTTGGGGCTAGCGGAAATTATTCCGAATTATCTGGTTCATATATTTCATTGTTTCATACAGGTGATTTTTTATTCAAACCCATTCCGTTCCATTTGAGCTTAATCATGGAAAATCAAAATGATATAATATTAATGCGTGTTCAAAAAATAACTACCAGACATTCGTGACTGTTTGTAACGGAAAAACCCACACTAAATACCTCAACGTAACATAGTGTTCGGAATTCCCATTTTGTAGGCGTGCATAAATATACTGAATAAATTTCGTTCTGATAGACTGCCCAAAGATATAGTACACAAAGAACACGAGCCCCTATATCTGTAGAGTCCATATATTCAACTGATACGAAGTCAGGCACACGCCACACGTTAAGCTCACTGGATCAACAGGTTCATTTTCTCATTATACCATTCTACCTTGAAAAGGAGCTAATAAGTATTCATTTCCCTTGCCGTATCTTTTAACGACAATTCAGCTTGAAAATTAAAGCTTGTGCTGGGAAAACCGCAAAACGACACTCAACAGGTTTTAGTGAAAGGCCCTTAAAAATCTAAGCAACCTGTAACCCATGCTATCGCTACTCAAACGCAGTTGCCTCACCTACGGTAGGTTTTCCTCTCCTTTCTTTGTTGGGAAAATTTCCTCCTTTTCGCGGGCCAATAAAAAGTATCGTTGTAGGAAGCAAAATGTGCTCGGTGTCTATGCTCAACTGAAAGGGAAGAGTAAGTTTGAAGGTGAAAATTTATAATCTCACTGTTAATTCAATAAAACTGAGTATTCGTTCGGAAGGGTTCTTTTGGGGGGGATCGCCGACGGTGAAGTTAGTAATTCCATCTTTATTAGAATTCGTGCCAAAGGATTACTCGAGGATGAACTGTGTACGCTGTATGAATAATGAAAATCAAAGTTTAACCTTTTGGTTGTGGTTCAATTTGGCGTCAAAGTCTGTAGTAAATTTTAAACATACAAATATTTATACTATTTATATGGAATTTTGATACTGCATTAATAAAGATAAATAACTTTTTAATTCAACGTACAGGTAGTTGGCGCTGCAATAAAAAATGGTGACACATTTAAAACTATCAAAGCATATTGAACATAAGAGTTTTCTTGAACTAATTACATACAAAATAATGTGATCAGGAATATTCATTTTATAAAGTGGACAGTTGTTTTTCAATGGTTCCAGGTTAATTCTTAACGAAAGGTATGAGAACTATTTCAGTGTGTATTTAAAATGCTCATTTTTGCAACACAACTCATAAATGTCAAAATAAGTGCAAGAGCATGGGTCGGATTCCCATGTCGCGACGCAGATTAATTCTGCGCAAATAGTGCTCCAAGAAGCTATCAATACGCGAATCAGCGAAAATCGTGAAGTGACTAAAGTCTGTGATGTTCAAAATCGTTTAAAAGTATGGAGAAACTTACACTGTAGAGGATTTACTGAAAAGCTGACGTAGGAAGGGATCATCAATAAGGAATAAGGAACCTCATAACATCAAATGTTACGCATTCTGCTCGCCATATTGCCATAAAATGGAGCATAAGCATCAAAATTGAGCAAAATATCACGAAGCGCTATAACATCAGAACCTACAAGACATAACAAGCACCTAAAAGCATTTCTCCCAAGTAACAATTTGGGTTTTATTGCACTTTTATGATGGCATTTAAGACCAAAATTGGTCTTGAAGACCAGCATAAGAGTACAATAAAGCTCACATTGTTGCTTGGGCTGCACATCAATTTCCTCAAAGAAAAGGTAATGGACCTTGTACAAGTAATAATTCAGAAGTTCCTCAGGGAAGGATCCAATGTTCCTGGTTATTTATGCTTTTTTTTTCAATGACGTCACCTCCCAAGTAACAATTTGGGTTTTATTACATTCTTATGATTGCATTTACGATCAAAATTGGTAATGAAAACCGGCATGAGGGTATCATAAAACTCACATTGTTGCCTTGGCTTGTTACTCGCACCGGGCTGCAAATTGGTGTATGTCGTCGACGAACTTAAATTGTATCCAGTATTTCGAACTATAGATGATTTCCATCGTATGCAGGCCGTACTGAATTATTTCGTTGGCTATCGTCGAAGAAACTGGTTTGTAATCAGAATGGCCAAGTGTGAGGTTCCCATCGATAAGTGAAGTTAAAGAATCTATCTAGCGGCTGAAGAACAACAAAGCAGCAGGAAAGGATGGTATTGGAGCGGAACTTTTTAAAATGGGCTCGGACAAGTTGGCCAGCTGTTTGCATCAATTGACTGTCAAGATTTAACATACAGAACGACTACCCGAGGAGTGAAAAGACGGGGTTATTTTCCCTATCTACAAGAAAGGCGATAAGCTGGATTATGCTATAACCCTTTAAGCCCGAGCCCACACAATTGTGTAAGTGAAACATGACTACTTTTAAAAAAAAATTCATTTCCTCTCTAAACGTCGTACTTTTACATATATGGTACCAATCTCTTGTCTAAACATCGTAACTCGTAGAAAAAATAGAAAATAGCTGAAAAGAAGTTTTCTTTTGATCTTGGATTAATTATTTTGAGCCAATCTGGACATTCCGGTATATCTGTTGTATTAAGGTTAGTAAAAACTAATTAAGGTTAGAAAACTTAACTTGCAAAAAGTTACGTGTATTTCCATAGATACGTAACGATCGTTCCGCTGCTTCAGAAGCTGAAGTCTATGAGCCTCGAAGCGATGATCTCGCTCTAAACTAAACGGGGTCAACCCTATTCAATTCTGTGGACTTCTTCACACACAATAATTAGATTTTTATGTTTTGTTTTCTCAAATCCTGGCTTGGTATAGTCCAAAAAGGGCAAAAATTGTTAAAAATAGGGGAAAATGAGCAAAATGGGGCACTTCCCGATGACAAGCAGGAAAGCGGTGGGCACCATGCGATTTTCCGGAAAATTTTACATATGATCACCTACATTTTATCAGCCCGCAGGCCATATCTTAATTGCGTCCGTTTTTTTCGGCTCGTTTTTGCCCATAGTGCAATGGTATAAGATAAGTCCGAACCTACACAATTGTGTAGGTTGCTAAATTTAACAAATATGTATTGCAATGTGTAGAATACATTGGTTTTGTTATCTCGAGAGATAAAAAAAATTTATGTTGATCCAAAAACCAAAAATATTGCAACTAGAACCCTCAATGCTTAAAGGGATAATCTGCTGAACTACCGTGCGATCACTATCCTGAATCGCCAATAGCCAATAAATTCGTGGGAAGTTATCAGATCGGTTTCAGGATTCTGCACCCCGTGACAGATCCTCCAAAAGTGCCGCGAATTCTAAGTTCCCACGTATCACCTCTTCATAGATTTCAAAGCCGCATATGATAGTGTAAACCGACAAGGGCTATGGAAAATTCAGGACGAAAACGGCCTTCCGGATAGGATCCAGTGCTGTGTGAGAATCTCGGGTGGATTGTCGGACCCTTTCGAATCTCCCAGGAGGGGACTTCGACAAGAAGATGGCCTTTCCTGCCTGCTATTCAACATTGCGCTTGTAGGTGTTATAAGATGAGCGGCGAACAAAATGCGCGGCCGGATTTTCAATAAATCCAGTCAATTTATCTTCTTTGCCGACGACGTGGATGTGTCGTTGAAAATTTGAGGCTGTGGAATATGCGTACAGACTAAAACGCGAAGCAGAGAAGATAAGATTGGAGATAAATACGTCTAAAATGAAGTATATGCTGGCGGGCGGGAACGAGCGCGACAGGGATCGCTTAGGCAGTGCCGTGGTATTCGACGGAAATGAGTTCGAGGTAGTCGACAAGTTCGTATACTTTGGCTCACTGACAACAATACCCGCCGTGATATTAAAAAGCGTATTATCAGCGGAAGTCGTGCCTGCTACGGACTATACAAACACTTGCGGTCGAAGGATATGAACCTCCTTACAAAGTGTACATTGTACGTAACGCTAATTAGATCGGTTGACCTCTACGTGCGCGAAACGTGGAGGCTGCAAGAAGAGGAACTGCGAGCACTCGGAATTTTTGAACGGCGGGTAATAGGAACCATCTTTGGCGGCGTGCAAGAGTACCCAGTTTCCAGAAAGTGGTTAAAGCTGGACACGTGTCCGGGCTGGACATGTTGCTAGAATGCCGGACAACACTACCCTGCAAAAATTGTTTTCACATCAAATCTGGTAGGAACAAGACGAAGAGGGGTACAGCAAGCGAGGTGGCAAGACCAGGTACTGAACTGGAGACCAGCTGCCACGGACCGAATTAGATGGAGAAATTATGTTACGGAGGCCTTGTCATGAGACTAAGGCCAACTAAATAAGTTAGTGTGAGGTTATAACGATTAACCGTATTTTAAAACCAGCTTTGTTCGATTATTACGTCGACGAATTGCAATTGAGAAGCGCCGACCATGTAAAAGATCGTAGTTGTTTAAGGTCCCCAACAAGGAAGAAAAGATCTCTATTGCTCTCTAGTTCGTCCAATATTGGAAAACTGCTATTTGGTTTGCTTTCCTTACCTATCCTATCCAAAAAGGTTTGTCCGACTTTGTATTACGTGAGCTTCCATGGCGTGACCCCGTTAACCTGTCACCGTATGCAGATCGTTGCCGCCTACTCGGAATTGATATTTACAATCAAGCGCTATCGAAGAAATTAACAGGCAATTTTTATAGCAAGAATGATGAATGGTAATATTGACTCACTAGCGCTTCAGTCTTTCCTCTAATTGACAGCCGTATGTGCAAGTTTAGAGGATTAGAAGCCGGTTTTTCAACCTTAGCATTAACAACGCGTATAGCTCACACCTAGAAAGTGACGAGAATGATAAGGACGCATTTTACGCGCAGCTTTAGCGTGAATACGACAACTTCCTAAGACATGACATTAACGGTGACGATTTTGATAACGATGATTCGATAACGATTTTGAAGTAAGTAATTCTACCAGCAGCGGGCTGGGGTGACTCTTGCCGTATCAACAACTCTTCTCCACTGTTTTCGATCCTGGGTTATTCGTCGCCAATTCATTTAGCGTCTCGATACACGCAAATCAGTTTCACCCTGGTTGAACACTCGGCCCCTCTATTCCTGGTGCCGGTGGGGTTCTTAAACGGAACGGATTCAACTGCACAGTCGTCCCGCATCAATGTGACGTAGCCGGCCTACCGTAGTATCCCCACTTTCGCCAAGTGTACGATGGAGTCCGATTAGAACTTTGCGGAGGGAAAAATAGGCTCGACGTCCAGCTTGAATGCGTTGTTGAATCTCGTTACTTGTATTGTTTTCGGCGGTGACCGGATAGCCCAAATAAACGAACTCATCAACCACTTTCAGTTCATCGCCGTCAATATTCACTTTCCGTGGGCAGTGAACATTGTTTTCTCTGGTGCCGCTTTTTATCATATACATACTTGGTTTTCGACGCATTGTTTTGTAACCCTATCCTCCCAGCCTCCGTTTTTAGTCTGACGTAGATTGCCTCCGCCGTCCCAAGGTTTCTAGAATATCGAGATCGTCTGCAAAGGTTAGGCGTTGGCTACGCTTGCTGAAGATCGTCCTCTCGTTTCGATGTCCTCTCACTGGATCACAACTTCAATGTTGAATAACATACTTGCAGCTCAGGTTGGTTAGGAGGAGGAATTCAAACCGGTTATTGGAAAATTCAGTGCACACCCGCGACACACGCGCAAATCTACGTTTTAATTGATGGAAGGCACTCCTCGGATATTATGGACGTTAGAATCTTTCATGGCGTAAACACTCGATTCGGACCACCACTGATGGTTAAAGTGAGCCAAAAATTGTCCATTATTACCAGCATTCGGTATTGTCTCAAGCTTTTTTTTTTTGTATGGGCTTATCACTTTGACCACAACATTATTGATCTATTGTAATGTTGCCCGGGTGTATGCTGTATTCTGCACTGCATTTCTGTGCTTTATCGTTATTGAATAAACGATAAGCTTATATTTTTTTTACGCGTGCTTATGCGTTGAGGGTTTTACCCATGCTTCGATGCATGTCCTACTATACCAAACCTGTTTCGCCTCGTTATAGTTAGCACTGGTGAGTCCTCCAGAGGTTCAAAACCATTTCCTCATTAGGTGCTCATACCAGTATACTAACTATAAGAAGCGTCTTCGGGATAATGTAGAACTCAGCATGAAGGAAGGGTGATGAGGGGCCAGAGAATAAACCCATGCTAAAGTCACTTTGACATCGAATGGCCTGATTCTACTAAGATTCGAACCCATGACCATTCGCTTGTGAAAGCAGACTCGGTAACCTTGCGGCTACAGAGCCCACCTCAAGTTACCTGAAGTCCTTACGAAATACGCGCTAAGCCTTGAGGAAGCGCTGCCAAGTGAGGAAATGCTAAATGAAGCCCCCGTCAAGGACTGCTGGGATAGTGTTAAAGCAACGCAGCGAAAGACTTTGACATTGGGTTCGCTGGAAGGAGTCGCCGTAACGATAGGTCCAACGAGAAATATCTGAAGATGTTAGACGAGAAGAATGCAGTGCGAGTGTTACTTCGGCAGCGCGTCAAAACGTAGAGCTATATAGACCGAAACGAAGGCAGCAAACCCACTTTTTCCAGGGAAAACTGGAGTGCGAGGACATGAAACAGCTGTATCGCTCTCAGGAAACACGTAAATGCTACAAGAAACTGAACGTATTCCACAACGGTTTTATGCCGCGGGCCGAAATATTAGACGAAATACCAAGACAACAGGGGTAATGACTACATCACAATAGGTAAAGTTATCGAAGCCATCAAGCAGCTCAAGAATAACAAGGTAGATGGAAAAGATGGCAGCGGAGCTTATGAGGATGGAACCGGACAAGTTACCACTGGATACGTTAGCAGGCACCAGCAGTGCAAGAAGGGGGTAATATGCCGGACATACAAGAAAAGCGACAAGATGGAATGTGGGCACTACCGAGCGATCACTATTCTCAACGTAGCCTATGAAGTGCTTTCTCTGCCGTCGCTAGCAAATTGGAAGCTAGCTGGGAAGCTATCAAGCCGGGTTTGTGGACGGACTATCGACAACGGACCAAATGTTGGTGTTGCGGCAGATCCTCCTAAAGCGTCGCTAACAAGTCCCTACACACCAGCTATTCATTGATTTCAAGGCCGCTAATGATACAATAGACCGTGATGTTCTATGGAAAATAATGGACCAAAACGGTTTTCCCGGGAAGCAGACAAGATTGATTAAGGCCACTAAGGACGGTGTGCAGTGTTGCTGTGTAAGGATATCTGGCGCACTATCCAACATTTGAAACATGCATGGGACTTCGACAAGCTGATGGTGTTTCCTACCTCCCGTTCAACATAGCGCTGGTCTGTTTCGCTGAAGACGTGGACATTATCGGAAGGACATTCCAGGTGGTTCAGCTGAAACATGAAGCAGAAGATTGGCTTAGTGGTGAATATGTCTAAAATCAAGTAACTTATAGCAGTAGGAACCTAGCGCGATCGAGCACGCATAAGCAATAGTGTGGTAATCGATGGGGACGAGTTCGAGGTGGTGGACGAATTTATATACCTCGGGTCGTTGATTACATCGGATAACAATTGCAGAAGAGAAATACGTAGACGTATTCTTGCCGCAAATCGTGCTTACTACGGACTTCGCAAGGTCTGGCAAGCTTCACCCTTGCACTAAATGTGTCATGTACAAAACGTTAATAAGACCGGTAGTCCTCTACGGGCACGAAGCGTGAACACTGCTCGATAGGGAAATTAAAAACACAGACCGCTTTTGAACGTCGTGTGCTGACGCAGCTGACTTCGGCGAACCCTAAAGTTTCCTAAAAGTCGTTAAAGCTGGAAGGGTAAAATGTGGGAGGGTAATGTTGTGAGAATACTGACAAAGATACTGGACAAGAGCCTACAAAAATGGTGTTCGCCTTGAATCTGGTTGGTACCAAACGCAGAGGTGCGTAGGGTACTGGATAGTTAGAGCAAGTAGAGCAAGAAGTGCAAGACCTGGAAAGTGTGGAACACCACAATAGATCAAAATAATGGTCACAGTGATCAAATCTTCCGACAAAAAAAACCTTCATCGACGAAACCTATGTCTTGTGTACAAATAAACTTTCCGGTCTGAGATTTTCTACATTGTACAAGAGAGCAGTGTTTTTAATAATAACGTACGATATATCAAAACAGAAATGTTTGTAAAGAAGTCCCTGGTATGGCAAGCAAACTGCTCGTGTATCGAAAAGTTCTTTGTGTTTTACAACGCGAACGATCAACGACGAGGACTAAAAAGGCATTTCAAAAAGAATGGTAGAGAAGCTAACTCCATTGAAAGTTACAAGAAAATGTAGTCTACAGCAGTGCGAAAAGTTTCAGTGGACGTTGTGCAAAACTTCATAATAGGCATCACTAGAAAAATCAGAGCATTCTACATAAATAAGTAGTAAACCTTGTATTTCACTTGATTCTAGCATAGCGTACAATCATTTTCATATATGCAACCCAAACTTATAAATTATTACGAAAATGAGCAGTTTCGTACTAAAAATAGGTGTCCACTTTATAAAATGACCAGTCCTCGACGCTGTGCGTTCTAAACTTTATTTTTATATATGATTTCAAAATATATAACACAAAGAACTCATCATGTTAAATATTTATAAATTCAAAGCTTATTCTTATGCAAAGTAGTAAATTAAAATGTTTAATTAAATCCTTACCCTCTGTTGCGAATTCACAGTTTTATTGAAAAACTAGGAAGTTCATTTCCATTAACTGTGACAGCGATATTACGCAATAAGTTTTTCAAGGCAAAACGCACTAACATTATTTTATATCGTTGCCTCATTGTCATCAACAATGCAAATGAGACTGTAATACTGTTTACAGTTAACTTCGGGATCCTACACTGCACTTGTTATGAAACCATACTCTACCAGTAAGTAATGTTTTGCATTTCTTCTGTCTTCCCTACAGGACACAGCGGTGCGGTGACATTCATGAAGGTACAATCGCAGTATCTGCTCACAGCCTCGGAGGATACGTCCGTCATCGTGTGGGACATGCAAACACTAACGATGAAATTGAGATTATGGTAATGATGCTGTTGTGTGTCGATCCTCTCTATACACCCTGTGCAATCTGAGAGTCCGAATAGGATTTGAGGACCTTTCCCAAGCCTTTGTTCAGTTGACCGCAGTGTTGACCGAGCTGTCCTTTCCGCAAAGAGGTGACCGATGAAACTTGCGTGTTAGTGTCCGAATGCAAGAGGGTGTCAGCAAAATGCATCCGATTTCAGAATCTTCAGTCTGTGCCAGAGTACTTTCAGTGTGCATACAAATAGCTGCTCTTCAAAATTCAGTCTATGTGAACGTCCTAGCATTCCCATTTTACAAACTACTGGCATCAATTTACAAACAGATGAGGTTTATCTTTGCGACTGGAAATTGCCTTATTTGCTGCATTTTTGTATCATTGTGTGATGGAGTTTTGGTGGTAAATTGAGGTGAAATACCAAGCCCTCTGACCAACATTTCTCATGGAAAACAAATATTGTACCCCGAGAGCCGGGAGCCATTAAAATAATCTATTTAATCAATTCCAATTGATTCTATCCAATTATTCTCAATCATGAATCCACTTAAACGGTGACACATTCGAGAAAAACATATTTAAAATATACGACCCAATAAAAATAAAAATTGAATTAACTTGTTTGCAGTTCCACTCGGTCACCTTCAATCTCTGAAAACATTTCTCTCTTTCATGCATGCTTCCACCGCACGAGTACCGCAATCTATTCCTTACTGACGTATCGATCCGACTGAACCATAATCCTTCGCTACATTTGGAAGGTATAAAACGCGGAAATGTCTATCTCTTAGCTTAGAGCATGTCAGTTGAATGCTGTATGTGGGGGGGTTGTGGTCTTAATACATAAACAAAGAGATATTCAACCCGCCACATTGGCCTTCCGGAAGCTGATGTGCTTTACACTTTCACTCGATGGCAGAATGAAAGTACTGTAAGCTGTGAGTGACGATACGTACAGTTAATTCATCGTTCAGCAGCTATAAAATACAAAAATGGGTTGACCAAAATTTGCTTTTCCAAATAAGTTTCCGCTGATTGTAAATTTACTAAATGAAGCGTTTCAAAGTTTTCCGATCCGCGGAAAATTTACGTACAGCATAAAGGCTATAATGACTGTACGAACATCAATTGCTGTCAGGACGAGTATTGTGTGTATCCTTTTTGCATTGTTCTGCCTGAAACCAATCCTTCTTCGGAATCCTACCCATCCCATCGAGTAACAATGTCTCACTCCATGATTGCATTCTTTTTTTTCCTTCCCAACAGCGAACACATAGCACCAGTGATCTGTGTCACATTAGCACTGAATAACAAATACATTATCAGCGGCGGGGATGACTCCAGCATCATCGTGGCACTGCTCGAAAGCGGGAAACTGGTAAATCATTGTGATTTTCTGTTTGACATCGTTTTGCACTTTCTCCGTATTTGCATATGCTTCACATTACACAGTACATGTTTTCAACGCTGTCATTTGGTGACTTCATCAAATTACACATTACTCTCGATAGCGAGCAGGTTCGCTTATACAAACATGTTGTAAATTAAATAAGTTTAAAAATAAGCACAAAAATGGATGTTTGCGAGTACAGTTTCGATTTTTACACGTTTTTAGAGCTGGCCGGTTTAGATTTCGATTTGAATGATTTGTAATGATTGCTGCAGACTTTGACCTGAAATGAATAATTTTGAGTGGGTTTTATAGATCGCTTTTTAATTAACTATACCTGTCAATTTTCTTACAAACAAATCTGTAGGACGCTATATCTCTGGCTCATTTAATTGTGCCTGATTTTTATTCTCTGGTTTAAAAAATTCAAGTTTGTCACGTGGTTTCGAGACCCGTAAATCATGCAAATAATCTTCATAATCGTGTCGGTAAACTAATTTCTCGTGGTCCTTTCTTGTATCGATATCTCGGATTCCCACTACCACAGTGGCCACGTAACCAAACATGTCCTCAAATAGTATGCGAACTTGAATGACAGTGATCGTCCCACCTACCACGGTGGATCCAGATCAATTCCTTGCTATTAACAACAACTCCTTCCTGTGATACTTGTGGATGATGCAGAGGATTACTCGGTCTGTAGTAGCAGCAAGTGTCGGACTAACATTCCTTTCTCTCCCAAATTGACCTGCATTTGACGTGACCAGCTTTGCTACTGATCATCACAAAGAATTGGATCACCAGAAAATGCACACTGATAATGATATGCTACTCCCAAGCATCATTTTGATGGTTCTTTGTGTGATTTCAGCTAATCTAGATCAATCGCGGGCAACACATGGGCGGTCAAACTGTGCTATGCTATGCTGCTATCTGTCAATTTTCTGACAAATATTTTTACACGGCGGATAGATAGTAATCAACGTAGAGTAAAGCCTTGGGTATGAATGTATTTATGACTTAGCCCTTCTTTATCGACCGACTACGTAGTCGGTTATTAGAGTACAGGACAATCACGGGGTAGTGCAGCGATCATTCTGACTCTTACGCGTAACGCAATCGGAATCTAGACGATACCGATGATTAACGGTAGATACGTTCATACCCAAGGCTTTGCCTTACGTTAATTACTATCTATCCATAGTGTTTGTTTCAAAATATTTGTAAGAAAATTGACAGAATAGCCAGATAGATAGATAGTTTGACCGCCCATGTGTTGCCCGCAATTGATCTAGATCCGCTGAAATTACACATAGGACCATCAGAATTATGCTTGGGAGTATGAAAGCCGACACAACGACACCCCGAACTGTTCATACCGTTCGTTGCGACGGTAGCACAACAGTGATAGGATGGAGTATTGCGAGAAGCTTGTTCTGATGCTGGGATAAGAGATATTCTGCATCAAAGTTATTCAACCCCCACATCTCTTCTCGTCTCACAAGATAAAATATTCTTATTCTTCTTATTCTTATTAATACCATGACAGCCATAATAAAGGATTCCTGGAAATAATTTTAATTATTTCTAATTATAGAAATATTTCAAATTATTTTCTTGTCTGTATTTACATTTGCAAAACGTCTAAACTGTATTACAAAAGTCAAAACGACCAGGCCAACTGTGAAGTATTGCCGCAAAGACGATTATACGAAATGAATCCTGTGTGAATAAATTATTCAAACATAGATGCATTTCTAAATCAACAAAGGAAGAAGAATCGGGGACGTCTCGTACCAACCGATTCTGATTGTTTGCAATTTTAATTTCGTTGGGAGTATTGAGCTAGTAAAGTTTAAATAATTCTCGGGACCCACGGGGACGGGGCACGTACATTTACTTACTTACTTTTTCTTCTTCTTCTTCTTCTTCTTCTTCTTCTTCTTCAGCATAGATCCGGCGTGGCTCGTGATTCGATGTGGCTCGATTCATACGCCTCCGCCATTCTCCGGTTTCAGTTTGTACTCCACCAAATATCGTCCGCAGCATTTTCCGCTCGAACACGGCAAAGGTGCATATGTCCTCCGTAAGCAGCGTCAGGGCTTCAAGTCCATAAAGAAGTACCGGTCTAATAAGGGCTTTGTACATTGTGTGCATTGCGATCCCAAATACACGAACTCCTCTACCACTTCTAGTTCGTCGCCGTCAACGGTTACCGTTCGTGGGAGGCGCGCGTTTATTTTCTTTGAGCCTCTTCCTTTCATGTAATTCGTCTTCGACGCATTTATTTTTAGCCCGCTTTCAGTCTAGCGTAGGTTGCCTCCGCCGTCGCAAAGTTCCTGGCTATGATATCGAAATCATCTGCAAAGTCTAGAAGTTGGCTACCCTTGGTGAAAATCGTGCCTCTCGTTTCGATGCCCGCATGTCGGATCACCCCCTCAAGAGCGATGTTGAACAGCATGCAGGATAGACCGTCACCTTGTCTCAACCCTCGCCGCGTCTCGAAGGGACTCCAGAGTGCCCCAGAGATGTGTACAAAACACATCACTCGATCCAATGTAGATCCGATCCAATCTGTATCCAATGTATGTGTCTGATTAGTCGCGTCAGTTTGTCCGGAAAACCGTGTTCGTGCATTATCTGCCATAGCTTGTCTCGATCGACTGTATCGTATGCTGCTTTGAAATCAATAAAGATGTGAAGCGTGGATACGTTGTACTCCCGACATTTCTACAAGATCTGTCGGATAGTAAAAATTTGGTCCGTAGTTGCGCGAGCCCCCATGAAACCCGCCTGATAATTCCTTACGAAACCTTGTGCTATCGGTGACAACCGGCGTAACAGAATGTGGGAGAGTACCTTGTAGGTGGCGTTTACCAGCGTAATATCGCGATAGTTGCAGCAGTCTAGCCGATCACCCTTTTTGTAGATGGGACAAACCACTCCTTCCATCCATTCTTCCGGTAGCTTTTCCTCCTCCCAAATCCTCGAAATAACCCACTGTAGAACCTTTGCTAGCGTTTCTCCGCCATGTTTATAAAGCTCTGCCGGTAGGCGGTCCTTCCCAGCGGCTTTATTGGTCTTCAGCAGCCCAAATTCTCGTTTGACTTCTTGGAGATCAGGTGCTAGGACATTACTATCTTCCATGGGTGCTCCTAGGTTAATTTTCGTTCCACCTTCTTCTGCGACTTCGCCATTGAGGTGTTCATCAAAGAACTGCTTCCATCTGTCGACCACCTCGCGCTCATTTGTTATTAGATTCCCTTCATCGTGCCTACACATGTCAGGTTTCGGTGTGTAACCCTTCCGAGTTTGGTTCACCTTCTCATAAAACTTGCGCCTATCATTAGCTCGGAATAGTTGTTCTAATTCTTCACGATCTCTGTCCTAATTTTGGCGCTTTTTCCTCCTAAGGATCGTGGTCAACTGGTTCCTAGCTCGTCGGTATTTGGCCAGGTTCTCTCTAGTGGCAATACTTAGATAATTTTTCCAAGCAGTTTTTCCCCTCCACCGCTTGTTGGCATTCCCCATCAAACCAATCATTTTGTGTACTCCGAGGCTCAATACCTAAAACGTCGTTTCAATGACACCCCTAAAACTTGGCAAAAACACTAGCATCACCTGGTGCAGTCTTCGCGCTACGCAGAGTAGCTCGCTATAAACTTAGCAGTGCTATAAATTTACTTGTATATTATCTGACAACAGCGCCAGTGCAAGCGTGCGGCGTTCTCGCGCAGCGACTGTTGTTTGAGTCTTGGCTTAAGTGAACATCTTGGCTTAAGTCAGCAATCATTTCATTGTTTTTCTTGGCGATGGAATTAGGCTTCAGTGCTACGTCTACTAGTCTGTGGTAAAGCGGTTTGGGAGACTACGCAAAAATATCCCCCTTGGAATGATTGTTATGTGTTCAGAACGGGCGTCTTGTAAGAAAAGATTAACTACATGTAAATTTTGTGTTTTGTCTTCGCGTTCTCTGATTAGGTATAACCCCAATTCAAAAATGAAATGAAATCAACCAATTTAGTTGAAATGCACAGTATTAAAACTTACATATTACGTTGAGCGTCAACCAATTACCACATTTTTTGGTAATTTGACCGTAAGCCAGTTTAAGAATCATTTGAGAATAATTTTATCGCAGTAGATATTGTGTTTGAAGGCTGAATCTCCTAAACAGTTTTATGGAGTTTTATGAACTTAAATTAGTTCTAAAACTGACAACCCAGATTTATTTTGCTCTGAAACCTGCAGTACATTATAATTTTTTCTTTGCATGAATACTTGCCTTTGAATAAATTTTCACTTTTCATTCAAACAATGAAACTAAAAAAACTAATCAATCATTCAAACAATGAAACTAAAAAAACTAATTGTAGCATATAATTCGAGCTGATAATACACAGACTTGGTATCAATTGCATGTTGAATTAGCATTAAGGGAATAAAGTGTACCTACATTCGCAGTGCTACGCTGCCGTGATATCCAAAAGTGACGTTAATCCATTTTACACATTTTTCAGTAGAAGCAAAAATCGTAAATTTAATGCATTTTTAATCCAAAAGCCAATTTTGGGATTTTGTACAAATTATTGGTTTGCTGTTGCATTGCTGTTTGCTTAAATGCAAGCGTTTACGTCACTTTTGTGTGTAAATTCAAATTAAATTTTTATGTTTCGCTGCGAAAGTGACGTCGGCGAACAAAACGGTAGAGACAGCAGCATACAAGTGCGTAATTTTACACGGATGGTGTCTACGGAGAAGTTATTTAAACAAATATGGTCCATCTTTTCAAATCATTATGATGATCCTATATCCACCCATATTAGAGTGATAAAAATTTGGTTTTCTGAAATCCATACAAAAATATGGCAATTTCATAAACAATTCGGAACACACCAAAAAAATCAACTTTCATGAATACTTCAATTCTTTTGTAAAACATAATGACTTGTTAAATAATTTTAAAAATCATTGTGTAACTATAACTTTGAATATGCTTTTTTCTGTGCATTCAAATGTTCTAACTTCATTCAAAAATGAACATACCGACTGTTTTTATTTATCAATGGTCGTACTGAACCATTTAAATCATCTATGGTCGTACCGAACCATATACTTCATTCAACAACGAACGTACCGGATCATTTCATTCATCTATGGTCGTACCGAACCATTCAATTTAAAACCATACTGAACCACTCTAACACTTTCTATATTTCTTCCACATCTAGCTCTGATACCGATTCACACTTAGTGTCTCATTGGGCACCAATTGCACTCATTGTTCTTGCCCGGCTAAGCAAATGTAACAGTCTATAAGGTTCACGGACGATTTCTCAAGGAAGATGTCGTGGCCAGACATTTTGATGGCAACAAAAACTGCGTCTAATCGTGTTAACTATGACCAACCAAAAGAGTAGTTCTGGTATAGGGGTTAAGACGGTTGCATTCTGTTGGTCATAGTTAACACGATTAGACGCCGTTTTTGTTGCCATCAAAATGTCTGGCTACGACAGAAGACACTTCGGCACTCCGTGCCAATCCACTCGAATTTGATCCGTCTTTCTGGGACGATTTCTAAATAGAGCTCACTTCACCACTCCATGTCTACTCTTATGAATACGATCCGTCCTGCTAGAACGTTTCACGGGGTCAGGAGTTCGACAACTGCATAACACGTGGTACCGTGACTTCAGACTTCAGAATGTCCTGTGACACAGTACGATCAGGTTCGCGATCGCCTGATCACGTTTATCTGGCTGGACACTTGGCTATTAACTACGAGACTGAGGTATCTTACACTGTAACACAGTGGAAGCTGATTTCTCTTGAGCGAGCGTGTGAGGAATGTGGAAACGTGTTATTAGGCCGTATGAATCAAAGAGTTAGAGCAAACGCTCCCATAAGATTTACACGGGAAAAGCTATGCGAACTGTTTTATTCATACAACTTATTGTCAAATGACAATTGTAACGCATTTACTCTAGGTTTGCGTTTCGTGTGATGACAGTAGCCTTAATAATTTCGGGTGCAACCTCCTTTTGTTGTCTCCGATTTATGGTTAATTTTGTACATTGTTGCACTACACCACTTTATTTTCCAGTAGTCGTACTCAGCCATTTTATTTACCTATGGTAGTACCGAACCATATGTTCCATTCAACAATGATTGTACCCGATCACACCATTCATCAATGATCGTGATGATATCTTTCTATTAAGCCGTGGCTGTAACAAACGAGTTTATGTTTTTTTCTATCAACCTAATTGGGCATGTAAATCGAGTCTTTTATTAATAGAAACAAAAGAAGCAAAGTAATAAACAAGCTGCATTATAAAACACACAACGCAATAATATAGAGCAATTCCAGCTCAACTAACAAAACGATTTGTCTCGATTATTTTGGATTGGAATGAAATTTTGCTGATATGCTGGATACCACACAAGGATTCATTTTCCATGAAACATAGTTTTTTTACGTCAAAACTATCTCTTCAAATGGGCGTATTTAGAAATGAGGTTATTTTTTTTAATCATATCTCAAAAACTACTTATTTGATCAGAATGCCGTCAAAGAAAATTTATAAAAAATAAGTGTATTTTCAGTAAAAATTTCACAGAAAGAAAAAACTTCATGATTTCATGAAAACTCATGATAAAAATCACAAAAAGTAAATTATCTTAAAACGTGTCCCCTCAGATTTTTGGCTCATATTTGTTTGTAAAGATAGTCTAAATTATGCTCTAAAATGTGGTGAAGAGCTGTCGATGGACACTTTTTCGGATTAATTTGATAAATTTTTTCGAAAATACCTAAGCTTCAATTTTTTACAAAACTCAAACAAAATCAAATTCTGCGCATAATTTTGAACAAATCTCTATAAATAGGTCGCATTTAGCTGAAACTTGGTTAAAACTCTTCAAAACACCCTTAAAGTGAGCAAAAGAGAGATTCTCTTTGCGGCTCCTCTCTTACGCTTCTCTTGGGTTGTATCGCATTTCAACCCAATATTTCTTAAAGATTTACTAGCCAATAACTTCATGCTAAGCAAATGCATTCAAGTTCATTTGCATCAGTGGGATAAGCGTAAGAGAGAAGACACGAAGAGAATCTCTCAATCGTACATTAGATCCTTTGACATGTTGCTCGAGAAATGATTAATTTGCATAAGATAAAAATTTGCAATAAATAGCTGCAGTTAGAAAAATTTAAATTGAATGTATCAAAACCTTCAAACCGACATTGAATGATTCAGGAAGCTTCCAAGAAGCGTTATTATTATAATGCGTTTCATTACCCACACTTCCGCAAAACAATTACTAAGACAGCGTCCGTTTCCAATGCTCTTTATGAATCAGCCGTGTGCACTCACACGGTGTGAGGTTTTTAATCACGCCATGAATGAAGTTAATGCGATTATTTTCTCGTGAAAAATATCACAGCACGGCTGATTTAATCAACGTAATTCGAACGATTATTGGCGTAAAAATGGCTTCATTATAAACACGACCAGATGTATGAATGGGATACGTGATAGAATTATGTTAAGACTCAATTACAATTATTACGCTGAACAAATACGATTTATGAAGCGCAATAATTAGCATTTTGATGGTAATCAAATTATGCCAACACCAATAAAATGCAGCAGATCATGCCAGTCGGCTTCAGTCGTTTGCTGTTTAGGGGACTCTCCGTTAAAACGAAACCGGATGTGATGTGAATATGTAATGAATTAAAACTCAATTGCATTCAACGTTACACAGGATTCGTAATTGGAAAAGTGCTATACGATGTTATATCAACTTTTATGACATGATGTAATAAAAAAATAAAACTTGCGTGCGATGTTCATACATTAGGACTAAAGCTATTATTTTTTAAACGCTTTTACGTACTTCCACAGGTTACGAGAATAAACCACCACCGTGGTCCGGTAACAGGACTTCACGTAGCCATGCCGAGCGAAGTTTTGGTTACCTCCAGCCACGATGCCACCGTATGCCTGTGGTCACTGGAAGATTTTACTCTGCTGAACTGCATCCAGTTGGCACATCCGGTGCATAAAATTCAAATTTCCTGTGATTCGGTAAGAGCAACCAACACTCATAACAAGCAGTCCACCGGCTGCTGGTTGCAACGTAAATTAACTTCAACACGGAATGGTACTTTGTATCCTTTGCAGATCTTTCTTCTGGCATATTGCGACGATAATGGACTCTACTTGCGAGCGCTGGCAACGGGAACTGATTTGCATGCCTTGAAAGGACACAAGTCGAAGGTAAGCCGGTGAATAGTGTGTTCCGCTTGTGGTTTTTCTCTTCATTCGGGAAGGCTGATCCGACGCCTTGCTCGTGACCGTAAATGTTGCATAAAATTGAAGATTAACGTATCATAACAATATACAGTAATATGCTTAAATAAGATACCCTAAGGTGCATTTGGTGTTCCTCGACAGGCTAAGTTAGGTTAAAGAAGAGTAAGATATAAATTTACATGTGCAATTTGTCTGCTATAACAGACACGCAAGCGATAAAGCTATTTGTGAGGATGGCAATTTGGGAGTTCCAATGAGCTTAGTGTGAATTGAAAGCTTTTTTACAGTGTATCAAAGCAATTGTTAGGAAACGTTTGGAATTATTTACAACTATTATCCTCGTGAAAAATATATTTATTTTTTTGTTTTTTGATTTCACAAAATTGATGCAACTTATCGAGTTTATTCCCATCATATTTTTTGTTTTTGATCGCTTTTACGTGGTTTAATATTTAGATGACTTGCAGCATATCTCTCGAGAAAATAGCGACTAAATGGACGTTTACCACACTATGCCCAAGACCGTATCCATCAATTTCTAATTCTTTATAATTTTTATTTTTCTCACAGATTCGGGCCCTCTGCATCGCCATGGACAGCCAGCGAGCGATCGTCGGTTGCGATGACACTCGCGCCCAGATCTACGACATGCATTCCGGGCGAATTATTCGCTCCTTGCCGCCCAATCCGGGACCCGTTACGGCCGTTTACGTCATGGAGAAAGATGACTACCTGGTGACGGCCGGTGGTAACAAAATAACCTTCTACTCATTCCGCAACGAGGATTCCGTCGTTAATTTCTACCCGAAGAAGAAAAAGACAATGAAGAAGTTCGCCAAGAGCCGAGCCGCACTGGCGGCAACGTCCAGTCCGGTGGTCTGTTTCGATATTTCACGTGACTCCACAATGGCTGCCGTTGCTTCTAGTCGATGCATTCAAATATGGCAGCTGAATACGCCAGAACTGACGGCGATTCTGGAAGGACATACTGGAGCGGTCACTTGTGTGACGTTTGCACCCAACTGCGAGTTCGTAGCTTCCGGTTCGGAGGATAAGACTGTCAATGTGTGGAGTCTCGCACTGGGGACAGTAGCAGTGAGTTTCAAGGGTCATAACACATTCATAACAACCGTGACGTTCATGATGGACTCGAGGCGAATAATTTCCGCTGATCGTGATAGCTGCCTCTTTGTGTGGATGGCTGATTCCGGAACGATTCTACAAAGTGTCCAAGGTCCCTTCAAATGTTTAGCTGTCACAAACAACATGAAGTTCGCGGTTTGTACTAACGGAGACACGAGCTTACGAATATGGTCACTTACGAGGGAGGATGAAAAGTTTACTGTTTCGCATGCCGCAGAGATTACTTGCTTTGTGATTACGGCTGACTCGCTTTATCTGATATCCGGATCGAAAGATATGTCACTCAAAGTGTGGCAGGCATCGGGAGGAAAACTCGCTCAAGTGTTGGTTGGCCACACGGATGCCGTTACATGCGTTGCCGTTTCGGTAACCAACAAAAGTCAGGTTATTTCAGGCTCGAAAGATTCCAACCTTATTATATGGGATATTCATACGGGAGAGGAAATTCACACGTTGGCCGGACATTTAGCGCCAGTGACGTGCGTTAAAGTGGCAGCGGATGGTAAGTTGATTGAGAAAATTCGATCGAAACCAGTACCTAATAAGTTATTTTTAACCCACAGGATCCACAGCTGTTTCCGGCAGTGACGATAAAACATTAATTGTTTGGGAAACCAAAAGGGGTCTTGCACTAACGTCACTTCAACTGCACGTTCAATTTACTCGTTTTGATATTAGCCTGGAATGTTCCAGAATAGTAGTACAGCTGGTGGACAGCTCGTGTCTTCCTATAATATGCCTGCACAACTCTCCTGCCTCATATATTAAACTTCCTACCTACTCAGCACCGGCGAGAGACGTGGAAGATTTGCGTCCTGCCGGACCAAAGCGGCCCGCTCGACGGTTACTCAAAAAGGAAGTATCACTGGACACCTACACCTGGCAGAAGAAGTATGCACATCTGACCTCGTCGGTCATGATGGCCCAAGTGGACGAAAGATTAAAGCGGCGCTTCTCGGTGTCCGCCAGTATGGAGGAGATATCGAAATTGGCCGAGACGAAAACTCTGGAATCGCAACAGAACCTTGGACCAGAGCAAGCCGCCCTTGCACAGTCGCAACACTTCGATCAATTGGAAGCTTTGTGGAACAAACGTTCACCACCGAGACGACGACTGAATGCAGTGAGTTTTTACGATCTGTTTCTGTGAAGTATAACAACTGTTCATTAAATTGCTTTGCTTATTACAGTCGCTTTCTCGTCAGTCATCACTTGTGGAAGATCGCATAGATTCGTCTGACGAAGATGAATTCCTAGAGGAACGTGCAGGTACGTCTAAGCAACTGTCAATGCGTCCTGTTTCGCTTCCAGTAGATGCATGGAACTTTTCTAGTGTTTTCCACTCGTCCTTCACCCACTATCACAACCAAAATAAACTCCACCAGCCGCAACATCAACCAGATCTGCTTCGGGAGGTCTTGCTGCTTAAGAAGCAGGCGTCCGTTCCGGGCCCAACGGTGCCGCATGACGACGCCGATAATGGACGCAAGTTGAAATTGTCCTCCACCGAGACTGACTTACAGACGTTCTTCGGTCACTGTAGTAGCTTCGGTAGTTTGTACTGCACGGGACGACAGCGAAAGGCACCCCAATTGAGCCCAGAATGCGAGAGCAAGGCCTACGTACGGCGTCGTCAGTCGAAATCGATCGAAAGCTTGCAATTTGATCACGATGCGCGTCTGAGGCGAAAATATCGGTCCTGTCTGATGCAATAGATTGATTGCTGCTACATTCTATAATTGTAACTCTATAGCCTGTCATTACATTCATATTGGCGATGGATATTGGCTATTCTTAGCCTATGTATGCGTACCGATGAACTGGATGTTCTGGGTGGGATGTTTTAATATTGTGCCGTAGGGTAGATGCTCCAGTAATGGAGGGATTATGTCGAGGGATAGTGCTTAAAGACAATTTGAACGCTCAATTTATCAGTTTCCAATTGAACTACATGATAAAATGGTGCACCATAATGTTAACTTTAAAAACATACCAAAATTATACCATTCTGCTGGTTGATATATTTAAAATATTGCTTTTCCTGACATTAGTCTGTGCTCCTGAAGTAGTGGATGTTCCTATAATAGTGGAAAATTTGCCTATAATAGTGGAATTTTGTTTACCGCCCTTAGTAACGCTTGCAGTGAGCATGGCATCAGGTGGATAACAGCGTAGGCTTGTTAAAATGCTATGGATTGTCACGAATTTCTTAAGCAATTGCACTTTATTGGTCTGCTCAAAAGGAATTTGTAATTTTTGCACCAACATCTTAGATTTTAACTGTATATCTTAGATAAAATTGTTAACAAATATATATTTAACAATAGATAATTTAAATTATCTCGAAATCCGCCAAAATTATGGTATATTTCGTGTTTCCACCACTACTGATACTACCACAACTACTGGAGCATCTACCCTACCAGTAATGAAATTTACTGTTGGTTATTGATCTGATTCAAGAAAGTTTCGAAATTTATTCAGAAATGATTATCATCTTCTCTTGTGATCAAATTTGTTGTTCTAGATTAGGTGCGACATCAAACCGTTATATTGATTGTTTTTAAACAACACAGAAGAATCATTTTACTACTTATAAAGAAACATGCTAGACTCTAAAGCTGTGAAAAATTTGACGAAATTTTTAATTTTTGGGTTAAAATTTGACAGTTCGATGGTTTTTCGAAAATAACCCTGCTCGAAAGCAGGGTTAGTTTTGACAGTTCGATGGTTCGCTTCTGAGAGCCGATGAGATATGCCACAGATGATAAAAGAGCTTCGATGTGTTTCACTGATTTTTCCTTGATTTTTTTCCAATGTATGGATGTTTAACATACAACAAATTTGTTTATTCAACCCGAAATGAAATGAGATAAAATTTATCTATCACATTTCAAATAGGAGCAAATGAACACCGAAAATTCAACTAATTCCAACCTGGACAGAATAAATAAATTCGCTGTTATAGAAACGTATCTTCATCCTCACCTTATAGATGCTCTCTTTGAGTAAAATAACTATCAATCTGTCAAATATGAAATGATCCAGCGCCTCTATGGTTCAAAGGTACAAGTACCAGCGAACCACATGCCCTGGCGGGTGTTGTGGGTTCGAATCCGGTTGTAATCTCAGATTACAGCTTGGTTCGACTCATGCACCTTCCAGCATTGGACAAAAGGTAGGAGTCAA